>NW_026915473.1:105000-398423 GCF_034315485.1 Pezoporus occidentalis
AGCTCACTGCAAACCCAGTTTACCCGAGCACCCAACTCACTGCGAGCCCAGTTTATCTCAGCACCCAACTTACTGCAAACCCAGTTTACCCCAGCACCCAAGTTACCCAGTTCATTGCATCCACTTTATTGCACTGTACCATAGAACCCTCTTTATTGCACCCACTTCACTGCACCCATATCATTGCAGCCCCAGCTCCTCTCTCCCCTTCCCCCCCCCCCCGTGGGTGCTCTGGTCTCACCATCACCCAGGAAGAGGATGAGGTTCTTGGCCACGTTCTGGTTGAGGCGCTGGAGCCGCAGCGCCTGTTGCAGGGTCTCCTGTGCCTGCTCCCGCCAGTACTCGGGGTCCTTCTCAATCTCTGCGGGAGATCCCAGGCTCCATCGCACCCAATAGCGCCCACCTTTGGGGTGCTGCCCCCCCCCCCCCCCCAAACCTCACCTACCGGGGACCAGCGATGCCGAGCAGAGCTGGGTGAGGAGGAGGAGGAGGAGGAGAAGCTTCATCCTGCGGTGCTGAGCGGGGCTGCAGAGCAGAGAGAGCTGCACGCAGCCCGTGCCTCAGTTTCCCCACCCAGACCTTTGCCCCCGGGCTCAGCCGAGCAAGGACAGAGGGAAAAGTCCTTCTCCGCGCTGTCACTGATTGTCACTGCTGTGACCCCCTGGGGACGTGCCACCAGCCCCAGCCACCAGCCCCATGGGTGGGGGGCGATGGCACAGACCCCTATGTGCGTGCCCTGCAGCAGGGTCCCCACTGCACGTTAAGAGTCCCCACCACACGGTGTGTCCCATCCTGCACCCCCCATCCTGTGCCCACATCCCAATCCCATGGCCCCATCCATCCTGTGCCTGTGTCCCTGTCCCATGCCCATGTCCCCATCGCACACCCATGTCCCTATTGCATGTCCATGCCCCCAGCGCGTCTGTGTCCCCATTGCACACACACCCCTGTCCCCATCCCCAGCCTGTATCCCCATCGCACATCCACATCCCCATCACGTGCCTGTGTCCCTGTTGCATGTCTGACCCCATTGCACACCCGTGTCCCCATTGCACACTTGTCCCCATAGCACACCCATATCCCCATCCCATTTCCATGTCTCCATCACACCCCCATTTCCCTGTTGCACCCTCGTGTCACCACCACACACCCTGTCCCTGTTGCACGCTCATGTCCATGACCCTATTACACCTCCATGTCCCCTTTGCACCACCATGTCGCCATCCCATGTCCATGCCCCATTGCTCCCCCATGTCCCCATCGCACCCCCCATCTCCCTGTTGCACCTCCATGGCCCCATTCCCACGTCCATGTGCCCATCCCACCCCTATGTCCTTGTGCACACTCATGTCCCTCTTGCACCCCCAATCGCCCTGTTGCACCCCCATGTCCCCATTCCCATGTCCATGTCCCCATCCCAGCCCCGTGCCCCTGTGCACACTCATCTCCCTGTTGCACACCTATGTCCCTGTTGCACCCCCATGTCCCCATTGCACCCTCATGTTCCTGTTGCACCCCTATGTCCCCGTTGCACCCCCATGTCCTCATCCCATGTCCATGTCCCCATCGCACCCTCGTGTCTCTGTTGCACCCCCATGTCCCCATCCCCTGCTCATGTTCCCATTGCTCCCCGCGTCCCCACTGCACCCCCCTCTCCCTGTTGCACCCCCGTGTCCCCATCCCATACCCATGTCCCCATCGCACCCCCCGGCCCGATCCCCCAGCCCCACAGGGTTCCCCCTCCCCGGGGGTGGCCGCGGTGACCCCGGGGGGGGGATCCCCCCCACGTACCCGCACAAACTCGGGTGCCGGCACCACGTTCCTGCGGGGCGGCGGGAGGAGCCGGGCCGGGGGCGCAGCGAGCCCTTAAATCCCCCGCACCGGCCTTCGCCTCCTCCTCCTCCTCCCCTTCCTCCTCCCTCCCCCTGCCGCCAGCACGGGGAGCTGGGGGGGCAGGCAACAAACTGGGAGTACTGGTGCCCTCTGCCGGGTTATACTGGGAGGACTGGGGTGCCCCCAAGCCTGGCTGTGGGTGCTGAGCATCCCCCCCATCCACGCAGGGGGTGCACACGTGGGGGGGTGTTTTGCCGGATTTGGCACTATTTTCACCCAAAACGGGACAGCGACGCGAGCGTGGTTTGGGAAGGAGGGATGATGGGGAGGGGAGGGGGGGTCCCCCTGCCTCAGTTTCCCACCGCGGGCTGAGGCCGGGCACGGCTTTACTGTAGGTCCTACAATAAACCAGGCACTGCTGGAGGGGGGCTCGCCCGCCCCTGCCTCAGTTTCCCCATGCCGGGGGGGTGTCTGCGGGGCTCCGTGTGCCCTGGAGCCGGGAGCGGGTCCCCAGGAGGTGGCGGTCTCGGCACACAAACCCGCTCCGAGAAAGCTTTTCGGGGGGGTGCCAGCGCCGCCCCGACGCCACGGGGATGGGCGACGGTCCCTGCAGAACACCCCCCCCCCCCCCCCCATCATCCCTCAAGCAACCCCTCTCCCCGACCCTTTGCCCCCCCCTCTTCCAAGTGCTTTCCTTCCCAGCCCAGCGAAGCGATTCGCGGCCCCATGGGTGAGATGAGTGTGTCGGTGCTCAGCCCAGCGATGGGGCGAGGCGGTGGCACTGTGTGTGTGTGTGTGTGTGTGTGTGTGTGTGTGTGCCCCCCATCCCCGGTCCCCCCCCACATCGCAATGGGCTGTGGGGGTGTCTGTGTGCTCATTAAAACCCTCGTTGGGAGAGACACAACCTGCGGAGCTCCTTGCTGCGTGTGCAAACGCATCGGGCTCGGACCCCGAACCCCTTTGAGGGGCTGTTAAACACGGGGTGGGAGGGGGGGAAGCTGCAGCCCGAGGAGCACATTTGCACGCTCGTGTGCTTGCACAACCGGATGCTCGCGCTAAACGCTCACACGGCGCCCGCAGCGTTGCCCCCTTGCACGCCCCGCATCCCTTCGCACAAGCGGCGCTGGTTCATCGGAGCGATGCTTCCAGCAGCCCGAAGGGACGGGGACGGGGGAGAGCCCATGGGCACCCCTAAAATGGGGTCTGGGGCCCCCCGAAAGAGTTAACGGAGGCGCGCGGGGAAGCCCGTCCCTCCCGGCCCCATTGGTTTTCCCACCCCAGGTACATCCTCGCTCGTCACCCGCCGTCACCCTCTCGTAGGCCGCAGCGTAACGAGCGGCGCCGGGCTCGGGCTCGCCCCAGCGGGGGCCGGGACGGAGGGAGCGGGGTGTCACCATGGTGAGTGAGCGGGGGACCCCCCCCCCCCCCCCGGGACTCATCGGGGCTGGGGGGGATGCGTCCCCCATGGGATGCTGCGTTCCACGCCAAGGGACCCCCATGCACCCCACTAAGGGAAGGCCATGCGCACCCATGGGGACCCCTATTACACCCCGAGGGACTCCCATGGGATCCCCGCAGTTCACGCAGATGATTCCCATGGGACCCCCTATGCAACGCATGGGATCTCTCATTGCACCCCAAAAGACCCCCATTCCACTCCGAGGGACCCTAAAAGGGTCACCCATTGCACCCCGAAGCACCCCCATAGGATCTTCCATAGCACCCCCAGAGACCCTCACTGCACCCCAAAGACTCCCCCGTGCACCCCCATCGCACCCCTGGGTGCCCAACAAGAGCCTCCCTCCCCAGCCTGGTTTCCTTTGTGGGTTCCCTGAATGGGGACCCCAAGGGGGGTACCCCCTTCAAGCCACCCCCCCAGCACCCAGCCCTTGACCCAAACCACAGGGGTTCCCCCTGCATAGAAAGGGGTGCCCCCCCCAGCAGCACCCACTTTTGGGGGGGCTGCAAAGGGAGGGGTGTTTGCAAACAACCCCAGATTGAGCTCTTCCCCCCCCCCCCCCATTTATTTTGCAAACTTTAACCCTTTTCCACCCTTTTTAAGCTTTTTTTCCTTACCCACAATCAGGACCTTCCCCCCCCCCCCCCCATCCAAACTGGGTGCCCGCCCCCCCAATTAACACCATCCTCCCTAATTAACACCAGGTGTTGCTAACAACCCCCTGGGCATCCTAATTAGAAGCCTGAGACTCAATGGGTGCCCACTTCAGGCCGTGGCGCTGGCACCCATGGGTGCTGGAGGAGGGGGGGGAAGAGGGCCGGGATGGGTGCTGCTCGGCTGGGGGGAGCTTTGGGGGTACGGGGGGTGACTGGGGGGGGGGCTCGGGGCGCCGGGGCAGGCGGGGAAGCGCCATCGCGGCCGGAGCCGAGGTGGCCGCTCCGAAATGGCGCCCGAGCGGGAGCCGAGCGCAGCCGAACGCAGCCGAGCGCAGGCGGCTCGGGGCGCCCCGGTGCCGGGTGAGGGGCTCCGGTGCGAGGAGCGAGGGGTGGGGGGGGAGCCGCACGGTGGGTGCTTCCCCCCCCCCCCGGTAACAGTGCTGGGGCCCTGCGGGCTCGGAGCACGTGGGGCTCATTGTTTAGGAGGCCAAGGGGTGGTTTGGGGGAAAAACGAGGGGTTTCAGGCCCCGTGAGGACTTTTATAACTTATAAAGTGAATGAAAATCCCGTGGATGGGGGTTAAAGTGTGGGTGACCCCCCCCCCGCACCTTGGAATGCCCCCAACCCCCTTAAAGCTTTATTTATAACCTTTACTGGGATTTAAGCAAATAAAGCTGGGGGGGGGGAGAAACAAAACGCACCCTGTTTTGACCCAAAAAAGGGTGCTCCCGTGTTACAAGCTGGGGAGCACCCATGGGTGCCGCATTGCCCCGATGTCCCCAATGATGTGTGTGTTGGGGGGGGGGCTATGGGTGCTAAAAATACCTCCCAGACCCAGTTTCCCCCATATTAAGGATGCTGGGGGTTGATCGCGGTGCCCCCCCCCCCCCGGGGGGTGTTCAAGCTTAGCTTGGATTCTCTGATGTCTAATACAGGGTTGAACCGGCACATCCCTAGTGAAAGGAAAACCGTGGGTTTTTTTCTCCATCTTTCCCTTTTCCCTGCTCTTTGCAGGCTCATGGGGGGGGGATCGCTGGAAAAACTTCATTTCCTCAGGAAACAGAGTGAAAGCTTTGGCCAAAAAGGTGGGACTCCAGGAATTTGGTGCTGTTGGAGCTGAGGGGGGGGCTTCCTGGACACCCCCCACCCCCCCCAAAATGAGCAGGGATTTGTGTCCAGAGCTGCAAGTTCCAGCCATGTGCAAAGTGTGAAAATAAGGGGAAAAAGTGAAAGGGCATGGAAAAAATACATCATTGAAGCCCCGGGTTCAGCAGCGATAGCATCTTGCAGTGAAAGGGTTTTCGTCTCCTGGTTCCAGGGCACCAGGGGGGGATTTTGGGGCTGGAAACAGAGCTTTTTGGTCAAGCAAGGAGAGAAACTGCTTTTTTCTTTTAACCCTTTCCCTTTGCCAGGTGGGTTTTGTGCCTGCTGAAACCCCAGGCTGTGATTTGGGATCCAGGGGTTAGGATGGGATTCGGTGTTAACTGCGTGAGAGGAGGTTTGGGAAGGCCGGTAGTGGAAACAGGGCTGAGGACTGGGGCTTTCATTGCATGCTGAGGCATGCAGTGCTGGGTTCAGATCACCTCAGTGTCCCTTTGGGGACGATGGCAGCAGGATGGGGACATCCAGATGGGTGCAAACCCCAACCAGGCGCTGCACTGGGGGTGAAGGGACGTGACCAGTGCCACTCGGCCCATCAGTAGCAGGGGTTGGGGTGGGTTTTGGGGTGCTTCCCGCCCTCGGTGGCAGGCAGAGGGTTGTTTTCCCTGGCTGGGTGACAGGGCTGTGCCAGGGGGGAAGGAAACAGCAGCATGATAAGGGCCGGCTGCCAATCCCTGAGGTTTCCCCTTGTTTTTCTGCTTGGAGATGAGATAAGAGCCAGGCACCAGCACAAGATAATGCCCTGGGGACAAGGAGCAGGGAGGGAGCCCGTCGGCAGCCTCAATTCAAGGTGCTGTCGCCTCTGGGTTCTCATAGGGACCTGATGGGGTGTTTCGGGGTGCGCACCATTCACAGGGTGTGGAGCACGAGCGAGATGGTAGTTTTGGGGTGAAAAGCCATTTTCCTCCATTCCCAGCCCTTCCCAGGTCCTGGGGTTCCCTGGCCCTGGGGTCCCTCACCCTGCTGCGGGGCCGGTGGAGGAGGAACCGGCTTTATTCCAGGCTGAACGGGAGGTTGCACAACCCGGCCCCGGGGGAACGTGAGGCGGGTTCGGGCTTTGCTCAGTCTTTGGCTCCAGCCCTCATTGCTTTCCATAACCTTCCTCCAGCGTTTGTTGAGTGCTTCACTACCCCGGAGCCAGTCGGGATTTAGCTCCCTCAAGGAGAAGGCGGCTTTAGAGGGTGCATATTCCTTCCTTACTCTCCTTCTTCCTCCTCTTCCTCAACCCCGAGCCACCGAACACCTCTGTTTGTCAATCCCCTGTGCAGATGTCGACCTACAAGCGGGCGACGTTGGACGATGAAGACCCCCTGGACTCCACTGGTGATGGTGATGGGTACCCCAACGGCTTCCAGGTAGGGCTCTATGTGTGTTTTTAGGGTTAAAAGGGAGGATTTTAGGTCCTGGTAAGCAGCAAAGGGGGTTGCTGAAGGGTTTTCCGCCTGGGACCAGCCTTTCTGTGGGGCAAAGTCCGGTCTGGGCAGAGCCATGTTGGCTCCTGCTGGCACCCGGAGCCTGCGGGTAATGTTCATAATGCCCCAGCACCCAGTTTTTATGCCATCCAACCCCTTCCCAGCATGTCCAGGCTGAGCAATTATGGTGGCAGTGGGAGCTTTGTCCCCATCCAAAAGGGATTAGGTTAATTCCTCCCCAGGTAGCAGAAAAGCAGCTTAAAAAGGGCTGAGGGTGGCAAGAAAAAAACCCCACTGCAGCCAGCGTGCCAGCTCTGGCACTGGAGCGATGCTCTTGGTGCTGGCCCCACTGCCAGCCCCATCGTTCTGTGCCTGGAATGGTGCTTTCTGTCCCCAAACCAGCGCTCTGCTGTGTTTGTACTTTCCCAACGGGGCCGTCTCCGCTCGCCGGCGCATCGGGATGTTTCCTGGGGATGTTTTTCGGCCGAGTGGGAGTATCCTGTTAAGGCATTTCCCGCCGCCGCCGCAGCCCCCACCCTGTCCCAGGGCCGGCAGCAGGGACAGGGACGCCCGGGGGGTTACGGCCGTGCTCAAGGAGGGGTTCGGGGTGGCACAGGGTAGCAGGTGAGCCTCCCGAAACGCTCACCCCGCTCCCTTTCCTGCCATTGTGCCGCCCTTCCTGGCCAGTTTCTGGAAGGCAGCTGCCGCCTTTCCCAGGCCGAACCGCGCCGGATCCTTCGCCAGGAGCCAAGCTCGTGCCGTGGGCTGTAGGAAGCAGAATGTGGGATGTGTCGGTGGGGTTTTCCAGCGGTGGGGAAAGGACGTTGCTCTTCCCCCAGGTGAACTTCCGCGGCTCGAGGAGTGCCCCAGGGTGCTGGGCTGAGCGGACGCGCGCCGAGAAGCAGCTCGTGGTGCTGGTGGGGGTGCTGGGGGCCGTGCTGGTGGCGTGTCTGCTGGGTCTCATCTTCCAGTACAGAGCCCGTAAGTCCTCGCACCGTGCAGGGATCCTACCCCCTTGAGCAGGATGGGATGCTGGGGGGGGGTTCCCTGGGATGGGATGCTCGGGTGCAGGATGGGATGCTCCCCTGCATCCTTTATCATGGAGTGTGATGCTTGAGCACAGGATGGGGTGCTTGCCTGAATCCTTCATCCCAGGGTGGGATGTTTGGGCACTGGGCAGGATGCATAGGGAGAGAATGGGGTTCTTACCTGCATCCCTTGCCATGGAGTGGGATGAGCAGGCAGGATGCCTAGCATGGGACGGGATGCTGGTCTGTATCGTCCTGGAGTGGAATGTTACGGTACAGGGCAGGATGTTTGGGCACCAGATGGGATGTTTGCCCACATCCTCTATAGAATCCCAGACTGGTTTGGATTGGAAGGCACCTTAAAACTCATCCAGTTCCAACCCCCTGCCACGGTCAGGGACACCTTCCACTAGAGCAGGTTGCTCCAAGCCCCATCCAACCTGGCCTTCATCATGGGGCATGATGCTCCCTGGTGAAGGCCATCGTACCACGATGGAGGAGCTGAACCATCATTCCCACCCGCAGGGACGCCGGCCGTGTGCCTGTCGGAAGCTTGCATCTCCGTCACCAGCTCCATCCTCAGCTCGCTGGACCAGGCCGTGAATCCCTGCGAGGACTTCTTCAGCTACGCCTGTGGGGGCTGGATCAAGGCCAACCCCCTCCCCGATGGCCACTCGCGCTGGGGCACCTTCAACAACCTCTGGGAGCACAACCAGGCCGTCATGAAGCATCTGCTGGGTGAGTACATGGGAGCGGTGGGACCTGCGGTGTTAAGGAGCCCCATTAGGTCTGGGGATGCCAAAAACATGCCCGTGGGGATGTCAGGTTGGACTTAAATCCCTGTGTCAAACCAGTGACGCATGTGCTGCAAGGACACTGGGAAGCAGATCCTGGCTGTGTTTGCTCTCCTGGCTGCCCCTGGGATTTGTGACCATGATGTTGCAGCTCTTTGGTGCCGAGTATGGGAAGGGTTCTGGCCCTGGTTCTGCAAACCTGTGGTGGTGTTCCCAGGGGCTCTGAAATTCAGGATTTGCACCCCAGACTGCTTCCAGAGGATGTAACATCCCAATATCACCCCAAGGATATGTTTTTTTTTTCTCCCTGCTCCATCTTCCAGCCTTGTGAGTGGCTTTTGGGGGGGGGCTGGCTGCCAATCTGGCCAGTTTTTGGGACCGAAGCTCCCTCAGCAGAGGGAGGATCCCAGGCTCAGCCTCTGCGTGCGAGCACCAAAGCAGGGTGGCTTATCCAGGCGACCGGCGGGGACGGTTTGTTCAAGCTTTGAGCAAACAACTGGCTCCTTATCAGCACTTTCCACCATGCTGGGGCTGGTTATCTGGAAAGAGAAGGTTTGGGAAGAGTGTTGTCTTTTGGGAGAAGGTGGGGGGGGGAGTGCGGGAACGGCTTCATCCCAGCTCTTCCTGCAGAAATCTGGTGCTGGTTTTACTGGGAGAAGGGACCAGGCCTCCAGCCAAGTGGTCGCGCTCGGCATTTCCTTGAATTCCTTGGAGCTGAGGGACCTTTAGTTAATAAACCCACACAGCTGGGAAGCCAAAGGTGCAAGCTGTGTCATGAGGAACGTCAGATAATAAAAACCAAACCTCTGGGGAGGCAGAAATTGGGGGGGGGGATAAAAGGTTGGGTTTGGAGGAGGAGGAGAAAAATGGCTTTATTGTTCCTGCCTGCAGGAATAAATAATATCAGGCTGGGGAGCACTGGAACAGGGGCAAGGGCAGCGCAGGGGGCTGGGAGATGGTGGGAACATCAGAGCTGCTGGAAAAGTGCTTTTTTGTTTTCCCTTTCTTTATCTTCCTGCTCCAAGGAGCCAGAGCAGTCGCTGCGGGTGGGAAAGGAGATGTGGGCAGGAGGCCAGGAAGGGGCTGGGGGCCATGGGAAGCTTTTGGAGGCACAGAGGGGACCGCCAGGGCAAACCTCAGCTTGGTTTTGCCCAAATGGGGCTGAATATTTCTCAGGTGGGAAAGCGGGGGCTCTGTGCCCATGGGGGGGCTGGATGCCCGTCCCTGGGGACCTCCTGTGAGCTCCCCCCCCGGGTACCTCCTGCAGAAAACACCACGGCCAATGTGTCGAGCGAGGCGGAGCGCAAGGCACAGCGTTACTACCAAGCCTGCATGAACGAGAGCAAGATCGAGGAGCTGCGCGCCAGCCCGCTCATGGAGCTCATCGAAAAGGTTCAGACCCTTCCTTGGGGAAAAGCTGTCTCCCCTCTGCACAAGGGGGGGAAAAGCTCATTTGTGGGCAGTCCCAGCACACTCCAGACCCCATTCTGGGTGCTTCCGAGGGAAGAGCATCCCCCAGAGGAGGCAGGCAGAGAGAGGCAGGGATTTATCATAGAATCCCAGACTGGTTGGGGTTGGAAGGGACCTTAAAGCTCATCCAGTTCCACCCCCTGCCATGGGCAGGGGACCCCTTCCACTAGAGCAGCTTGCTCCAAGCCCCTGTGTCCAACCTGGCCTTGAACACTGCCAGGGATGGGGCAGCCACAGCTTCTCTGGGCACCCTGTGCCAGCGCCTCAGCACCCTCACAGGGAAGAGCTTCTTCTTAAGATCCTGCCTAATATCTACAGGCATAGATTTATAGACAGCTTGTGCCACTCCTGGGCTTTTGAGCCCCATTGCGAGATGTTTTCCCCCAGGACAGGTATTAGGTGGATATCGGAGCAATTCCAAGTGGTTTTTCCTTACCCAAAATCCTTTTGCTGTCTCTCCCCAGCTGGGTGGCTGGAACATCACAGGTCCATGGGCCGGTGACAACTTCAACGCGACGCTGCGGGAGGTGACGGCGCATTACCGCACCTCACCCTTCTTCTCCGTCTACGTCAGCGCCGACTCCAAAAACTCCAACAGCAACGTGATCCAGGTGGATCAGTCTGGGTTGGGCCTGCCATCACGGGATTACTACCTCAACAAGACAGAGAATGAGAAGGTAAGGTTGTTGGAGGAAAAGTGGATTTGAGGGGAGGTGCCATGGGTGAGTGGCACCCACCATGCTGATCCCCCCCCTGTCCTACGGTGTAGGTGCTTGCTGGGTACCTGAACTACATGGTGCAGCTGGGGATGTTCCTGGGAGGCACTGATGAGGAGTCAACTCGGCAGCAGATGCAGCAGATCTTGGACTTTGAGACAGCATTGGCCAACATCACCATCCCGCAGGAGAAGCACCGTGATGAAGAGGTCATCTACCATAAAATGACAGCTGGAGACCTAAAGGTAGGGGTGGAGTTGGTGAGCATCCCTGCTCCACTGTGGTTTGGGAAGTGGAGGGGATGGGGGCAGGTGACGCAGCTCCTCTGAGGAAGCCTGACACAGCCTGGGAAGCTCTTGTGCAATGGCTTGGCCCATGTCCTCCTTGGGGGAATCCCACCCTGACCTGTTCCTACAGCCTCTGGACCACCCCTGCGGCTGGTGGCCATCCTGCCGTGGCACTGCTGCCTATGGACACCAGCCCGGTCACCTCCCCACATCCCCAGAGGGGCCCTAATGGGTTGTGTCAACATCTCTGACACCTGCCCCACTTTCTTTTCCTTTGTGGAAGGAAATTGTTTACTCCTCTCTGACCTTTTGAGGCTGCTGCTGCTATGGGAACCGGCCTCTTCAAATTCAGTTGAATCCCTCTAATTGGGGCTGATGCAACCGCCTCCAGCTCGGGAAGCAGTTGCCACCCTGCTTTGATGGGTTTTGGGTCTATAGCAGTGCCATGGCTTTTGCAGGAGCTGGCACCAGCCGTGGACTGGATGCCCTTCCTCAGCACGGTGTTCTACCCTGTGGAGCTCAATGAGTCTGAGCCTGTCGTGGTCTATGCCAAGGAGTACCTGGAGCAGGTCTCTGACCTCATCCTGGCCACAGATAAATGGTGAGAGCCCCCAGCCTGCATGGAGAGCACGCAGGGTGGGCAGGAACATCCCAGTGCTCACTCACCACCTCTCGCTGCAGTCTCCTCAACAACTACATGATCTGGAACCTGGTGCGGAAAACCAGCCCCTTCCTCGACCAGCGCTTCCAGGATGCTGAGGAAAAATTCATGGAAGTGATGTATGGGACGAAGAAGGTGAGTGTGGAGCCCCCAGTGCTCCCACATCACCATTAAAATGGTGACAGCTTTGTAAACCAAGCCCTTGTCATGTTGTATTCAAAAGATAGAGGTGTGGGGCAGCTCCAGCACAGGCATGTGGACCTCACCTCTTGGCAGGGCAAGCGGGTGGGAAGGTGAGGGGCTTTGGCTGTGCCACCACTGATGCCCACCTCTGTCCCATGCAGACCTGCCTCCCGCGCTGGAAGTTCTGCATCAGTGACACTGACAACAACCTGGGCTTCGCCCTGGGGGCCATGTTCGTCAAGGCCACCTTTGCCGAGGACAGCAAGCAAGTGGTACGTCCCCCATGTGGGTCCCAGTGCCAGGAAAGCCACCACGATGGTGGAACCACTGGGGCAGATGCTGTTTCTCTATCCACCTTAATTTGTTCACTGTACATCTGCATTTGCTGGGGTTTCATTGGTCCACATTCCATCTCGGCCTCCCAGCCTCTTCCTCCCCACCAGTGCGGAGGGTCCTTGACCTCTCTGAGGTGGGAGGCCAGCTCTGGACCAACACTGCTGCCTTGTTTTGTCCAGGCAGAGGAAATGATTGCAGAGATTAAAACAGCCTTCGAGGAGAGTCTGGAGACCCTGCAGTGGATGGATGAAGAAACAAGGAAATCGGCCAAAGAGAAGGTGAGGCATGGGCAGCAGTTGCAGAAGAGGGTGGTGATGGAGGATGGTGGAGCTGGGCGAGTCTGTCCTTCCACCCCTGGCACCAAAAGCACTTTGGTCCTTGTCACCCCACCAGGCAGATGCCATCTACAACATGATTGGCTACCCCAAGTTCATCATGGACCCCAAGGAGCTGGATAAAGTCTTTAATGATGTGAGTTGGTCGGATATGCCCCTTGGGTCTCCTATTCCCCACTCCACTAGAACCTGCAGGATGTGCCCATCACCGCAGGCCTAGGTTTCATCCTGAAGGGTCTCACTGATGCCCTTGGCCCTTCTCGGGGGGCTTCCTGGAGAGCTGTGCCCCAGCCCTGGGGTGGCTGGGGCTCTCGGGATCCCTGCCTGGGAAGAGGAGGAGCCGGTTTCCGTAATGGTGATTCACTGTCCTCTTGAGACTCCACAGATGTGGGAGAGGAGGAGAAACAAGAGCGGCTGTAACTCAGCTGGCTCTGAAGGCTCAGACATGACCATGGAGGGAGGAGCGGGGCTGGGTGGTCACCACACACTACTCATGCCCTGCTCTCTTGCAGTACGAGGCTGTATCTGACCTCTACTTTGAGAACGTCATGCAGTTTTACAACTTCTCAGCCAGGGTCACCGCTGACCAGCTCCGAAAACCACCGAACCGGGACCAGTAAGTCCTCTGCTCCGCTTCCCTGTTGTGCCCAGCAGGGAATAGCACTAGGATTTGGTGTCCACCAGCCTGTGTTGGTTTGGGGGAGTTAAGTTTGGGCTGATGGCTTTGAATTACGGTAAGTGGATGGTGTTGGAGCAAACATCAGTGATGGGTTTATGCAGCCACGTTGTCCGTGTCCGTGTCTCTACAGGTGGAGCATGACACCACCAACGGTCAATGCGTACTACTCTCCCACCAAGAATGAGATTGTCTTCCCTGCTGGCATCCTCCAGGCCCCGTTTTACACACGTGCATCTCCCAAGTAAGAGCCTATGGAAACCAGGGAGGGCAGGATATTCCCAGATATCCTCTGGTCCCAACATTTGAGGCTCAATTTCAAGGCTGTGGGAAGCAGCAGCTGCTCTCTAAACCTCAGCATCGCCTCCTTGCAGGTCGCTGAATTTCGGTGGGATCGGTGTGGTGGTGGGCCATGAGTTGACACATGCCTTTGATGATCAAGGTACGGCCAGGGCCAGGCAGATGGGCTGCAGGAGGGGTGGCCAGTGAGGTGATGAAGGATCTGTTGTGATTTTGGCAGGCCGGGAATACGACAAGGATGGCAACCTGCGTCCCTGGTGGAAGAACTCCTCGGTGGAGGCCTTCAAGCGTCAGACAGCATGCATGGTGGAGCAGTATGGCAACTACACCATCAATGGAGAGGCTGTCAACGGCAAGCAAACCCTTGGGGAGAACATCGCTGACAACGGGGGCCTAAAGGCTGCCTACAGGGTAGGGCTGTGGGGCTGAGGAGGTGTGTGGGGCATGGTGTGGTGGGATTGGTGATGTCCTCTGAGCCTGCTGTCCTCCAGGCATATCAAAACTGGCTGAAAAAGAATGGGGATGAGGAAACCCTCCCAACGCTTGGCCTCACCAACAACCAGCTCTTCTTCGTTGGCTTCGCACAGGTAGGTCACTTGGTGGTGGGCAGGAGGGGTGGACACATAGGTCTGTGGGGAGTGGAAGCTTGTCCAGATCATGATGGGAGGATGTGATGGCAAAACCCGAGGTCTCTAGAGATGCTGAGCCAGATTAGGGTGAGACAAAGCTGGAGCTCCATCTTCTTGGTGTCCGTCATGGAATCGGGGAGGTCCAGTCTGGCACCAAGCAGGGCCCTATGGATGCAGACACTGGCACTGGTGCCTCTTGCCCTCATTTGCAGGTGTGGTGCTCAGTTCGCACGCCGGAGAGCTCGCACGAGGGGCTCATCACTGACCCCCACAGCCCCTCGCGATTCCGGGTCATCGGCACCGTCTCCAACTCCCAGGAATTTGCGGAGCATTTCAGCTGCCCCCTTGGCTCCCCCATGAATCCCTCCAAGAAATGTGAAGTCTGGTGATGGGCGAGTGCCTGGAGGGAACCGGCTGCTTCATCCGATGGCTGAATTTCCCAGGTCCTTTTGAGAGGCACAAACCACTTCTCCATGCAAGGAACTGCCCAGCTCTCAGCCGCAGCAGCGCCCACATTCCCGGGATCATCCGAGCTTCATTCACTGTGAAACTCCTTCATCCCCTCGCTCGTTTGTGGAATGACTTCCACTTGAGGGTCTCTTCTTCCCCACCATGACTGGGCCATGTGTCCAGGCACGTGTCCATGGGCACTACCCTGTATAGTGCTCCAGCCTGACCCAGCATCCCGGCAAATTCCTCATTTCCGGAGGTGATAAAGGGATCCCATGGCGCCGGCAGGTTTGGCTGCGTGTCTGAATGCACCCGATGGACCTTCCTCTCTCCAAAGATGCGCACATGAGGATGGAAAATATTTTAAGATATATTTTTTGGGGGAGGGGCAAATATCTCTATTTTTTTCATGCCTTGTGGAATACACTGGAAAATTTCAGGGAAAATGCATTTAAAAGCCTTTTTTTGTTGTTTTTTTTTTTTGTTTGTTTGTTTTCTTTTTTAAGTAAAAGATGAGTATATTTATTAATTCTTTTTTACTCAGTGCAGCTGGAGGTGCAGCACCCTGTGGTGACAGTGACTGGGGACAGGCTCTCCGCTGGTGAAGCTGGCTGGGGCTGTGGATGCAACTACCCAGCCCTGGATCCTGGTTTCTCTGGGAGGGACTGTCCTTGGACGATGCTGATGGGGACACTGGGGACAGGGCTGGAGGATGCTGCAGGGCAGAGGCTCTGCTGCAGCTCCTGGGATTAGCTTTCATTTCAGAGGGACAAGCTGGCGTGCCAAAGGTGGCACCGAGGTGGTGACTGTGGGTGAAGCACCCGGAGCGCCCTCCTGTCCCCTCTGAAGTGAGCTCAGCTGTGAGTTCCTGCCCCAAAAGCTTCCCCAGACAAGTGCAGGCGGTTCCTGCTGCTCCTTTGTGCTCTGCTGTGCCCGGCCTCTATACTGGGAAACTGCAAACCCCAAAATCACCCCTTGGCCCCAAACCTCCGTCCTTCCATGGCCGGTTTGGCACTGGGATGGGGGCAAGGGGCTTTTGTAAGGGTTATTTGTAATGTTCTTTTTGCAGTTTTAAGAGGAAACCACTGACAGTAGCTCAGGTGCTGCGTGTTGTCTCGTGGGGCACCTTCTTGCAAAGCTGTAGAGGGATTTTTAATATTTATATGTAAAAGGAAGGATGGGGGGAATTTTTTTGTAACTATTTTTTCACCCTACATGTGGGGCTTATCATTATTGAAATAATAAATACTTTTTACTTGGGCTGGAGCTGCTCATGACTTGTTTTATTTCTGATAGCAGGAGGTTTGCATCCCTTTTTCTGCATTTTAATCCCTGTCCACACCACGGGGACCATCCCATGCTGCCAAAACTGAGCCCAGGAGGCTTTTCCCAGCCTGAGTTTCTGTCTGCTGCTTCTCTTGGAGGCTGAAGTGAAGCTTTTGTGCCCAAAACCCTCACTCTTACTGAGGGTGGTTGTTTGCTTCCCACTTCTATGGCACGGCCCCACGCATCTTCCAGCAGGGAGGTCTTTCCTGGATGCTTTTTTCTTCCTCCTGGGTGAATTTTTGGCTGGCCAGGCTGTGCTTGGATCCAGCGGCACGGGCCCTGTGCAGGTTCCTCTCCAAAGGGCCTTATTTATAGCCCTGCAATGCTGCTGGATGCTGCCAGCTCGGTAACACAGGCCAACATTCATTCCCAAGCAGATGCTCCATGGCTTCATCAGGCTTGCCCCAAAAATGCCAGGCAGAACCTGGACTGCAAGCCCTGTGCTGAGCCTCACCCAGCGCCTGGGGGAGATGATGGCCATAAAACAAGGAAAATCCTGGGTACCCACCTGCTATTTAACCCTGACTCATTATCAAGGACTGGAATTAGGCTGCACCCCCTGGTTTGACCCCATTGGTAATGAGCTTTTGGGGATACAGAGTGGTTTTGCTGCTGGGATGGGCAGGACCGAGCCAGCAGCGAGCTGGGGACGCGAGTGTTGCACAAAGACGACGGTGCCATTTCTCTCATCCTGTTTTACTGTGCTTTCTCTCCCAGATTGAGTCATAAATGGAAGAAGAGCGCTTACTCTCTGCTCGCAGGACTCGGTGTGGGGCCCTCGCTTCCCTGCGGAGCTGAGAGCGCGGCCGTGGCCATTGGATTTCCCTGGGATCCGGCTGGAAATAGCGCTGCAGACCCGCAGAGGGCGGTGGAGCTGAGGGAATCGCTGCCTGCGCTGCTGGCCCCGGGGCTGCAGGGCTCAGCCGCGCTACCGGCGCGGGGGTTCAGCCTGGATCTAGCCTCGGGTGCCCAAAATGAGGTGAAATTCCCGCATTCCTAGGAAGAGAGGAGCGGTGTGGGTGCAAGGTGAAGAGCGATGAAGAAGGGAGAGTAGGGCTGCGGTGAAAGGTGTAGGGAAAGAAGCAGGGAGAAGAGCACAGCCCATGGATCCCATGGAGGATGCTGTTAGAGGTGGTTTAACCATCCAAAAGCGAAATATTTTGGCTCTCTGGCGTGTATTTGTAACGAGACACCAGGCTGGTGGTGTCTTGGCCACCACAGAAGGGACAACCCCAATGCAGGGAGCCTCAGCTTGTGCCGTGGCAGGGGGATGCTGTGGTTAAAGCTGCTTGGGGTGGGCTTGGAGTGCTGGTGTTTGCCTCGGTGGGTGTTTGGCTCTCGGGAGGCAGAGGTGGAGGTGGAGCAGGCAGGAGGTGAATCATCCACTCCCGTGCCAGCTCCTGCCGTGGGCTTGCCCGATCCTGGGTGGTATTTGCTTTACTCCGTGCTCAGCCGTGCCCCGAGGGCAGAGACGTTTGCCGAGGGCTGAGCCCGGGCAGGAGGAGGAACGAGGAACGCTCGGAGCAGGGCTGGCAGTGGGGGTTTGATGTTGTTTTCGGTTTTTGCCTGGAAGGTGTTGGAAGGGGATCAGTGGGGGAAAAGGTGGGAGAAGGCCAAAGAGGGAGGTGCTGCCGTGGAGCTTGCTAGAACCATCAAAATGAGCTGGAAATGGAGCTTGTTCATAGGTTTGGTGGGGCCAAAGCAGCCTTTGAGGGTGCAAGAGGCTGCACCCACCCATGTGTACTGCTCTTCTCGTGGAATCACAGACTTGTGATTGGAAGGGATGTAAACATCACCCATTTCCAACCCCTGGCACGGGCAGGGACACCTTCCACTAGAGCAGCTTGCTCCAAGCCCCTGTGTCCAACCTGGCCCTGAACACTGCCAGGGATGGGGCAGCCACAGCTTCTCTGGGCACCCTGTGCCAGTGCCTCAGCACCCTCACAGGGAAGAGCTTCTGCCTAAGAGCTCATCTCAGTCTCCCCTCTGGCAGGTTAAAGCCATTCCCCTTGGCCTGTCCCTACAGGCCCTTGTCCAAAGCCCCTCTCCAGGTTTCTTGTTGGCCTCTTCAGGTATCAGAAGACTGTTATAAGGTCTCCTTCCCAGTTTGCTCCCTCAACGCAGGATCTAATCCTCAACACATCACAACAGGGCTGGCGTTATCTACTGGGATCATCAGATTTCACGGCCTAAAGCTTCCCTGACCAAACCAGACCTCCCTGAAGGAAAGAGGCCAACAAATGGGAGGTGATGAGCAGGTTTGAGTCTCATCTCACAGCTTGGGCCCTGCTCACTGCAGTGGTTTTCACTCAGAGCCGAGCAGCCATGAGGCTGTGTGTCCTACTTGATCTCAGGACCACAGCTTTGTGCTTTACGCTCTCCTCTTTATCGCAATCGCTGCAGGAAAACAGCCATTTCTCAGCGACACCCCAATCCTTTATTTCCCCCAAGTTCACCAGCAGCTCTGGTGTTCCTACTATGCTCTTTGCCGGATGGTTGAGAGCATCTGTGCTGTGCCCAAGTACCTGAGAGACCGGTGGGACTGGTAAAAGGGCTGGTGATGCTGTGGAACAAGAGTTCAGCGCTGTGAACTCAAGCTGCCCATGGTGACACGTCAGTTCCCAGGTGCTAATAAAGTTAGCAGGAAAAATGGGAGGAAAACTGAAGTGGAGAGGAGCCAGAGGCGGTAGGAAGGGTGTGAATCCAGCTGGCACTTGCTTGGGCTCGCCAAAACTGCAGGTTCTGTTGGCCAAATCATCCTACATGGGGTAGTACAGAACAGAGATGTGTCTGCTTTTCCTTGCAGGAAAAAAATAAGATGGTAAAAAGATGGCTGGGGGAGGATGTAGATTCTGGAGGAGCAGAGCCAGGAGCCTGGCTCCATCGCATGGCTCACGCTTCAGGAGCTTCAGCAGATACCATGCTGAAAATGCTGTTTTTTCCTTTCTAAATTGGCAAAAAGAGGTGATTTCTCTAAAGATCCTGGGCTGGGAGGCTCGGCACAGCTGTGTTTACAGCAGCTATTGCTGTGGAACAGAGGGAGCCATGGATGTCAGTTTGCTCTGGGGTGTACCAGATGTGCCATGCCTGGAAGCTGGTCCACGGAATGGTGCTGGACAATGACACCCCCAGACCACACAAGTTATTATGGCAAAGTCTTTATGAGCTGTGGAGGGGGAATCCATCTTCCCAGCAGGGTGCAGCCAGTTGAGATGTGCTGCAGGGCAGCAGCTCTCCAGGGTGGCTGGAGATCTGTCAGTCCTTGGGCAACCCCCCTACCGGGATGAAAGTTCCTCCTTTGTTCCCCCATTTTTGGGAAGTGGGAGAGCACTTAGGGGTCCTTTCCATTTCTCTCTTCAGTTTTCCTGGTGGGGAAGCAGGCTGCAGAGGGAAACTGGCTTGGGAAAAAATACCTGGAGCCCTCTTTAAATATTTGTTCCTGGCTGCAGATGGAACTAGTGCCCATTCAGGACTTCTTTACAGCCCGGCAAGGCTTTTTACCCTCAAAAAAAAGCGCAACTTACTGCTTTCTATTTCACCCCATTTTCCACACACCATTTGACGTAGATGTGAGCTCACCTCATCCGAGGCATTTCCCTTACCCAAGGGCAGAGCAAAGAGCACAGAAAGGGGAACTAAACAGAATCATAGAACCACAGACTGGTTTGGGTTGGAAGGGACCTTAAAGTTCACCCAGCTCCAACCCCTGCCACGGGCAGGGACCACTTCCACTAGAGCAGCTTGCTCCAAGCCCCTGTGTCCAACCTGGCCTTGAACACTGCCAGGGATGGGGCAGCCACAGCTTCTCTGGGCACCCTGTGCCAGCGCCTCAGCACCCTCCCAGGGAAGAGCTTCTGCCTAAGAGCTCATCTCAGTCTCCCCTCGGGCAGGTTAAAGCCATTCCCCTTGGCCTGTCCCTACAGGCCCTTGTCCAAAGCCCCTCTCACAGGTTTCTTGTAGCCCCTTCAGGCACTGGGAGCTGCTCTAAGGTCTCCCAGCAACCTTCTCCAGGTTAAGCAAGCACACCAGTCATCTTCCTTCTGCCATTGGCTCCACTAATAGCTTCTGGCACTACACAGTGTGCTTGTTTGGTGCTGCTGTACCCTGTAGATAGCACCTTAGTAAGTAAGAAACTATTCATGTCACAGAGCTGCTTTTCCTGGAGGCTGGTGCTTTTCTCCTGAGATCACACCTTGGGGGGTGGTGAACTTTGGTGTACACTGCAGCCCTCGTGTGTGTGCACAGGTGGGTGCCGTGTCCTACACCTGACCCACGCAAACCACACTGGAAAAATTCAAAGTCTGATGCAAAGGGAAAAATGGATTCAAGACCCTGTTACTAATCTGGGTCCTGGGTTTTCTCCAGTGAGTAACAGAGTTCAGACTCTCCTCTTTCTGATTCCAGACTGGTTTGGGCTGAAGAGACCTCAAAGCTCATCCACTCCCAACCCCTGCACAGGCGGGGACCCCTTCCACTAGAGCAGCTTGCTCCAAGCCCCTGCGTCCAACCTGGCCTTGAACACTGCCAGGGATGGGGCAGCCACAGCTTCTCTGGGCATCCTGTGCCAGCGCCTCAGCACCCTCACAGGGAAGAGCTTCTGCCTAAGAGCTCAGCTCAATCTCCCCTGCTTAAGTCTGAACCCATCTCCCCTTGTCCTATTGCTACAGTCCCTGATGAAGAGTCCCTCTGCAGCATCCTTGTAGCCCCCTTCAGACACTGGAAGCTGCTCTGAGGTCTCCATGCAGCTTCTCTTCTCGAGGCTCTATAGCCCCAGTTTTTTTCAGCCTTTGTCTTTTAAAACACAACATTACTTTTCTGTTTGCAGATGGGGCTGTTGGCCAGATGTGAGTAGAGGTGACTCATCAGGTAGGGGTCCTGCACACTACACAAACCCCATCTTTCTTCTGCCAGCTTTCACCTGCAGCACCAGTTCCTTGCCAAGTGCCTGAACACACCACCAAGGGAACTGTTTACTGCAATAAAGGAAGCTTTTCCCTTCGAAGCGTTTATTTGCCATCACTTTAAAGTTATTACCTTCCTCCTAAACCAGCAGCTGCCCAGAACACGCAGGAGCCGGGCCCTGGCTGGTGACCGAGGGTGCCGATACCTGCCCGCGCTGGGAGCGTCTCCCTGGGACGTGCGGCGCTGCAGGAAGGCCGGGAGGTGCCAGGCGGCTGGAATGAGCGCTGCGGAACCAGCGGCGGGGCAGGACAAGTCAGGACAATGCGGCTGCTGCTCGAATCCGCTCTGAGGCCCCTTTTATCTCCCCGAGATGGTACAAACCGCCTTCACCTCGGCCGAGCTCAACCCGGCGGTGGTTGTGAGCGGTGTGAAGGGCTGGAGATGGTGGCGGTGGGGTGCCTGTCACCACAGCGCAGGCCCTGAGGGGCCTCCCTGCGCCATGTCCATTGCCAAGGTGGCTCCTTCACAGCGGACAGGGCCCTTGTGGGAGGCTATGGTGCTGTCCCTGCCAGCCGACCCGGGAGCCTGGCATGTGGCCGGGGGCCGCAGGGCTGGCAATGGGGCCGGGGATGAGGTTTCTGGGCAGTTTAGGGTCCCGGGCCGGCCGTGCAGCGGGCGCTCACACCTCCCAGCCGCCTCGCCTGGAGGCCGCTCCCTCAGAGCCGAGCGTTGCCGAAGTCTCTCCGGACCAAGCCGAAAGCGCCCGAAGCTGCGGCCTCGCCGCTGCCGAAAGGTTCCGAAGAGCCCCGAGCGCCTCCCGGCTGGGCGGGAATTCCTCATCCGAGTCGGTCCGAAGTTTCCCGAAATCCCTCACGCCCCCTGTCTCCGGAAAGAGCCGATATTTCCCGAGCGCTGGGGTCACGGGAGGTGCTGGGCCGAGAGGGGAGGGAGGGGAGAAGGCGGCGCGGTAGAACGCGTGCGCCCGCGAAGGTCTCCGGAAGAAGCCGAGGTTTCCCGAACGCCGCTCGCAAGCGAGCGGTTCCGGAAAGAGCCGAAGGTTGCCGAGCGCCGGTGGGCCGAGCGGCTCCGGAGCGGCCCGAAGGCGCCCGAGCGTCCGTCCTGCCGGACTGCTGGAGGCGGCCGCAGCGCCATGTTTGATGCTCCGCTACTTCAGTGAGGAAAATCCGCCGGCATCGCCCGAGAGCCGCCACCGCGAAGGGCTCCGCTGCCCCCGGGGAGGGGGACCGAGACCCCCCGCCGCCGGCGGCTCATGAGCAGCGCGGCCTGAGCCGCCTCCCCCCCTCCCCTCCCCGCCGGCCCCTCTCCCGTCCCCTCCCCGCGCCGAGCCCTCCGGGAGGCGCGTTGTCACGGAGACCGGCGCCGGTGCCGGCCCGCCGCGCTGCCCCGGCCGCCGTACCGGCCCCCGGCCCGCTCCCCGGCTCCCCCCCGGCCCCGGCCCCGCTCCCCGCCGGGGGGTGGTGGCTCCGCTTGGCGATGAGTTTACCGCAGAAGGCGGCTTTGAAACCCGGCGCGGCGGCGGCGGCGGGGACCGGCCCCGGGAGCGGGGCGGCGGCGGCAGCAGCGGCGGCGGCGGCGGGGCCGCCTCCCCCCCAGGCTCCCCCTCACCCGGCGGCGGCGCCGGCGCCTCACCCCAACATCAGGGCCTTGCCGCCCCAGCCGCCCCAGCAGTATCCTTTGCCCAGGGGGGAGAGGGAGGCGGGGGGCGACAGCCCCTTCCCCACAGCGAGCGGGGCCCGGGGTGGGGGGCTCGGGGCCGCGGGGGCCCCCTCAGCCCCGGGGTGTGTGTGTGTGTGGGGAGGGGGCGTCCCGCGGGGGGTGGCGGTTGGGCATTGCAGAGGGGGGGCTGCACCTGCTGGGGTGGTGCGGGAAAGGGGGTGTCTCACCCCCCCCCCTTTGCTCATGGGCTGCTTTGGGGGTTCACCCCCTTCCCCTGGGGAAGCAGGAGGTCCCTCAGCCCCCTTCCACACCCCCCCCCCCAGTCCGAGCAGCGGTGACCCCCAAGGGTAAACTTACACACCCCTCCTCAGTCGTACCTGCGGTGCTCTCAGGTAAGTGCTTTGGCTCTGTTGTTTTCCAGGCGGGTTTTCCCAGCCGGGGGCCGGTTTTCCTGGGATTCCTTTCTTTTATGGCCATTTTTGTTTTGTCCTCCTCGGCCGGTGCGGATGAGGCGCGGGCAGAGCGTTGTGCTTTGAGAGCGGCTTCACACGCGTGGTGGGGAAGGGAAGGGAAGGAAGGGTCCCGTGGCAAGAACCCCACCGCAGAACGGCCCCTGCTACAAAGAGAGGCCGGCGGCGGCGGCGAGTGTTTCTTAAAGGTCTTTGCTTCGCTGCTGCCACTAGGCCCCAAGTCAGGAGGGAAATACTGCAGGGATCAGCAGGAAAGTGGGGTGAGGTTTTGTTCCCGTCCCGCAGCATCCCCTGGCAAACTGGCTCTTCTCTTCCTGCCCCCCAAACTGGAGGTTTTAATGGTGGTGGTGGTGGGGGGGAAGCGTGAAGTGCAAACCACACTTGGGGGAAAATCTGCTCTTATCCAGGAATGGTGTGGCTGTGTCGGGGCCGGCAGCACCGAAGAGGGTGCTTCGCTGTTGGTCGGTGGCAGCAGCTTGGGTTTTAAGAGGTTGTTTTAGCTGCTGAGGGTTTTTCCAGCCGTGTGAGGATGCCTGTGCTCTTCAAGAACAGTGCTCCCCGTGTGCAAGCGTGTTCTTGCTCTCACTTTCATTTTTGAGGTGGGAAAACCAAGCCCTTCTCTAATCAGTTTAGGTCCATTGTTTTCCCGAGCTTCCGGCAAGAATCGGTCTTGCCATGACAACAAATGCGTTGCTTAAATCATGAGACTGTTGACGTTAGGGATTTGTTTGGGTCAAGTGAAAAGCCTCGCCAAGATTTCGGAGTGCCACGGAGGGACGCGCTCTCTGCCGGGTCCTCTTCTGGAATTCCAGGCTGTGCTTTAGGGGGGAAAGAATGAAGTGGGAAGGTGCTGTCATTGCAGAGTCAGCGGGGTGGTGGTGAGTAAAAGTGTTGCTCAGGGGAAATTTGCTCACTTTTGAGTGATGTGCCAAGTGTTACAGTGGGAATGCCGGCCAGTGAGCCTGTGCTCAGCTGACCTGCCCTGCAAGGTGCTGGTTTGTCTGGAAAGGATCTCTTTTAACAGGGAATGTGACACTTGGGTGCCTTGGCAGTTGCAGTGTGCCTGGCTCTAGGGTCAGGAGTGTGCTGGGCTTTCCAAAGCGCTTGATTTGAAGGAATCGGTAAAAACACTGTGGAGGGACTTGAATCCTTCCCCGTTGTGGTTGGGGGTGAGCTTGGTGGTGGTTTGTGAGAGTGGCTGTGCTGTTGTAGCTCAGACTGGTGGATGCCGTGGCTTTTGGTGGGTGTTGTCACAAGTCGCCTTGCACACGTAAGGGGTGAAGCTGGGGTTTACATCTGAGTGCAGCCTGAAAGTAAAAAAGCTTGGAAGGAGCAGGCGAGACCCCAAAGGAGCTGGAGGTGTTTGGGGACCCAGCTGGACACTCGGAGCAAGAGGTAGAGAGGAACGGAAGAGTACAGGGTAGATGTGAGGAATTGGCATTATAGGGGTGGGGAGGTTAAAATAATAAAGTCTGATATTTATTTCTAGCCATGCCTGTTTGGAAACACACTGTTTGACCCACAGTAAATTTACAACCCCCTGCTCTGTGCCTGTGCTGTGGACAAACCCCTCCATGTGTTCTTGGTGCCTTTTCGGTGTTGGGATGTCCTGGTGAGTTTGAGCCTCCGCTGCAACTCCTGTTGGCTTCCAGGTAGTAAACAAAAGCTGTTACCTCGCAGGAGCGAGCGTGGGGAGCAGAGTTCAGCTCTGATTTACTGGAGTGCAGAGGGTCATCCGAGTTCAGCCGTATTTTTAGCTCTCTTGGGTTTCTTTCTTTTTTTTTTTCCCTTTCTGTTTTGATCCGACTGTTGAGGCAGCAGCGTTCTCCTCCAGCAGACACAGGCAAGTCGCAGGTTGCTTGTGGCGACTCGGAGCGAGCAGAGCACTGCAAGGTCTCCTCTTCACAGCAGCACAAGGGTTTATTTGTTGATGTGAAGGATTACTGTATGTTAATAGGTAGGTTGAGGCTCGGAGTTGGGCTTCCATGTGGTGAACTTTGTGTCTTTGGGAACATGTGTGGGTTTAGTACTTCATACGTCGTGAAATGAAATGTTATCTGTGTAACTGAGGCAAAGAACTGTGTGAGAGGGACCTGTGCGGGAAAAGAGCATGTGCATTTGGGGAAAGGAAAAGAAAAATACAGGGGGAAGAAGGGATTTAAAAAATACATACATTTCTTGAAGGGAAGTGAAGCTGGAGAGTGATGGACATGGAGAACAGAAATGTTTTGATGGGAGTTTCATTGTGTTATGTGCTGAATAGGAAATTAATGGGAGCTGCTGTAAGACAAGACAGAGCTTTGAGAAAATTCCTCAACTCAGTGGCTTCAAGAAGGTAAATTCCCCTTGTAGAAGTAAGTTGGGATAATTCTGTGGCTGTGGGAGTGGTGAGTGTTCAGTTGAACCTGGTTTCAGGCAGGAATTGTGCTCAGAAGTTGTCAGTATAGATGCTGTGACCCTTGTCTGGGGGGGATGAGGAGGGTGTAACTGAAATGACCCACAGAGGGATCTCACCAACAATAAATCCCACCTGCCCACCTCTGCTTTGGCTTTCGGACACCTCTGAGGAAGAAGTTCCAGATGGAGTTGATTGTTCTGTAGTGAGATTTGTTCCATAAAAATGTCAAGGAAGGTCCCTCTGTATTCTTCACTTGGTGCTGCTTGTGACATGTGTGAAACCACGCCGTGTTTCTTTACTCTCCCTCACACTTTCACTTTAAAGGATTTGTGTGTTGCATTAAGCTCGCTCTTTACAAAGTCCCCACATTGGAAATGAATTCTCTGGGTTGGTATAATCAGGTCCCTGGTTTCCTCGCAGCCCTGGCCTGGATGTGGGCAAACATTGGGCTGTGAAGGACAAACTGGTGGACAGGGGTGAGCTCCATGTCTCCTGGCCCTGCAGGGTTAATTTAATGCTCGACCTGGGAGCCAAGTTGGAGCCATCATGGGCTCTGGGCTGGTGTCAGTAGGTTTTTGTTTCCTTTTCCAAACTTCCTTGTGTTTGGAGAGAGTTCAGCTTCCTGGCTGTTGATGGGCTCTGTGCAGGGACCAGTAAACTTGACCTTAATCTATCACTGTGGCTGTTTCAGTGTGGGATTGGGTATCTCTGGACATGCGTGTTTTTCTGGTTACTGCAGCGAGGTGATTGTGGCAGTTTCAGGGTGGGTTTTAACAGAAAGTCATTGAAAATCCTTCTTCCTCCAATTTAATTCCATTGCTGAGAAGCGGAGAGGAAGGGTCAGTGTTTGGAGGGGGGGTTCTATGTGAGGTGTATTGTTGCTGTGCATGGAACGTGGGGTTTGCTGATGTTGCCTCAGGACTTGAGTGTTGCCTTTAATTCTTCTGGGTTTGTTTTAGCTAACTGTGCTGTAGTCCCTTTCTGAAAGCAGTGTGCTGCTTCCTGCTCTGATGAGTGGCATCTTCCAGATGCAAGCAGCTTCCCAAAGCCTGGGATAACTGCAAGAGATACAGGATCACTTCTGGGAATGCAAGAGACTGTGTGTGAAGTCAGGATGAGTTTCTGGCCGCGCTTACCTGGTGTACGGGTGCAGGCCAGGTTGTGCTGTTGGAGCAGGCATGTGTTGATGATCTTCTGGTTAAATTAAGACTGTTGAGGAGGATTTGGGTGCGTGGGGTTTTCTGTCTTCTCTTAGTAGAGCAAAGAGTTGAGCTGGAGGGGAAGCGGCTAAGGATTTCTCCAAGGAGAGCATCTTCAGCACGCACTAAAGGATGAGGGTCTCTGGGTTGCTGTGGTACCCCCAGTGCCATCTTCCCTCCCTGCTTACTTCCATTGCAAGTGCCTCTTTCTGGAGCGTGTGATGCACCATGTCTGCTGCCTGGAGTTTAGCTGGTGGTGGGTTTGAAGATGAAGACCTAGGGGTCAGGAAGCTGCTTGAGCATTAAAGTCAGGTTGAAGAGCACGCTGGTGGCTTTTGTGTGAAGCGCTGGGCCCCCGTGCGCCTCAGGTGGATCTGCTCCGTCTTCTGGGCAGCTTTTGACATTGAACTGGAGCTAAAACGAGGGCATGGTTGGAAGTCCTCTTCCAGATGCCAGTGGCAGCTGCTCGCCAGGAAGGGTGTTTGGAGCCTTCTGGTCAAGAAAGGGAAGGAGTGGCGAGAGGTGGGCAGGAAGGGAGGAGCGGGGCTGAGATCAGAGGTGTTCTTGCTCTCTGCTTTTCTGAGTTCAGGAGTGAGCCTTCTGAAAGCACGGCTGGCCGAAGGGGAGGAAGAGCAGCGGTGTTGCCTGAGAAGTGTTTCCATTTGGGACTGTCTGAAGCTTTGGAGATTGTACAACTTGGGAGGGAATGCAGCAGGAGGGAAGCTTTGAAAACATGGAGGCTTTCCCTGTGGTAGCAGCTCTTCTGCAGGGGAGGAACAGGACCGGGTTTGTGAGGGTATTGCCAAAAAATTAAGTGCTTTTAGACCTCTCTGCCATCTCCCCTGTTGATGTTCCCCAGCCTTGGCACATCTTAGCGTTCTCTCCAGCAGAAATAGCTTTAACTTATTTAATGACAAAAGCTAATCATTTTATAGCGCAGATATGTCACTTTACCGGCTTTGGGAGACTTGGAGAGAATGATTCTTCCAGCAGTGTGATTTCATACAGCTGATTTTCCCCTCACCGGCGGACATGATTGTGTGGGTTCTCTGGCAGAAGCCTGCAGGAGAAGGTTACTTCAGCCATTTCAATATATACGTATTTAATGTGCAGTGCTGATTTTGGAACCCAGTCTGTGTTTTTAGCTATGCTAAGAAGTCGGTGAGAGAGTAATAGGAGACTTGGAACAGATAACTTCCCTCTCAGATGTTGGGATGTAGCAGGATTTTCAGCTCTGTGTGTGGGTTTCTCCGTCACCTGAGGGCTGAAAGGCTTTTCCATGTTCTTAGCAAACACTGGGATGTGTGGAGCTGGTGCATTTCCTCTGTTTTTGTTTCACAGTAAGTTAGTGAAGCGCTCTCTTCAGCGGTCGTAAGTAACCTGTATTTTCTTTCTCTCCCTAAGCCAGCAGTTTCAGGGCTGGTTAAGTGTCAAGTTCAGTTGTGTGTAAATCCGCTGATATGATTAGAGTTGCTGGAATTTTTACTCTGGGGAATTCCAGATGGGCAGTAGCGCTGTTGTTCAGGCGTTCTTCAGGAGGAAACTTCATCTGTGTCTGCTGGCAAAGGCTCTTCTGGAATGAGTGGGGAACAGCAAAGCAGTGTTTGTTACGGGGCATGGAGATGTGGGTGCAAGAGCTGTGCACCCTGGGGTCTGGAGGAGCTAGGGGAACTCATTCCTCTTTCTTTGTTCTAAGGGAACAGTTGCTGTGACTTCTCATAGCGCTGCGTTTTACACTGGGTGGCAATTTGAAGAGCTTCTCCTTTCCTTTCCAAACTCCACTTGGTTTTGCCTCCCAGATAGGAGACGATGATGTGGAACAGCTGGAAGAAGAAAATAGAATGTGTTCTTAAAAAAGGAAAGGATCAAAGGGAGAGAGCAAAATGAGCTTTTAGGCTAGTGAAATTTTCTGGTACATGTTATTCTTATGTTTTATTATATACGTTTGGAAGGTGTCCCAGAACACACGCTTCCTTCTCGTAGTAGGTGATGGCACGCTGTTGCTGATGGGACTTGAGTCAAATTGCTGCTGGGCACGTAACTGGGTTAATGGGACAGCGTTTTTCCTTCTTTCCTGAAAGGAAAACAATGTACTGTGTATTCGGATTGTACCTAAGAATTGTTTGTACCTTTATGTGCTGTGCAGTCATATGAGGGGGAGAGGAAAGGCCAAGTTTCCCCACACCAAGATTGTATCAGGTTTAAAGCAATTCTGCTACCACAAATAATACGTTTCTCTTGTGTGTCCTTTATCTGGTTGAGAGTGAAACTATTTCTAGAGCCTGAAATATACCTGGAAAAAAGGCAGAGTGGCTTCTATAATGTGCATCTTGAAAGGAAGCATATCCAGTCCTCGACTGATGCCTGTAGCCTTCTCCAAAGCTGTCAGTGAAGGGTTGAAATGGGTCAGGACTTGTCGAGATGCGTGGAGCAGCTGCTCTTTCCAAGTGGTTGAGCTCAGCAGGAATGAGACTCTTGTGCTCTGCATGGGAATAACTCAGTCAAAGTCACAAACACAAACCCCATCCCTGCTCTCACCCTGTCACCGGGGGAATGGGCTGCCCATGGTACGGCCTCAGGGTGGTGGGCAACGAAATCATGCTGCCAGGCTTTGAGTTTGCTCTTGATGCTGTGAAAACACCGAGCCAGGAAGAGTTAATGCAGTTAAAGATCTTAAATAACACAGATTGTCCTGGGTTTGGAAAGCTTTTGGGAGGTGGAAGCTAATAAACATTGCATCAATTCTCTCTTTTGGGTTGGGATGGTGATTGTGTGTTTCAGTGTGATGTGAGGGTGACTGTGTGGAGTTACTGAATTAATAGGAGTAGTCAGATTTAAATGTCGGCCCTGCTGGTGGCATTTGGAAATCCATTTGAACTAAAGCTATGGCTGCGATAATGGTGGTCTGAAAAAGAGATTTCCCTCTTTTATGCCTTATTAAGAAGTCGTAGAAGTCACTGGGCCTTGAAACCAGCATTTTTCTGGGCTTATTTTGCTCAGCAGTGGCAGAAGTCTTCAGTCTTTTCAGACTAAGCCAGAGACTCTTCCTACAGGTATCAAAGGGAAAGATTTTTTTAGTGATACTACTTGCAGCTTTGTTTTTTGAGTCAGCCACTGTCTTTGAAAGGCTCCCAGCATCCCGAGGAAAGGCCTTCTCTGTAGGAAATGTGCATTTCCACTCTGCAGGGAGATTTGTCCTTCTGTCCTTGGGCTGCCAGGAGATTTTCGGCAGATCTGTTGAGTCTGATGTGAAATTCAGAATGGAATCTGGTCTGAAGTCTTGAATTCGTGTTTGCGGTGATGAAGATGCTGTAGGCTTGACACTGGACACTTTATTTTGCAGCGTGCAGCTGACGAATTGGATGGGCTCAATAACTATGGTACATCTGAAAAGGAAGCTGGCAGGGTGCTATAGCGGAGGGTATGTAACCTGTACTGCTCATTGAGGGCAAGTCAAGAAATCAAAATGCATTTAAGGCATCTTTGTTGTGACTTGTAAGGTGAAGTTCATGGTGCATCTCGCACACTGGAGCGCGCTGGGAAGGGGGTTTCAGCAGTTGTGATTCATGCCCAGCTTCAGCATGGAAATGCTCTTGTGGATGTACTTGAGCCATTGAGACATCTTTGAGCTCAGCTTGGGGTAGAATGCAAAGTTTGTGTGGCCCTTTCTCTCCACTGCTTACACATGTACGAATGCTGGTTACTGGACAGGCTCTCTTTGAATAGTTCATTTTTATGGGCTCTGTGTTTTGTATTGGAGGTTTGTGAAGTAATTCAGCTGTCAACCTGTCTGACTTGGGTTTTCTGTTTTCCTTCAGCATTATTGTGTTTTACAGTGTATTTCAAAGTGCTTTTATGGCTGTCTCTTCAAAAGAAACCAGATCTAATTTTTGTGGATATGCAAATATAGCAAAGTGTGATTTTTGATGAGCTGAAGCTGTTCAGCTTAATTGTATTGATCACATTCCAAACCACTTTATAAATTGAAACAAAAGTTCATCTGCACAATAAACTGTGTTTAAATAACTGGTGCTGAGCTTGTGCACTAAGTTGAAATTGGAATATTCCTATTCCCCCCTCCCAAAACTTAGGTTTCTATTGCAGTGTCTGTGCAGCAGTACCTGGTGTTGCCGGCATGCACCCAACCAATTGTTGCTGCCCTTGGCACAGTCCCCTCGCTGCTCGCTGAAGCCAAAGCTCACTTTATCCACTCAGGCTGACATTAAGATCATTAAATAAATGAATGAATTGTCCTGTCACCAAATTCCCTACCTGGCAGCTGAAGAACATGTGAGTTTTATAGCCTGGACCTGTTTCCAGAATGGCTTGTTGAATGGCCTGGATGTCAGTAGTGGGGACAGTCGGCAGAGAGCTTTCTAGTGAGATGTGAGTGCTTTGCTGAGAGTTATGGTGTGGAGTGGTTCAAAAGCCTGAATGACCAGACAGCTGATCATCCCAGAGGAGCATTAATTAACCTGTGGAGGGTGTGTAGAAAGAACCTGGAGCACAGCAATAAAACAAGAGAGCAGGAGAGCACCGAGGAGGGTGGAGAGCTGCTTCTCCGTTGGCAGTGCAGGTCAGCCTTGCTGTTTGGAAGGAGTTTGTCAGGGGAAGAACGCAGCCAAGCTGGGACGTGTTGAAAGCAGCGATAACTCTTGGTCTCCATCAGGGAGTTTGCGGTCTTGCTGGTTGAGCTAAAAGGTCACTCAGGGTTTGAAAGCTCTTGGAGAAGTCTGCTGAACTTCCACCTCCAGGAGGAGAAGGTTGAAAATACTTCCTCAAAAGAGGAGAGTTCACTCATCAGGCTTGGACTGATTTTCCTTGTGGTCTAGCTCTGTCCTTGGGTTTATGATGTTGCTGTTAAGGTGGTGGTTTTGCTTAGTAACGAGGGACGTAAAAGATCTCGGGCATCAGCGCTTGCAGCGCATGGGTCAGAAATGTCTCTGAATTGCAAAGGAAAAAGAGGAAGTGTATTGGGGCCAGCCTGTTGGTGGCCTGGAGAACTGTGTATCTGCAGGCTGCTTGTGCTGCAGCTCCCGGTAGCGTCAGGGGTGCCCTGCAACAGGAATGTAAAATATGTGACGTAGTTCATTCCTGTTCTGAAGTGTAGCAAAATGTCAGCATTCGAGACTGTATCAAGTGCTCTCAAACTGGAGCAAATCCTTTTCTTGGTCTTCTGTTTTGCCTCTTCCCCATACGTTTGTGTTTGTCTTCATGATAGTTTGATAAAAGGCTGTAAACCAGCACTTGTAAAACAGGCAACAACCTGCCCTTGAACACTGCCAGGGATGGGGCAGCCACAGCTTCTCTGGGCACCCTGTGCCAGCGCCTCAGCACCTTCCCAGGGAAGAGCTTCTGCCTAAGAGCTCATCTCAGTCTCCCCTCTGGCAGGTTAAAGCCATTCCCCTTGGCCTGTCCCTACAGGCCCTTGTCCCAAAGCCCCTCTCCAGGTTTCCTGCAGCCCCTTCAGGCACTGGAGCTGCTCTCAGGTCTCCCCTTCAGGAGCCTTCTCTTCTCCAGGCTGCCCCAGCCCAGCTCTCTCAGCCTGGCTCCAGAGCAGAGCTGCTCCAGCCCTCGCAGCATCTCCATGGCCTCCTCTGGCCTCGCTCCAGCAGCTCCACGTCCCTCTTGTGCTGCTGCCCCAGAGCTGGATCAGGGCTGCAGGGGGGGGTCTCCCCAGAGTGCAGCAGAGGGGCAGGATCCCCTCCCTGAGCTGCTGCTCACGCTCTAGGGGTGCAGCCCAGCACATGGTGGGGGTTCTGGGCTCAAGTGCTCACTGAAGCTGGATCGTGGGGAGCTTCTCCTCAACCCGTGTAGGGCATCTCCATCTTCCTGCCTCACACCTACGGGCTCATTCAGCTGTGTAGCATTGCTTCAGAGGCCACTTTGCACTGTAAAGAGAGAGATGAGTGCTTGGAAGTCTTCCTAGTTGGCCACGTGCAGCAGATTCAGCTTTCCCTCTGTGTTCTACATCTGTGCTTGTGGCCTGAATTCAACAGGCAGGGCTAACAGAATTCAACCCAGGATTTCTCTTAAGTGAAGGACACTGAGACGCATTTACTGCTCATCTTCAGACTCTACTGGGATAAATATATTGTTTATTACTTTCTCTTGAAGCACCCTGTAGAGGTGTGTGTAAGGATGCGATCGAGAGTCCTTAGGAGGAAAAATAGAATGTGTGGAGGATTGGACCAAGGAGACACTGAGCTCCCATCCAGCCTGTATTCTTCATAGCAGCCTTCCAGTATCTGAAGGGGGGCTATAGGGATGCTGGGGAGGGACTCTTCATTAGGGACTGTAGTGATAGGACAAGGGGTAACAGGTTAAAACTTAAACAGGGGAAATTTAGGTTGGATGTAAGGAAGAAGTTCTTTACTGTAAGGGTGGTGAGGCACTGGAATGGGTTTCCCAGGGAAGCTGTGAATGCTCCATCCCTGGTGGTGTTCAAGGCCAGGTTCGGTGAAGCCTTGGGTGACATGGTTTAATGGGAGGTGTCCCTGCCCATGGCAGGGGGATTGGAACTGGATGATCTTAAGGTCCTTTCCAACCCGAACTGCTCTATGATTCTTTAAGTATGGTTTTGTGCAGCAGTGTAAGGTGCATTGCATTGTCTTCCCAAGCTGCCTGCTTCCTCAGGCTTTCTCTTTGTATGACGCAGGATTTTAGCTTGGATAAAGTCATGAGCTCTGCATGTGGCAAGAGCATACTTAGGATTTCATTTCATTTCGATAAACCGCTGAAATAAAGGTTATGGACGAGGGAGAATCACGAGGCGTTACAGGACTGGGAGTCAAGATGAGCATCAACACTCTTGAGAAGCAAACTGCTGGAATTTATCGCTCAGCAGAGGGCAGGACCATGGGTCTGGGTGACAGCGTTGCTGTCCCTGTGATGCTTCCTGACAGATTGACCAGCAGAGCATCACGTTTTCCCATGAAGTCACAGCATGAAGTACTAAAGACACGGTAGGGAATGTGGCAGGGTGGATGAGATGGTAAAGTACTGGGCTGTTTGATATTCCTGCTTGTCATACAGAGAGAAAGCCTGCCTTGGAAATACATGGTCAGTGCTGGAGGGTCCTGATCCTCCTATAGAGGAGAGGTGTGTGTGGGTTGTAGCTCTGTAGTAACTTATTTGCGGGGTTAAGGTACAGAGGTTGAGGTAAGTTGATGGCATGCATGGGAAGATGAAAAGAATAAGCTGCCTTTTAGGACATTACAGCCATTTAGACTCTTGGGTGATTATCACCACCACCAGGCCTGCAGTACTTGTGTCTGTATCAGGAACTTTGTTTTCCAGATACAGGTAATTGCTGGTGGTAAAGGGAAGCTGGAGACACGAGGTTTGACTTTCTGGATGCAGTCTGAGGGAAGGTGGACTGTAACCCCCACAGGGAGTTTGTTCCAGGCTGTAGCTGAATAAAGGCTGAATAGAAGCTTGGTTACTTATCTCTGTGATGAGACAGATTCCTCCTGGTTTACTCTCTTCCGTGTGTTGTTTTAGTTGTGTCATCTGTCCCTCTGTGCTTTGTCTGTTCAGACTTCAATGTTCTTAACTGGTTTTGTGTTTGCAGGATATAGTCAGTGTGGAAATGACTGTGTGTGTGTTAAGTAACTGTTCTGAAGGAATAAAACCCCAAAGCCACAAAGCAAACAACCCCAATCTTCTCTTGGCGAGGCTTTAGAAATGGAGAGATTGCTGTGCTGGTAGGGTCAGTGCCCAGCTCAACACCTCACACCCAGACCCCAATGCCTGTTTATTGGGTTGCCTGGAAGCAAACAGTGGTGAAGCAGGTCAGTGCCACTCGGTGAGCACGCAGGCAGCCTTCACCAGGCCAGAAACTGCTCTTTCAGCCACTGATCAGGGGACAGAAGTGTGTAAATTTGGGGCTGTTTGTTGTCTTTGAAGTGGGATTCAGTTTGTGAGTTTTGAGTGTGGTGGTGTGAGTTGTCTTAAGCTCAGTATTTGAAATACAGAGGATTTGACAATAACCCCACCAGCAGTTGTGTTGCAGAATGTGAAGGGTAGAAGGTGTTCATGGCTGTAGCTCTGCTCTCTTCTTGACTTTATTAAATACTTTAATAATAAATTAATTATTAATTTGTTATTACTTTACAATACTTTAATTAAATTTTACAATAATTAAATACTTTAATAATACTTTATTAAAACTACTATTTTTTCTGCCAGACTAGGTGTTCACAGGCATCTGATGCAGCCAGAGGCCTGGAGGACAGCTGAGGAGCCATACCTATTACTTCTGGACTATACCAGAAGCCAAAGTAACTGCAGAAAGGAGTGGGCTGGTGCGTGTCACTGAGCTATGGCCAAGATCAAAACCTGGTTCTCCCGTGGCATCTCCTCCCAGTTGCTCCTAGTGATCCCTGTGGAGCTGGCTGGCTTGCAGCCTTGCTTTGTGTGTTCTCACAGCGTTTAACAAGCCATTTGCTTAGTCCTGATCTTGGGTAGCTGCTATTCAGGAGCCCTACTGCTGTCACTTATTTTCCCCCTTCAAAAAGCGATGATGGAGAACAGCAATTGTCATACGTTCGGCTCAGCCATTGCCATGTGTCAGGTTTGCCTGTATCACCGCGGCTCTTCCTCAGCCACTGCTTGGGACTGTTGTGGGTGTGATGTTTCTTCTTGAGTGCTTATATCCTATAGAGATTCCTTCATTCCCTCCCCTTTCCATCTTCCTTTCCTGAACAGTGTAGTTCATTCTCTCTGAAGTCTCCTCCGTGTTCGGTGGGAGTGATGATTCCAGCCTGGCTTTTGAGGCCAGGTTGAACACAGGGGCTTGGAGCAAGCTGCTATAGTGGAAGGTGTTCCTGTCCATGGCAGGGGGTTGGGACTGCATGAGCTTTAAGGTCCCTTCAACCCAAACCACTCTGTTATTCTATGTCCACCTGGGATGAGCAGCTTCCCTCTTCCTTGGTGATGTTTGCAGTGAGTTCGCTCTGTGGCCTTGCTTGATAAAGTGACCCAGGAATTTTTCCCTTCTCCTAACCCTTCCATTCACTTCCACCTTTAAATGTTTTAAACAAGGCTCTCGGGGTGGGTTTTGAAGTGACACACACAGGGGGGGTGTGGTTGGCTCTGAGCACCCTGGTTATCAGCTGGGGCAGAAACTGCAGCAAGCAGCAGCTGGAGCCGCTTTTTGGCAGCGTCTTTGCATTCGTCCTCTCTGGAGGGGGGTTTGCAGCGTGCATTCACCTCCAGTGCATGTGCTGGGGGTTAGGAGTCAGCATTCCATTGCCCTGCTGGCTGTTCCTTACCTAAATATGTATTCTAACACTTACCAGCTGCTTGGTAGCCAGAGGCTGGTCTAAAAGAGCTTCTGTCGAGTAAAGCAGTGTTAAGGTATCTCTCTCTTTAAGGTAATGGATGTTTTTTCCCTTCTGTTGTAGTTAAACGCAGAAATAAATGCAGTTAAAAGTATCCAAAGGACTTTTTTCTTGTTGCACTGCGCTGAGAAAAGCCTTGGTTAAGATGCTTTCTTCCCTCTGAGCTTGGTTTGCTTTTAGATGCTAAAGGGCATTTTGAGACCGTGTTTTACCTTCAGTTTATGTGATGTTTGTATGAAACAGACCAAAAAAAAATCCGGTGCTTTGCCAAATATTTTTGGAGAGAACAAGCTTTGTGGATAATCATTTTCATGTTTTACCTGCTCCTCAGTGTGTTAAGGCTTTACCCTGAAAACAGCCTTTGAGAGATGAGCCTTCAAGTAGTCACTTGTGGCAGGTTGATTAAGAAATATACTCGACGTTAGATTTAATCAAGATTTGAATAATGGAGTTAGAATTGACTGTCACTCCTCTGGTCTGGTTATTTTTAGATCGGGATCACTATGTGCCACTCCCCGGGTCGTCTATACCATTGCTCTGAAGGCAGCCTGCTCCAAGTGCTGTTTGACAGAGTGGGTTTTCTCCAGTTCTGTACTTGCCGCTTCATCGCTTAACACATCCTTTCTGAAACGTGCCAAAACTTGGCATTCCAGAGCAAAGGAATTCCAGGGTTGCTACCCAAAATACAGCTCAGATGGAACAGGATCACAGAGTGGTTTGGGTTGAAGGGGCCTTAAAGCTCATCCAGCTCCAACCTCTGCCACCTTCCACTAGAGCAGGTTGCTCCAAGGGTCTGTGTCCAGCCTGGCCTTGAACAGTGGCCAGGGATGGGGCAGCCACAGCTTCTCTGGGCAATGTACAGATAGATATATAGATATACACATGCATCGTGGTGCTGTGGGTGGTGGGACTTCAGCTCCTTCCCTATTCAAGAAACGTTTGGTGAAACACTAAATATTTCATCCCCTTTTAGCTCTGGGAGGAAAAAGGCAGAGGTAGGAAATACCTTCAGGATGTGGGTAAGATGGGCCTAAGCAGGCATTTAGCTATTGCAGGGTTGGAAAGTCTGTGCTCATAGTGGAGTATTGCAGTCCAGGACTGTGCTGCTGTCCTCACAGCATGGGAATCGTGCTGGCCAGATGCTTACCCAAGCTCCCTGAACTTCAGCATTCTACTTGGGCACTGCCCCTGCTCCATCCGTATCCTGGTGTGAGGTCCTGAGCCTTTTACGCACAGCGGCTCCAGACGGGTGCCTCAGGGGGAATGGTGTTTGTGAGGAGGGAGCCCTCAGCTCTCACTGCAAGCCATCGCCTGCCTCTCCCCAAGGATGTGTGTTGTGACTGCTGTTGGCTGCAGTTTCCTCTTGCCTAAAGGTGAGAACTAAACTGTTTCTTTGCGGTAGCTTCCTACTGTCAGCTCAGGAAAACAGTAAGTTTTGTCTGGATTAAAGCCTAAAGAGTAGTTATGGACCAGGAGGGGTTTGTGGAACCTCCTGGTCACTGCTTTTCAGGAGAAGCCTGACTGCAGAGGGGTCCAGTGGAGGAAAGTGGGGTTTGTTTGCATGGGAGGTGAGTGAGTCTGGATTATTTGAAAGGAGCTTCCGCCTTTGTTGGCCTGCCCTGGCTGCAGAGATTTGCTGCATTCCACTTCAGAATGGGGAAATTGCAGCAAAATATTCTTGCCAACGATGGAAAGAGATTGCCTCCAAGTAGAAATGAGCCATACACGTGCTGGGCAAGTGCTCCACGATGTCAGCTTGGTTGTGCCTGATAATAACATCAACTTCTCCTTGGAAACCCTTGGTGGCAGCGTGGGCAGAAGAAGGCTGAAGCTCGTGTGAAGTTCATCTCATGGTGCCTTCAAGCAAGTAGCTGTTTAACTGCAGGGTGGAGTTGGGACTTCCTTGTGTGTTATTCCCAGGCAGGGCTTGTCTTTGCTACGTCAGGATGGCCGCTCACAGGTTTTGGTTTTGGTTTCTGGGCTCTTGTGCAGCGTAACCACAGTGTGGGAGCGGGTGCTGTGTGAAACTGCCCTTGAGAGGGAACCCACAGGAGAGGCCTCACACACCGCATGTGAGGTTAAGAAGAAGGTAGGATCTGAGAGCTGGCCATCACTTCCCTCTTCTTGGGAACAGCAAGGTTCTTGTGGTCATTTTACATGATCCAGGGAACAGGATGGTGCTTGAAGATCATCCCAATCTCGGAACTGACTCAGGCAGCTGCAGAACGGGACTGATGTGAAACCAGTGAACTGATGGCAGTCTCCATACTGAAAGCGTGCCTCGTCCCCTCTGCAGTTTACAGCTCAGTGAAAACACAGGACATAAACCCAGGAAGCCTTCACCCACTGTGCTTTGAAGGGGCTCGTTCTGTTGATGTGTTTTCAGTCGTGTTGCTTGTCCCTTAAAGCCTTTTACACGCTTGGGTGTTGAGGTTGTGGTGTTTGCACTGGAAGCAGCAGAGAGGCCAGCAGTGAGGCTTAGATCTACCTGCTCTATGGCAGCTGCACTTGGAGCTTGTTTACTGGCCTTAAAGCACTTAGTGAGGGTCTTTGTCTGCCTTTCCTTAGGCCTTAATTTTTTTCCCACATGAATATTGAGGTATAAGCAGCATCATGTAGCACTTGGGTATGTTGTGCTTGATTATGGGAGAATGTGTGCCTTTCTTATGTCTTCACTTATTTTATTAACTAACTTCTATCATAGAGTGTTTGATTCCTGAATGCTGGTGTTTCAGAAGTGCATCTCCAACGTGTTATTGGGAGTGCACAAAGCAGAATTAAGCAGAACAAGTATTTCCATCTCTATTTACCTGCCGAATGTACTTTCACACAGGTGTTATTGACGTCCTCGTGTCTCCGGTGGTGACACCAAAGTTTTGGAGTAAAAACTTTCTGTTTGAGTTGCTGCTCAATGCATGCTGCACTCAGGAACAGAGATAAATCAGCTGTACCCTGCTATGATTTGTTCTTACTCATCAGCGCAGCAGCCTTTGACTTGCACTTAAGAAGGTGGAAGAGAATTTCCCATCTGTATTTATAGTCCCAGAGTTACAAATGGAAGCCCGAGGCATTGCCAGTCAGAAATAAGTGTTTCATGGACTGTGTTTCTTTTTCTCCTCTATTTCCATGGTTCTTCAGACCTCGGTTTCAAGCTCATGGATGGTACAAGCAGATGCTTGAGTTCCAGGCGCACAAAGAATCACCTGTATTTATGCCGATTAACTTTCTTTAGCTGCTCTTTCTGGTTGTTTTGGCTCTTTCTCCCCTTTGAGGGTGTTTTGGTAATGGGACAGTTGGATCTGAGAGCACGTAGCATTAAAAACACAGGAAACTGAAGACATGGTGCAAGAAGATGCTGTCAAATCCCCTTCTGCAGCAGTGCAGCTACTTTGCTGTTTGCAGTGGATGGGGGTTGTGGTTTTGGTTCCTCTTCCCCCCTCCACGTGGCCATTCCCCACCTGTGAAGAAACAAAGGAGGCAAAAACTCCTCCTGCTGTTGAGGAGGGGAGAGCAGCAGGCGCGAGTGTGTGTGTGCAGTGGCTCTTTGTGCTGGGAGCTGGATGTGGGGTGCATAGGGGCTGTGTGCAGGGTCCGTCAGGGTGGATTCTCCCTCTGGTGGCGTTTGGGATGCCTGAGGAACAGGGACTTTTTGCACAGCACAGCTGGCTGTTTTTAATGAGAGCTTCCACCATTTTCCAGCAGGCACCAGATGAGCACTTCTAAAACGATCTTTATCTTAATGGTCAAGAAGGGGAGCCCTTTCTGTATTGAAAACCCAAAAGGAAGCAGCACCCTGTGCGAACGGGGGCTTTGTGCATGCGTCTGTAATGGGCTATCAATCAAACTTAATTAAAACTGTGGTTAGGCAGAGTCTTATCCCTTTTAGTGCAGCTACGACACAGGGGAAGGAGTTTCTATCTTTGTAAAGTGCTCTTGTGGAAGTTATTGCTGTGATTGCAGTTAAGAAGCCTGTGGTTTTAAGGCAAATAAATGAGCTTGCGTCTCTTTATAAAGACATCTCTTGCCCCTTGGCCAACTCCAAAAATAGATGTGGAGTCCCCGAAAGTGAAGGGCTTAAACGCAGCAGTGTTGGTTAGTTTGGTGGTGCAAAAAGAGTTTGTGTTTCGTGTGGTTGTCCAAAGTCTCCTGCTGTGGCAGGAGAGCAGAGCCTGCACGCTCGGGTCTGCTTTGATACAGTCCAGGCATCTTGCATGCAGGAGCGCCTCTGCCATAGCAGCTTCATTTGGCGGTGGCTGGGCTGTCCTCTTGCATCCCATGGTTAGAAGGATGAACGTTAAAAGGAGTGGGAATAGGCACCTTGTTTTCTCTCACTGAAGTGTTCCTGTGTTTGCTTACGTGCAAGGTTTGCTGCAGGGACCTCTTTGCACTGGTCCTGCCAGCATCAGAACCTCGGCTCTGCACTGGTCAAGACTTCAGAAGCAGGGAGGGTTCAAACTACCCTCTTTGCTTGTAGGCTCCAGCATTCAGCGGGTGTCCAGGGCAGGAGAGGAACCAGCCTAGACATGTGTGTTCATTGCTTTACACAGCAGAGTCTGCTCCTTCACAAGAAGGTATGCGATGGCCACGTCTTAAACCACATGCGAGTGCACTCCTGGTGCTTGTGGCTGCATGCCCGAGGCAAGGAGCTTGTGTGTGCCCCTGTTTCAACATCAGGGAGCAGAAATACTGCCCAGCAAGGTCAGTCCCTTTGAGACAGGGCTCACCTTCATTGCTCTGCATCTCAAACTGATGGTCGTGTGTGGCCGTGGTAAATAGCACACCAGTATCAACCGTGACACCCTCCTTTGACCTCTTGTAGGTGTTCTGGTCAGTGACTGAGCTCTGCTGAGGTTTTATGGTAACACTGAGGAAATGAGGAAGGAAGTGTTGGTTTTGTTTGGTGAAATCAGTGTTAAGCTTATTTTCTCTGGGGCTGTGAAGGGCTCGTGGGCTTTGTTGCACACTGGGTAATTATGCTGAAACGAGGAGCAGGTCTCTTGATGTAAAGGACCCGGAGAAGGAGCACAAACATTTCCTCAGTACCAGGAGTGGAACAATAGCTCATTGTTGGGAGGAAGGGATTGCAGAAAAGCAAGCAGACTTTTAGACATAGGGGGTTTATTTGCTATAGCTTAGTATTTATATTGCACTTGGAGGCTCTTTGGGAACGGGATGTCCAGTCCCTGGAGTGCGTATCCCTTGGTCGGGAAGGTTGGGCGCGAGCAGAGCGTGTCCTTTCAGTGGGTGTTTGTTAGCAGACAATGCCTGGGTGATGGGCTGCTCTGTGCTCATGCGAGTCTCCTCTCCCTGCCTCGCAGCTTGGCAGCTGAGGAGACGTCCCCTAAAGAGACAGGACTCTTCTTCCTCCCACCCTCACTTTCTTTCTGCTATATATCGGGCTGTTGAATAGGCTTGCATTGAGCAGAAAGACAAAGAAGTCTTTCAGGCTCTAGCTTTGGCCACAGCCAGTGTGCTGTGGGCTTTTGTTAATACTTTGAGTCCCCCCTTTCTCTTTCAGCAGCCCTCACTCTCATTGTTAATACAGGAGCAGCACTGATATTTCTGAATTCACTTTGTTTGCCCCGTTCACAGGAAGGAGCTGCAGAAAGCAGCACGTTGCCTTTTGCGGGCTCTGCTGAGGATTTTCTCCCCTGCCTTTAGCAGGGAAAAGCGGATCCTGTAAACAGATCCTGGCAAATCCTTGTGTGAGCGGGACGTGGCTGCACAGCGTTGACGCCGGTGCAGGCTAAATGGGTTGTTCCAGTGCTTGGGAATACTAAGTGGCTTTTCCCCCGCCCCGCTTGGATTAGCCTCCGTGTTGTCCTGTTTAATTTAGTTATGGCATTAGCCAGCTAAAGATGTACGCTCTTATGAAGGCAGCTGTTTCTGCTGAGCGGCAGTGTGGAGTTGGAGAGCATCGATCAACAGTTGTAAACTCCTCCAGCATCACCCTAAACTGGCTTCGTCTTGGAGGGGTTGTGCGAGGGGGTTTCCCCCTACCAGCAGGTAGAGAGGATGGCAGGCAAAGCTCCTTTCCCGATTCCGCATTGGGAAATCTGGGAGCTACTGGGAGGTGCTTTCTAATCGTTGTGAAACATCAGGTGGGAATTAATTCCTGGAAATAAAGCGTTAGGAGGCAGCTCATGGGGAGCGCTGGTGCATGGCAGGCATGCAAAAAGAAATGTAAATGCTGCCAGGAGGAAAAAGGGAGGTGGGATGATTGTTTCTTATCGTGAAGCACAGGCCAAAATCAAATGTCCTGTTGGGTTGAAACGAGGACCAGGATGGGTTTGATTGTGCAAATGAGATGGTGTCAGCACCACTGCTGCAGTTGAGAGATGACCACAAACTGCCCTGGGTTTTGGAGCACTTCAGTGCACCTTTTATCCCTAGAAATAGTTGGGTTTTTGGTACTCTAAACCACTTTTTAACAGCATGTGAAGTGGTGTTGCCTTCAACCAGTGTCTCAACTGCAGTGTGAGTTGTGGAGTAGAGCAGCAGTGAGGCTGTATGTCTGCACCTTTTAAAGGATAACGTGACATTCCATAGTGAATATGTGACAAGCAGGGAGAAAAATGTCCTCCAGACCCATGGAGGGGCTTGAGCAAGTAGCAGGAGAAGCACTTGTCATGAGAGCACAACTTCTTCTCTTCCCCTAATGGAGGATGACTTAAACTTTTTAATAGATGGCTGCTGAGCACACAGTTTCCAGCTGGAGAAAGCTGCCCTGGACACGACTGTTCATCACTCCCCCCCGAGCCATCCTGTGCCTCGCAGTTGGGAAGAGCGATTGCCTGAGGCTCCCAATGAGAAACTGCCCACATATGGGAATGTCTGGGCTTTTTGTAAGGACTTGAAGGCTTTAAGATCCATAGTCTCTTCATAAATTAAACCAACTTCAGATAGATACAGGACTGTGAGGATGCAGAGGAGGAGAATCTGCCTAGGTCGGCATTTCATTGCCACCTCTCCAGTGCTGTCTGATCACTGCCTACTCCATCATTGGGAGGATGGGTTTTTCAGTGATGCTTTCCTATGGCTTTTTTGTAGCATTTTCTAAATCACCACATACCTACACATGCAAAATAGGAATTGCTGCTTCTCCTCTTGTCTCCTACCTCCTGGCACTGCCCCACTGTAGGGGACAAAAGGAGTTTTGAAGTACTTTGAAGCCACTCAGTTAAACCTGGATCTGGGGAGGAAGCTCTCCATCATCTCTGGTTCAGGCTTCCTTTACTCTGGAGCTATAGAAGCTTAATATGGCATTCATTACTCAGAAGGGGTTACTTTAGCCAGGGAGAACTTCACAACTGGTCCGCCACAAGATGCAAACAGTCCTCATGCCTTGGGAAGTGGTGTCTTCATTCTGTTGCTCTCCTCACCAGAGGGTCTGCTTCTAGTCTTGGGGTGCTTTTTTAGCTGTGTATGTGAATGCCTGGGGTAGAATCGCTGGTGTGGCAGCGCAGCCCAATAGAGGGAGTCTGAACTTTACATAAAGCCTTGTCCGAATTCCTTCCAATTTCCTGTACAAAGAGATGAGCCTTGCACGTGTCTAGAAGGCTAATAAAGACAGGCTCCTGCACATCAAAAGGGAAATGAATCTGAAGGCCCAGGGGCCTTCGCTTCACTTAAAAAGTACAGAATGTGGCTGTGAGACGACACTCAGATTGTCCTTTCTACTCAGTTCTGCTTAAATTCGTGCCCAGGCTTTCCCAGCAAAGCAAAATGAGGTGTTGTCTTCAGGTCTGCAGTGAGTGAAGCTGTGTAGCTGCCCCCCCCGCCTTTGGTGGTAGAGGTTTGGACCTTGGGATTGCACCAAACGTGCTGGATTTGGCACATGTAGCCCTAATGGAAGCAAGGTAGGGTCTTTGAATCCCCTCTCTTCAAACCAGTGATGCTGCAGTATCACTTGTTCCAAGATTCCACCCCATCCCTTCATGGCGGCCGCTGAGGTGCAGGGTTCCTGAGCGTGGTTTCCTTTCTGCGGAGGGGGGATCTGCCATTGTCCTGTACAAGCCTGTCTGGAAGGTCTGTTGGGATACAGATCTTGGGTTGGAAAGCCCTGGCCTATGACCTTGGGTGCCCTTTTTACTGCTCCTCTTTTCCTGTCTTTGATGTCTGAGTGATTTGTGGTGATCTCCACAGCCGTGTGCTGTGCTCAGGCAGAAGTGGCTGTGCTGCCGGACCCAATGCGCTGGTGCTGGGCCCCAGCTCTGGTTAGTGTTGAATAAAGAGAGGTTTTCTCATGCCTGACCATTGGCCTGGGCTTCTCCTGTTGGCTGATTGATTATTGGGAGTGTGGAGCTGGGAAGCAGCTCTGGGATGGCTGGAGGGGACTGATGGAGTCAAGTGGATGAGAAGCTCAGCACAACCCGGCTTCAGTGACCGCTTGAGCCCAGAATCCCCCCCTGTGTGCTGGGCTGCACCCCCAGAGCGTGAGCAGCAGCTCAGGGAGGGGATCCTGCCCCTCTGCTCTGCTCTGGGGAGACCCCCCCTGCAGCCCTGATCCAGCTCTGGGGCAGCAGCACAAGAGGGACGTGGAGCAAGGCCAGAGGAGGCCATGGAGATGCTGCGAGGGCTGGAGCAGCTCTGCTCTGGAGCCAGGCTGAGAGAGCTGGGCTGGGGCAGCCTGGAGAAGAGAAGGCTCCTGAAGGGGAGACCTGAGAGCAGCTCCAGTGCCTGAAGGGGCTGCAGGAAACCTGGAGAGGGGCTTGGGACAAGGGATGTAGGGACAGGCCAAGGGGAATGGCTTTAACCTGCCAGAGGGGAGACTGAGATGAGCTCTTAGGCAGAAGCTCTTCCCTGTGAGGGTGCTGAGGTGCTGGCACAGGGTGCCCAGAGAAGCTGTGGCTGCCCCATCCCTGGCAGTGTTCAAGGTCAGGTTGGACACAGGGGCTTGGAGCAAGCTGCTCTAGTGGAAGGGGTCCCTGCCCGTGGCAGGGGTTGGAACTGGATGAGCTTTAAGGTCCCTTCAAACCAAACCACTGTGATTCTATGAAGTTACAAGGTTGTGTGGTGTCTGAACCTTCTGTAACAGGGACAGTTCCATCAAACAAGGGAAGGGACAATCCTTGCTTTAGCTCTTTAACCCTTTCCTACTCCAAATGTATAGCATCCAGTTGCACACACGTTCGTACTGGCTGAGGTGAACTGAGCAGAGTCCTATGAGCGCCTCTGAGCAGGAGAATCTGGAGCATTAAATGTGTGTGTTTGACTTCTGTGGCGATAAGAACAGCCTGCAGCTGCTAAAGCTGGGTCAATAGTTTCCTTCCTATCTGGGCTGACGCTGGAGAGAGCCTTTCTGTTTCCCTGACAGGGCTGGAGTGCAGAATGCGGGAGATGAGTCAGAGGAGGACAGGATGAGCCAGGATGAGCCACTGCCTGTGTTGTGCTGGGGGTTGTGCTAATAGCAGCCGGATTTACACCCAACTGCTGGGGGAGCCTGGTGGGTGTTCAGATGCTTGAAGGAATTTGATCAATTCTCCTTTTTTTAGGTGCCTGCATCCTCCTCTTTGATTTCCCCTCAATCTCTGTGTTTTAGGAAATCAGCTTGTTTTTTTCACATCCTCTTCCTAATTCTCATAGTACCGCTCTTTGTGCAGACTTCTGTTTAGGGTGTCTGTACCCTGGAAGTCAGTTGATGTTGTTGGTATTGGGATGGTTTTTTTCCCCTTTGGAAAGTTGAGCCTGCTTGGATATAAGCACATGGAGATTTAGTGTGTAGGGTACAGATGGGTTGGCATAGCCCCATGCCAAAATCAGTGCAGGGAGTGGGGTAGGGCACCAAAGTTCAGGTGCTTGAGGAGTACCTTGCACTGCTGTTGACTCCTTTTCTAGGTAGCTGCTGGATTCCTAAAGCTTTCTGGGGAGAAGAGAACCCAAAATTTCTTTTCTGTCTTCCCAAACATTGTAAATGGCCATTTATCCTCCAGGATCATCCACGTCTCTCCAAAGAAAGAACAAGTGGCTGTTCCTGCTCAAAGGAGCCATTGAAGAGCATGAATCCTGGGAGCTGCCGCAGGCTGTGTTGTGAACCAGTTAATTCAGTGACCGGGGAGGCCCCAGGGCCATGAGAGGAGAGCAGGGTCTGGGGCAGAGAGCTCCTGAACTCTGCCCCACGGCCTGGCCTGGATGAACAGAGTCATCGGTAGTGCCCTCCTTGTTATTCACCATGTGAAGCATGGAGGCACCAGGCTGAGACCCAAATCACCCTCACAGGAAAGAACTTGTGCCAAAGAGCTCATCTCCATCTCCCCTCTGGCAGGTTAAAGCCATTCCCCTTGGCCTGTCCCTACAGGCCCTTGTCCAAAGCCCCTCTCCAGGTTTCCTGTAGCCCCTTTAGGTCCTGGAAGAGCAGTAAGGCATTGCAATGCTCCCTGTGGTTGCACCCAAATCCATGTGTATGCTTCACCCATAGAGGCTGAGCAATGTTAGTAATCGTTTGGCTTCAGCATTGCTTAAGGCAGGATGTGAAGGCTGACCCAGGGATGCTCTACTCCAATATGGGGACTGGAGAGGGCTGGATGAAGCAGAGGCTTTGCAGTAGGGATCAACCCAGCCTGTGTTGCACAGTTCACGATGGAGAAGGAGAAAGGGCAGTAGCTGAAGTTTAAATGGAACAAATGGAGCTGCTCGCTCAGTTTGTGCTTTAGACCTCATGGTTCTTGCTGTGGCAGTTTTAGGAAGTTAAGAAACGCTTTGTTCCTCCTGCTTTGTGTCCAGGGGGTTATGAGGAGACGTGCTGCATCTCAGCTGTGCTTGCACATGAACACAGAATAAGGCTGAAGGATGTTGTCGGTCACTGTGTGTCAGGAGCTGCCTTGAAATAGAGGAGACGTCCTCCAGTCCTGCGCCGAAGCTCCAGGTGAGACCTCTGGGGTCAGACACGGACACACACAGTAACAGAGCTGCTGATCCTCAGCCTGTTGGGAGCTCCAGAGATGTCATGAAACACAAACCCTGGTCTGGAGTCAGTGCTCTTCCTGATGCCCCGGGAATTAGTGAGAGACCCAATGGCAGTAAAAACATGCAGGAGCATTTCTGTTGATGCCTCCTTAAAACGTAACAGATGAGGTAAATGCCAGGTAAAGTAACAGGAAATTAAACCCCATGACATTAGAAATTGTCACCCTGACTCCATTCCTCACTTCACCAGCTCTTGATTTACAGGAATGTATGAGGAGGGAGCCCCATGGGGTGTGTTTTGGCTGGGAGGAGGCTTTCCTCATGTGGAGAGTTTTTTTCCCTTGGAAGCTGCAATAACTGTTGAAGCTTGGTTATACCAGACCCTTCAGCAAGTGAGAGAAGTCCTAAAGGATTTTCCTTTCTCAGGGCTGTTTCCTGCGCTGTAACAGGGAATTTATTCTCTAGTAAAAAAGAGGAAAATAACTTCCTGTCATTGGTTCATCCACAGATTGCCTTGGGGATTTATAAGAACAAACAGGGACAGGCCAAGGGGAATGGCTTTAACCTGCCAGAGGGGAGGCTGAGATGAGCTCTTAGGCAGAAGCCCTTCCCTGTGAGGGTGCTGAGGCGCTGGCACAGGGTGCCCAGAGAAGCTGTGGCTGCCCCATCCCTGGCAGTGTTCAAGGCCAGGTTGGACACAGGGGCTTGGAGCAAGCTGCTCTAGTGGAAGGGGTCCCTGCCCGTGGCAGGGGTTGGAGCTGGGTGAGCTTTAAGGTCCCTTCTAACACAAACCAGGCTGGGATTCTGTGATACATCAGCCAGTTTTTATACCTGTTGTCTTTACCTGAGGCGCTATGGTAGCAGCTCACCTGACCTGTGACACTGGCCTTAAAGCAGTGACATGATGTAGCTCTGGTACTGCAGGAGAGCAAGCAGCATTGTGGGCTCACTGGAGGGGATAACTCCTCCACCCACCTAGCTGAGTAACCACTTTTGCTTGGAAAACAGCCTTCTCTGTTCTTTTTCTATGCATGGATCCTCACTTTTCCTGGCAAAGGGGGTTTGGTTTCTTATTTTAATAGAAGACCTTGTACCTGTTCACCTCGATGTGTCTCAGCACGTTTGGTGTAAGTCGACTCAAATGTGTCCATTTCAGTAACAAGAAAAAAACCCTTCATAGGTAGACAAGGCCAAGTACTTCAGGCTATGGCAGGTTTGGTTAAATGAATTGGAATTCAACATCTGGAGATCTTGTTGGGGATTTCCAGTTGGGTTTCCCCTTCAAGAGTGCTGTTGGTTGCGATCAGTATTCGGTAAAGATTAATAGTGGGTGATATGAATGGATATCAAAGGGAAGATGACTGATGGAATAGCTGACCTTGCAGAAAACTTTCTCTCTGTAATCTGCTCTTAAAAGGCATCCTGCTTAATACTTCACTTACCTGGAGAAGCACGTTGGCCAGCAGTCTCTGAGCAGTGCTCAAGAAACCTTACCCAGCTCCACAGGTAGTGTGTGTGCCTTAAAAGCATTTGGACATGGACATAATTAAATAGATACTGATATCATGTGTGGTTTTATTATAAATTATTCTGTAATTACCTATAATATCAGATAATTGAGCCACATAGAATCCTAGAATGGTTTGGGTTGGAAAGGACCTTAAGATCATCCAGCTCCAACCCTTGCCACAGGCAGGGACCCCTTCCACTAGAGCAGCTTGCTCCAAGCCCCTGTGTCCAACCTGGCCTTGAGCACTGCCAGGGATGGGGCAGCCACAGCTTCTCTGGGCACCCTGTGCCAGCGCCTCAGCACCCTCACAGGGAAGAGCTTCTGCCTAAGAGCTCATCTCAGTCTCCCCTCTGGCAGGATAAGGCCATTCTGCTTGTGCTATTGCTACGCATGGTCTAGTGGAAGGTGTCCCTGCCAATGACAGGGGGTTGGAACTAAATGATCTCAAGGTCCTTTCTAACCCAAACCATTCTCTGATTCCATGATAATGTTTTCCCTCATTTAATGTCTGTGTGAAAAGTTGTGACCAGCTCAGCTGCGCTTGGGCATCTGCAGGGTTCCAGTGGCTGAGGAGGGCTCTGAGGAGCTTTGTTGGTCAGCTGTACTCGTGTGCTTCCTGCTTCTCCAAAAGCTGTTTGCTGATCATGTCTTGCTGCAGAGGGGGTGATCAGTTTGGATATGGGGGTGTGAGCCTGGCTGTGCCCATCCTCAGCACTGATCACAGGACAGATGATGTTAGAAGGCACAGGAGCACACAATAAGTCCATGGCTGTGGTTAGAACTGCTGCTCACAGAGCTGGTACCCAGATGGTGCAGGTATGTGTGGTTAGCCCCTGTTTATCTCTTTAAAGGAGCACTGGTTTTTAGTCATAGGTGGAAAAGTCACAAACCCACCCCTTCTGTTAGCTTTTGCAAATATCTTGATGGGACTTTGCTCAAACTCGGATGCAAAGCTTTTAACAGCTCCTGAATTGCTATTTCTGTTACAATACATAAGGAATACGTTACGGAAGTGTCTGGGGAATGCCAGCTTAGCTTGCTGGTAGCAGGTCACATCGCTGCTCTTGAGCTGGGTTTGCTTCCTGCTGCTCTGATGCAGCGTGGCTGTTCCTGCCTTGACAGATAAAGGCTGTGTCTGCTGCATAGGTAAGAACTGGCCTCGGAAGCTCTTGGCCTGTGTTAAACCGCTCGGTTGCATAAGTCGTTATTGCAGTTTTCAGTGATCAAATGACATTATTTGCCAAGAAAAATCTCAGAGCATTGTAGTCGTTTCATTTGCTGTGGAAATAGAGAAGGACAAAGAGTGAAATGGCTGGGGAGGAACGGGAAGGGCGGGATACGTTTCTTCTTAGAGTATCATGGGAGATTACGGAATGAGAGATCTTTATGTGGATAGGGATGTGATAACTGTTTGAAAGCCACATGCGGTGCTTCAGGCATGCAGGAAAGATTGTTTAGAGTTACATTGCTTACAAATCTACATCACTCTGTATTTCTGCTGTGCAACATGGGGATGTTTTAGTTGTTCCTGAATTAGAAGCTTTAATATCGCCTTATAAAGCTCCTCCAGTGGGGAATGTCATGATGATGATCTAAATACCCATGTGTGTGTGTGCAGCCTCTCTAGTGATGGATACGGTTACTTGCTGCAAGGAGGATAAATGCCTGAAACACCTCCTCTGCTTGCACCAAGCTGGTGGTCCTTGTTCCCAGTTCCTGTGGCTCTGATGGCAAAGCTCCCAGTGTAATCATAGAATCCTGGAACGGTTTGGGTTGGAAGGGACCTTAAAACTCACCTAGTTCCAACCCTGTCACAAGCATGGACCCCTTCCACTAGAGCAGCTTGCTCCAAGCCCCTGTGTCCAACCTGGCCTTGAACACTGCCAGGGATGGGGCAGCCACAGCTTCTCTGGGCACCCTGTGCCAGCGCCTCAGCACCCTCTATACTCATTGCCCAGTTCCCAGCACCCCTGAGGAGCTTTGCCTTGGTGCTGGGAGCCGCAGTGTGAGTGAGTGCTGTTGAGCTGCCACCGGCACCATGGGGTCCGGGCCTGGAAGCCGGTTCCTGCCTCAAGGGACCTTTTCAGCTAATGAAGACGTGGGCCTGGTATCCAAGATAATGCACCATATCTTGCATAAATTTAGAGCAGAGAGCAGCCAATTTCACAAGCTGCTGCTCAATTATTCCTTCTCAAGCTGTGCCAGATAACTTCATCCACCGAAAGGGCACGAGCTGGAAACTCCTTTCTTAATGAGGAGTTTCAGACCCAATGTCCTTTGGTAGCAGCATTGCTGCCTTCTTGAAGGAGCTTTGTATAAAATCACCTGTACCAGCGAAGAAAAGCAGATGTCTGGGTAGTAGCCCCATATCTCTGCCTTTAGGGGTTACTTTACATAGTCTTGTCCCTTGGTCACATCTCTTCATTCTGTAGGCATGTTATATATCTGCTTGTGTCGGAGATGAACTTCTTAGGTGCTGTTGATGCCATGTACAGCAGGTTCTGGGCAGAAGTCTTGTATGGAGGAAAGGTAAATGACAGTGAATGCCTTGTTTATGTCTGCAGGGATGAGAGGGGACTTCAGCCTTCTGCCTTCTGTCTCCAGGTCCATTGGGTTAAAACCTGCAGGAGTTTTTGTTCAAGCACTTCATTCAGTTGAGTGCAGGTGGCCATCACCTCCCTTCCCCTCCCTTCTCCTTTGAAGTCCTTGGATGGCTGGAGGTAACAGCCTATGTAGAGACATGTGCCCTGTAGCTCCTTGTGCCAGCTGGGAATGGCTCATACATTGAATGTTGAGATCCTCCTGCCCAGATTTCCATGGCTGAAACATTGATTTTACTTTTTTCCAGTGTTGACTGTTGCCTTCTGTTTGCCATGTCCATTAGAACATGTCCGGTGTGCAAAATCAGTGCTCAGTGCTCCAGTTGGCATCAATTTCCTGTGAGCACTGTGCCTGCCAGCACACTGAATGGGTTTGGATGAGCTCTGCAAATCCACCAGCACCACCTGAGCCTTGGCCATGGTCTGTCCTCCCTCCTGTCTCCCGTGTTAGTCCTCTCCTTTCCCAAAGTGCTTAATCCCTAACCCAGAACATGGACAATATAAAACCCCTTGGCACAGCTACCTGCAGCTTAGCAGAGAGCATGGAGAAGCAGCTTGACCCGGGAGGAGCCTTGTCTTATGTGTTTGAGTTCTGGAGCCTTGCTTATCACCTTCCTGAACACCACCCGCGTTGCTTCACGTGGTGTCCACAGACACATCCTTCCTTGGTCAAGGTCTGCAGGGGAGCAGCCTGACCACAGAATCCCAGCCTGGTTTGGGTTGGAAGGGACCTTAAAGCTCATCCAGCTCCAACCCCTGCCACGAGCAGGGACCCCTTCCACTAGAGCAGCTTGCTCCAAGCCCCTGTGTCCAACCTGGCCTTGAACACTGCCAGGGATGGGGCAGCCACAGCTTCTCTGGGTTTGGATTCTATTGCATCTTGGCTTGGCTGTAGCAGCTGCAGTGGGTTTTAAACAATCCTGGGATTTGAGGGGATGTAGTTGCAGGATTTGCACCCTCTGAACAGCACAGGATGGGGTTGTGCACTGCAGGACATGGCTCGTGGTGGGAGGGTGCCCTCTCCAAGGCGTCTTTCCAGAAGGGAGGCAGGAACTGGCATGTTGGAGGTGATGTGTGAAACACCTCCTGAAAGCTTCAGGGTGTTAATGAGCTAACGGCACTGGATTGAACCACTGATTAAAGAGCTATCAGACTGCAAATCAGGTAGTGCCAGCGAGAACAGATCTCACTGTGTGCCAGGGAAGCGCTGGGAAATCTCTACTCGGATCAAGTGTCACTTTTCCCACTTGTTTGCTTGCTCTTGGTGAATGATGCCAAGCTCTGTGTGCCATCGCAGGGCTTGTGCTGCTTTGGAGCTCGGATGGTCCTTGTGGGTGTCTGCAGTTGTTCTTGTCCATTTGCTCGGTGAAGGAGCCCTGGCTGGTCTCCTTCACCTCAACACACTCCATCCCTCTCAGGAGTAAGCTGCATCCTCCAGGATTTACCTCTGTGCTGTCTCCCATGAAGGGCAGTGATAACCTTAGAGGATCACAGAGCTACGGGTGGCTTCAGCTGGGGTGAACATGCCATCCTTCGCTTGCTCGCTTTCTCACAGTGCACAGAACTCACTCGGGCACTCTGGGGCTGTTGAGCCTGGCTGTGACATGGACTGTGCAGTCTGCAGAGGTGAGGAAGCCCTGCGAGCATGGGGAGTGTGCAGCTGAACTTCGTGCCCTGCTCAGTTCCTGTGCCCCAGTGCAGCAGGGAAAAGGCCTGTGAGCAAGTGGAGTGTTCTGCCTTGGCTGAGAGGGGCGCTGGGTTCTGTTCACAGCGTGGATTCTTGGCTCTCTGGGGTGAAGGCAGGGACTGTGATGGATGGAGTTTGACGCTGGGGTTAGGGGCATGTACCTGTGAGCTCAAAGGGTGGATCAGCCTTCACCGTGTGGTTCTCCGTACCACCTGCCTCATCCCAGCTGTGGTGATCACGTGAGTGTTTGGTGATTTAAATCAGCTCCCGGGATCCATGGAAAACCTCCACCATGGTTTCCTCTTGAATCGCTGGGGTGAGCTGGGTCACCAGAGAGGCTCGTGAATGCTGATCCTTGCTGAAGGAGGGTGGCAGAAGTGGGGGTGACTTGGGTTGGTTTAGGGATCCCATGCAGTCTGGTGCTTGTGGCACCATGCCCTTAGGGAGCAGTGGGTTTGGTTTCCTCCTTTCCCAGGAAAGGAGAAAAAAATAAATTGCAAAATGATAAAAAAAAATGACAAACCCAAGCATTTGGGTGATGGGAACTCGGGAGCCACGTCTCAGTTCAGGGAATAGCAGGGGTGTAGGAGCTGCATAACATCTCCCAGTGAAAAGAAGCAGCTGAGCCGCTGGGGTTTGTGAAGTGCTCCTGAGATGCTTATTACTTCAGTGTGAGAATGTCTGGAAGAGTCTCTTGGTCAGAAATCATGAGGGCTTCTGTTTGAGCCAAGTTCTTGGCTCCTGTTAGTGCCTGGACGAGCAAATCTACATCCCGCTGACCCTCCAGCATTTTGGGGGTAGGAGACCTGCTGCTTGCATGCGAACATGCAGATGTCTGGAGCATCGCAGAGCAGAGAAGGTGATTTAACAGCTGCTGCCAAACAACAAGAATAACTGGGAGGAATATCACTGTTTCTGGTCAACTGAAGGCCCGTGACTGCCCCAGTTGGGGTGATTTTATGTTTTATGCCTGTATTTGTAGCTTCCAGGTTGCTGTGCTCAAGTCTGCCAGGTAGCAGGGCCAGCCTCCTCGGGTGGTGTGTGACTGAAGGATGACTCCTCTGTGACTGAGGAGGGAAACACTAAAAACTGTTCATTATTACCTTTTCTCTTACTGAGGTCTTTTCATCCCTCATCTTTTAAGCTGCATGAGCTGGTGCTTTCAGAATGGGTTCTGCCACTCGAAGAGATGTGCATGGGTGTGAGGAACAGCATCGTCACCCCAAAGGAACCACTTCCCAACCCACATGATCTTGGCTGTCTTACCTGCCATCTCCTCTCAGTCAGATCCATTGCTTCCCAGCTCAGAGCCCTGTCTCCAGAGCTCCGCAGCGTGGGCTGGATCCGAGATACCTGCAGCATCCTCCTTTCAGGTGATGCCTCTGTCAAGTCCTCTCGTGGCCTCAAGTCAGCGCATTACTCATGGTTTAATGCAGCCGTGCCTCAGCTCATTTCCTTTGTGTGTGTACCTGCGCCTCCTTTCCCAGCCCCATTGAGCTCCCAACCCTTGAATAAATCTCCCAAGGCTTGTATGATCTGTCAAACTGATGGCTGTCACGCTGCGAGTTCAGCTACTGAAGCCTTAGCCTATTACCATGCCCTGCAGGAAAATGATTCCTTAAGGGGGATCTGCTTGTGTTCTCATTTGAGAGGACAGAAAAATAGCTGGAAATCCATTTTATGCAGTGGTTTAAAGTTGTGTTAGCGTTTAGGATCACTGTGTTACATTCGGGTCAGCCTCAGCAGCTGCCCCTGCGGTTAATCCATCCCTGCACCTTGTGTTGAAAGCCAGGGATCACAGAATCATAGAATCATAGAATAGTAAGGGTTGGAAAGGACCTTAAGATCATACAGCTCCAAGCCCCTGCCATGGGCAGGGACACCTCACACTAAACCATGGCACCCAAGGCCTCGTCTAACCTGGTCTTGAGCACCACCAGGGATGGAGCATTCACAACCTCCCTGGGCAACCCATTCCAGTGCCTCACCACCCTTACAGGAAAGAATTTCCTCCTTATATCCAATCTAAACTTCCCCTGTTTCAGTTTGAACCCATTACCCCTTGTCCTATCACTCCAGTCCCTAATGAAGGGTCCCTCCCCAGCATCCCTATAGGCCCCTTCAGATACTGGAAGGCTGCTATGATGCGCTTAGGGAAACTACAGCCAGAGCTTTTTATGGTGCAACCTCCCCATCTCTCTCTTCCTGCTTGGTCCTGTGCTTTAGGCTGACACAGTTGTGAGCGTGGCTGGGTGGAAAACAAAGTTTGGAAGGAAGTGTTCATTTTAATCCTGGTCCTGTTGACTGAGCCCTTTGAATGGGTTCACACTGGCACAGGGCAAGTGGCTGAGAGAGGCTGGGGCCACCTCTGCCAGCACTGGTGCCAGTGACATGGATCACATCATGCTGTGTCCTGCCTGCAGGCGCTGCTCCTTGGGTTACACCCTCATGACAGCAGTTCTCCTTTGATGCCACTTGACTTCTTGTAGATGCTGTGACTTCCTGTGCCCCGAGGAGCCTTGAGAGGCTCGCCTGGCCTCCCTTTCAGGTTAGGAACTGGCTCAGAATAGCTCTGAGAGCTCCAGCCACATGAGGTACTCTCTTTCCCAATCAGTTCCTCCCCTGGAAGGAGCTGAGGGCTGCATTTGGGTGTTTAAAAGGCGAAGTAAAAGTCTGAGAGGAGGAACTGAGCATTAGGAAATGAGTATTGAGAGGGCAGGTAGGGAGTTGCTGTGTCCTCAGGGGAGGACAGTTTAAAAGCTGATTGCCTTTACCCATCCTTGTCATAGAATGAGCCAGGCTGGAAAAGACCTTTAAGATCATCAAGGCCAACCATTACCGCAGCACTGCCAAGGCCACCGCTAACCCATGGCACTGAGGGCTTCACCCTGGTAACATCAGTGGTTTCTTGATCCATAGACATTTGCCTGACCTCCTAAATAGCTGGAAATGAGGTCTGCAAGCATCCAGCCCCCTTTTTGGGGGGTGACATACATCTTACCCAGCTCACATTTGACATGATGATGTCTTCACATGGATGGTGCTTGGGGGCACACAGCTCCTGCTGGAACACCCCTGGGGGATGCAGGTTCTCTTCCTTCCCTCTGTTCCACATACATATGAATCATCTATTGAAGTGTGTGTACATGTTGTAGGGCTCTCACAGATACACTTCTGTGACTACTTGTATTGATTGGTTCGTGCATGCTTTATGAAATAAGGAAGTGATGTCTTGGTGCAGATCCTCTGAAGGTGACAAGCAAAATTCCAAGTTTGCCTTTAGTACACAGATGTAAAGAGCAGCACCACCTAAACCCCATCATTCCCACACCTTGCACTCTGTGAGCAGAAAGCAAAGGAAAACTTAATAATGGATGAGAGCAGCCCAGCCCCATAGCCCTGGCAGGTAAGATCTGCAGCAATTTCATCTACTAGTAAGAGATAGATAGCTCAGGATGGCATGGCATAAACCCAACTTCCAGGCATTGTCCTGCTTAGGACTTTGGGCTTCATTTTTGATGCCAAGCTGCTCAGAGCTGGCTGGGCGTGCACAGTCCTGGTGTAATAAATCTCTGCTTCTGATTGATTTGGTGTATTCTGGAGTGTAGGCTTCCTCTGGCACCTCTCCTTGGGCTGTTGCCCTATGGTGCTCCTCTGTAACTTACAGCAGACCCTCCAGAGCTCAGCCAGGTTTAGTGCTGGTCACCAGGGCTCACCCTGTTGAACCTTCACCCCACCTCAATATTTTGGGCTCTTTATAACCTCCCTCAACTGGGTTTGTGGCTGGAGGACCATGAGCAATCACTCTGAGCAGTGGCTGAGCAGGGCAGGACTGCTGAAGACTGATGGGGCTGTCTGGAGTTCCTGAGCTCAGCCTGTGTTCTGCAGCATGACGGGAGTTTCAATTAACAGGGGCACCCATAAATAACCCTCCTAAAATGAAATGGAATTTTAAGGCTGCATTGGCATATTCCCTGTGATGCCATAGAGGCAATACCATGACTTTCCAGCTGAAGGGAGCTGATGAAATCTATTGACTTTCCCATCTCTTAGCAGAGTCCATCTATTGTAAGAATAAAATATGAAGTTAAAAAGTACAGGGATGGCTGGTGTTTTATGGGGGAAGGAGGACTAATAAGCTAGAACAGGTTGGCTGTGAGGAGTTTTCTATTGCTGAGCAGGAGATGCTTTCCTGGCACCTTGTTCACCTTGTGTTACCTGTTACCTGAGCTGGCACAGGACACATCCAGGGCCTTGGTACTGTTCTGTTGTCTTAATTGCTGCTATTTTTCAGCTTGGTCCAAACCTGGATTTCATCTTATTCAGGCTGTGCTTTGGATAAACACTTCTTGGAGGTGCTGGAGATACCCATAGGACAAAGTTCACAGTTACAGGAGTATTCAGTCCATTGCTTCCAGTCCCTCCACCCAGAACCACCACGCTTCAAGGAATTCCCATCAGGATTAGAGGGGTTCAGACACAGTTTCTTCCACCCCGAACAACCTTTCCAGGTCTAAGCTGAAAATAGGCAGTTTGTATTGATGCTGGGGTTGCAGTTGAAGAGACAGAGATGAAGTGACAAGATCAGTTTGCCCTTAGGAACACGTTTGTATTGCTCCAAGTAATGGATGGGTTTTGTTGTGTTGGCACTGATGTGGTCCATGGGCTGATGGCCACCATCACTGCTCACAGCCGCAATGAAAGCACCTGGCTGAGGATGGGGATGGTTCTGTGCTGCTGAGCTGCTGTCTCCAGCTCTCCTTAATTGAGAGATGCAAACCTGAGCCTGCAATAATGAGCTGTGGATAATGAGGTGTTGTCTGCAGGTGTAACTATGGAGGCTGCCTACAGCTGTGGTGGTAAAGTTGCTGGGTTTTATTTGAAAGCAGTGAGTGAGGTGCTGGAAATAATTTGCCAGAAAAAGGGGTATTTTTTTCTGCTGTTATCTTCCCCTCTAACCCCCAGCTTTCCTTTGGCATTCCGTTTGGCTTGGCTGTGAGACCTAGCACATGTGGAGTGAAGACAAAAAGGAAATGATGGTGATAATCAGAATCATGATATGGTTTGGATTGAAAGGGACCTTAAAGCTCATCCAGCTCCAACCCCTGCCACGGGCAGGGACCCCTTCCACTAGAGCAGCTTGCTCCAAGCCCCTGTGTCCAACCTGGCCTTGAGCACTGCCAGGGATGGGGCAGCCACAGCTTCTCTGGGCACCCTGTGCCAGCGCCTCAGCACCCTCACAGGGAAGAGCTTGTGCCTAAGGGCTCATCTCAGTCTCCCCTCTGGCAGGTTAAAGCCATTCCCCTTGGCCTGTCCCTACAGGCCCTTGTCCAAAGCCCCTCTCCAGGTTTCCTGCAGCCCCTTCAGGCACTGAAGCTGCTCTCAGGTCTCCCCTTCAGGAGCCTTCTCTTCTCCAGCTGCCCCAGCCCAGCTCTCTCAGCCTGAAGCAGCAAAGTGCTGCTGTCTGATACACGTCATAGATTGAGGAAAGGTCTGATCTAATCTGTCACTGTTAATGATTAGCCAGGTGGGAAGTGGATCTCAAACTCCTGCCTTGTGTTAAATAGGTTGTGAGGTCATTGCTGGTGCAAAAAATGCAGCACTGTGTGTTACCTGCACATCAGGAGTGAGTGAGGAGCAAAAATGTATTGCAGAGTGGATGTATGTAGGGAGAAAGACTTTGGGAATAGATACTGTGTGAGAATGGGTATTAAAGCATGTAATATGGGCTCAGGTAGAGACCAAAGGTTCACTTTGGTGGTGGCTGCTGCAGCACAGTGTGAGGGTGTTCAGCCAGGAAGAGGCTCTGTGTTGTGTATCAGGGGTTGGGCCACCCTGGATCTGCAGATGCAGTCCGGGTGTGAATGTGAGCACGTGTCCACAGATACAGCTCTGGAACGTGCCGGAGGGAGAGGATGAGGAATATGAATGGCTGGAGGATGCTGGGTCCCAGTGCTGGGGAAGGAGATGGAGAGCACACTTCCAACAGGCATTTGAAGGTCACGTTTTCCTTTCCAGCGGTGATGATGAGGAGCATTGGGAAGCTTGTCCTCTGCTGGGCACTGACTTCCATCGGGATTCTTGTGCCCCTTTTCTTTGGGAAGCTCTCACCCTGCTCCTATTCAGCTCAGTGCAAGCGCAGATTGGATGATATTGTGTGGTAGACAGAAGGGAAAGGAAGTGTTTGGGATTACTGGAAAGCTGGCAGTGAGCCTAATGATAGGTAATTAGGTAAAAAGCTTAAGATGAATTTGGAGAAAAGTTTTATTATGGGGAGGGTATTTGTTGGGAGTCTGGTATAAGCTGGGATAAGTAGCAAAAGCCTCGCTGCTTGTAACGTTTGGATGTGGACAAGGCTTGGGAGATGATAGTTTAATGAGGAGCACTTAAACGAGCCTTATCACTTGCAGTTATCATCAGGCAGTTCAGACTGGGTGCTGGGAGGTCAGTGATTGCAGACAAGGCAATTGCAGTTCATAAAGGTGCCGGTGAGGCTGTGAAACAGCAACAGAGTTGATGTAGGTGCAGTTCTGGTAATCTAAAATATGTTTATATATATATAAAATATAAAAGGGTAAATACCTTATTTAAGGTGTTTGTTACAAGTATAAACCAGCCCAGAACTGGGAGCTTAAAGAGTTGCTGTTTAGTGCACAGGATAACTGGAAGGATTCAAAAGGTGTTTGCACAAACGCTTCACTGATCCCCTTAAAGTGTAGATGTTTGATAAATGGCCATGCAGTTGTGAGCATTGTCTACACAAGTTGCAGGAAGGAGCTGGATATTAGGCCATAAAATCTAGAAACAAGCTTAATAATAGCTTTACCCTGGAGGGAAGGAATGCCATCCAGAGGGACCTCAACACTCTTGTGAGGTGGGCTGATGCCAACCTCGTGGAGTTTAACCATGCCAAGTGCAAGGTCCTACACCTGGGTCAGAGCAATCCCAGCACAGCTACAGGTTGGGCAGAGAAGAGATTCAGAGCAGCCCAAGGAGAAGGACTTGGGGGGTGTTGGTTGATGAGAAAATGAACATGAGCCGGCTTCAGTGTGCGCTCGCAGCCCAGAAACCAACCGTATCCTGGGCTGCATCCAAAGGAGCGTGACCAGCAGGTCGAAGGAGGTGATCCTGCCCCTCTGCTCTGCTCCTGTGAGACCTCACCTGGAGCATTGTGTGCAGTTCTGGTGTCCTCAACATAAAAAGGACATGGAACTGTTGGAACAAGTCATGATGGGGGGGGTGAACCTTGGTTTGTGTCTGTTTACAGAAAGAGAGGTATGATGCTGAGCTGCTGTGCTCCACAGCTTGGCACTTCTAAACCAGAACCCCCGGTTTTGCTCCTTTACAAGCAGCTTTTATTGTGTTCCTTTATTTTTAACACGTTTCTAGCCAGAAACCTGCCCTCAGTACCAGACTTCAGCGTGGTGTGAACCTGACATTGTCTTTAAGGAATTCTTCACCTGCAGCTCTCAACTTTTACTCTATTTCCTAGTTCTCCGACAAGAAGTTGTATTTATTTCTTCCCTGCTGTAATAACAGTAAACACCAACCATTGAACCAACAACCCCCCATTCAGTTTTGACCTGTGATACAGTCAGAGCTCTGATTCATGCTTTATGTTGACATCTCATCGCATTGCACAAGACCAGTTGCATCCGTCTAAGAAAGCTGAGATAAACCCAGTGTTTCAGTACAGGTCAGCTCGTTCCTGTGAGGTTCCATGGCCCCTTGTCAGGAATCCACTAGCAAAAAAACCCAAACAACCCAGAACAAACAGAGCCAAACCCATTTAAAATGGGATGAGATCTGAGCAAGGATGGGAGATGTTCCATGCTGGGGCTGGGATATGCTGTTGGGTATGGGCAGCAGAAGTCTAGGAGCAGCAGGCTGGCATCTTGTGAGGTGGTTCTTAAGCCTTTTATGTTTTTCAAAGTCCTTGAATTCCATTGGTCTTGATTTTTGTAATGTCAACTTTATCTCTTATGAACAAGAGGTGCTTCGCTATGAAGGGTATCAGGTGCTAGAGTCCTGTAAGACAGTTGGAAAAGTGGAGACACCAGGGACACCGGGGAAAAGCAGCGTGTGCCTTGGTAATGAAGGGCTTGGTTCTGCATGTACACATGGGATTGACTTCCAGACTGGATCCTGCCTTTTCCTAAGCTGGAGTTGTTTGTTGTGTACCATTTGGGGGCTTCCCTGCTTGGTTGCAGTATTTCAGTGTGGAGAGAGCGGATGGCACCGCTTTCATCTTGTGTGTGTGTTTTGTCCCCATGTGACGTGTCCCTTGGTGGGGTTTGGGTATCTCATTTGAAGGCTGTAGTTTGCTTTCCCAGCTCCTGAAACCAGCCCTGTTAAGAGAGGAATGTGTTTTGAGAGGAAAATTGGTCTGTGAAGTACTTGCTGAGCATGCTGGTGGTGGGGCGAGGGAGCCAACCTGCAAAATTCCGGGCTGAGGTGTTCATGCTGCGATTTAATTCTCCTTCCAATAGGGAATATTGAAGCTTTCCCAGCTCTTTACACGTTGCAGTGCAGGTTTCTGAAACACAGCGTGCTGTGGGTGAGTTCGTCTTTGTGCTTGCTTTTGCGAGCCTGCTTTGGTTTTTATCCCATCTAAACTTGCTAAGAGGAGCCTGGTGCTGCCTCCCACCCCTTCTGTGCTGTGTGCACAGCAGCAAGCCCAGGGAAGCAGAGGGGTTATTGCTGCAGTGTCCAAACCCCAGCAAGGTGCTGCTCAGACCCCATGGCACTACCTCTTTAAGAGCACAAGCGCACTGTGAGAGCTCCGCTTGCGAGAGGCAGGAGCTCAGGAGCCATCCCCGGCTGCTCAGGCTTGGATGGAGAGGAGAAGACCCTGAGCCCGCTCAATAGCCAAGCTCCCCGGGGGCCTGCAGCCAGGTAGGATGCAGCATTGCAAACAAAAGGCTTTGCCCGGGGAGCTGTGGATGCTGGGGTGGTGATGGGGAAGTTTCAGCGGCGGCTGCCGGAGCTTTTCCCTTTTCCCTTTCAAGCGAGCCCTTGTGGTTCCCAGCCTGCTAAATTCGGTGCTTCTGCTGCCCGGGTGTTCACCTCCTGCACTGTGATTGCATGTTCCATAGAGACGAGGCTGCAGAGGGGGAACCAGGCTCTTTGAGCAGCTCGCTGCCATCAAACACCTCTGAAGCATTCCTAGCACCAAAAAGCCAAAGGAAGAGCTTGAATTGGACGTGGCTTCGTGCCCTTGTGTCATCTTGCGTGATGGTTTGATCTTGGGGTGTTTTCAGGCCTTTAACACTCAAGTTTCAGGACAGGCAGGGACATGCACCGGGATTATGCAACCCCAGGGATGGCTGGTGGGAGACTGGGTCTGTGCAGGGAGAGAAATCATTACTTCTGGAATGTTTGTGTGTGAGGCATTTGCCTGCATGCCCCTGGGTACCCGCAGATCTGTTTATTCATGTGAGAAGGGGCTTACTTGGTCCTGTCAGCTGGAAGTGAAGGAAGAGGCCATCAGTGCATGCTGGGGATAAAATGGTTGCTGGTTGCTGGAAATGAGTTTAGGTGAAAAGGAAAATGAATCCATTTTGGAAGGAAACGGGAATAGTGTGTTCTCTATCCCCCTCCAATCGCGGGAGCAGGAGCAGAGCAGAAAGACCTGTGCAGATCCGTGCTGTAAGAGCTGGTTTTACTGCATGTTCCAGGCTGTTCATTGCAGTAAAAGCACACAAAAACCGTGCAGCATTTCAGTTTGGTGATTAGAGCAAGCAGACAAAATGGGATACAAGGAGGAGGCTTCTGCAGGAAATTCCTCCTGGCGTGTATTTAACTCTGCCTCTGGCAGTGCCTCCGACCACTCCATCTGATGGGGCAGCTCTGAGCTCTGCTCCGGGTTTATTCCTTAATCACTTTAGAGAGGAATTGTGGATGCTTCCTCTCGAAGCGTGGCTGTGGCTGTTCAACTCAACCATCCCCTCCTCCTCATAGGGACGCTTCTGGTTTCAGGAAGGATCCTGTGTGGTTTCTGTCTTTGCCTGCCCTCTCCCACCGGGTCTTTATAGCTCCTGAAATTCCCCAGCTTGTAATCCCTGCTGCAGGCAGATGGGGACTGGGTGGAACTCCCATTGCAGCTGTGCTGCTTTTATTAGCCTGCCACAAGCACCTCGCTTACGTGGGCTTTTAAAGATATATATTTCATGAGTTAATGAGCCCTGAACAGCGATGAAGAGAATCCCGTTAGTGCTGCCCGCTGCCTGTGTCCTTCTCCTAGTTTTTGGCATGATGCTGATGGAGGAAGGAGTCGTTCAGCTGAGGCAGGCGTGAGGAGCAGGGGTGTAGTTCCCCTGCACTGGGATTTAAGAGGTTCCCCTCACTCCTGCTCTTTGGCTTCGTTGCCCGCCTCATCTATTCTCACTGCGGTAATGGAAGGAGCTCTGACAACGGTGTGAGGTTTGGATTCAGCTTTGCTTTTCCATCCCTTCGCCCTCCCTTCCCTTCCCACCCTCCTGGATCGTTTCGGAGCATGGCTGCACAAATAGTTGGAGCCGTGCAGCTGAAGAGGGTGACGTGGGTGGCAGGGATACAGGGGGGAGGAGGAGGGCACAGGATCCTCTGGAATTGGATCTAAGCGTGCCGGAATAGTAACATGAAAGAGCTGCCTGAATTATTCAGCATATCCTCATTTTCTTCATGCTGTGGTTCATTAAATGCTGCAAGAGAGCCAGGCTGGGTTATCCTTTACCCCTTGAAGTGTTATCCTTTACCTCCTGTGTGTGATGGGGGCAGCGGGAGGGTGGTTTATGCTGCACCTCGAGTGGTGCAGCTCCCAGTGGCACTGAGATCTCGGTGTGGTGAAAGGTGCTGAGTGCCCCACGGCACACTTTGCTATGGGCACAGAGGTGATGCTGCTGCTGGGTGAGGTTCCACTTCCCACCTGCCTGCTGTGACCCGTTCATGTCCCATGGTGGGGTCTCTGTGCTGTCACTCTTAACCCAGCTCTAGGTGAAAGAACCTCCTAAGCGAGAGCCTGCTGATGAACTTGTGCTTCTGGAGCAGTGGCAGCCGTTGCCCCAGGCAGGGCTCCTTGGGCAGAGCCATTCTGTGATCTTGTGGCTCTGTGTGGAGTTTAAGGCGGTTTTGTCCCTATCAGTTTCACATCCAGGTCAAGTCCTTTGGCAAAAAGGACTTAAATGGGTTCCTTTTAATCTGATGACAATCTTCACTTCCTAGAAGTGATCTTAAACAGCAACCCCAAACTCTGCAAGTCCATCGAAACTCCTTCCTTCAGGCGGCTCTTCCTGGGTGCAAAAAGAGAGGTTGCTCTGCTCAAAGAAGATTATTTCCTCCTGGCTTATATAAGTTCTAAAATAGGAAAATAAATCCCAACCTTTGCGAGGATGAAGCCGTTTTCCAAACTCGGGGCGATCCCTTCGGAAGCAGAGGCTGCTCCAGTTGATTGTCAGACCTGCCTCCAGATGGGAAGCCTCAGCTCTGAGGGAAGGGTGGCAGCTTGACCCAGGGCCTGTGTCCTACCCATCTGCATCACCTGGTGATTGTGGGGTGAGGGCTGGTGCTGCAGCCTTTGCATGCACAGAATGTGGAGGGTTTGTTCTGCTTTGCAGTGTGTCTCTAACCCTCCTCTCCCAAATTTTAGCGTTTCCGAAAGTGGGGAATGAAGGGAAGGAAGACCCTCGGGATGCAGGCTGGGAGCAGCATCTCAGCCCCGCTGAACTCTGTGGCAAATCTTCCTGTTCTTTCGCTTGAGTCAGGATTTTGCAGCTGATGTTGTTGTTGAAAAGCTCTTTATTTGATCAAACACCAACACTTGTGCATGAGGCTGCAAATCAAAGATGAGCCTTAGAGCCTGCAGAGCAATTCTGGCCTCATTTAGAAGGGAAAAAGGGATGGAAGATGAGTGAGCACCGTCCTGGTAACAGTGCTGGATCCTCATCTCAGTTCTCTCCATCAGAGCTGGTTGTCGGTGTCCTGTTCTACACCTGCCAGGCTTCAGCAGGGACATTACTTACGTGCAGAGGTGTTGTGAAGGTCAGTGGTGTCTCTTCCCTTCATAATCCTATAATACAGGATTTTATCGTGGCTGGCTTCAAGCCTTGAATACAAAACCAAACGGGAAGGTTTTAGGACAATTTCCCATCCTGGGAGAAGGCAGACCTTACAGTGACATGTTTGGGATCAAAACAGTGGGATATTGTCAGTAAGTTTCTGCTCTGCATCACATTGGTCCTGGAGGAGATCTGGCTGGGCCGTGCTGCGGGCAGGCAGCAGATGCAGAGCAGCTCATGTCTGAACATTCCTTGCTTCAACCTTGAAGTTCCATCTGGTTTAAGGCAGGGAGCAGGTCAGGTTGTGGAGCTGGGGTTGCTGTGACACTTACCAGTGCTGCCGCTGAGATGTTGGTCCCTGCAAAGGTTTGGGCAGCAGCATTTGTTTAGAGATCAAACACGTGGGGCAGAGCGAGGACTTTTGGAGGACTCAAACCAATGTTCCAGGTTCAAAATTCAATTTACAGCTATTTGTTTCCCCACTGGAACAAACCCCAAGAAGAGTTTTCATGATTGTCATAGAACCATCATAGAATCACAGAGCGGTTTGGGTTGGAAGGGACCTTAAAGCTCATCCAGTTCCAGCCCCCTGCCCACAGCCCTCTGTCTGAAGCCCCTCTCCAGGTTTCCTGTAGCCCCTTTAGGCACTGGAGCTGCTCTAAGGTTTCCCCTTAAGCCCAGGACATGGGGGGTTCTGGCTGCCAACCAAACGCATTATCAGTGGTATCCACAATCGCGTTCCTGTGTGAGATCTGCTTTGCTGGTGTGTGTGAGAGAAAATCAGTCAGTTCATAGAATCACAGAATAGTTTGGGTTGGAAAGAACCTTAAGCTCATCCAGTTCCAACCCCCTGCCATGGGCAGGGACACCTCACACTAAACCATGGCACCCAGGGCTTCGTCCAACCTGGCCTTGAACACTGCCAGGGGTGGAGCATTCACAACCTCCCTGGGCAACCCATTCCAGTGCCTCACCACCCTTACAGTAAAGAATTTCCTCCTTATATCCAATCTAAACTTCCCCTGTTTCAGTTTTAACCCGTTACCCCTTGTCCTGTCACTACATCCCTAATGAGGAGTCCTTCCCCAGCATCCCTATAGCCCCCCTTCAGATACTGGAAGCTGCTCTGAGGTCTCTCAGTTGGGCTGCTCTCATTTTCCAAGAGGCTTTGACATATGAAGTGGAAACAGGTGAAGTCTGAATACGGCATTGAGTGGAAAACGTCTCAGCAGGTTAAGGATGGCTTCTGTCTGACAGCGGGCATCGGGTGTTGTGTAGGGATGCGCTGGGCCTAAGGCCACAAGGAGTTAGCTAAGTCAGGAGGCTTTGTCCTTTTAAATACCTGCATCCTCTTGCGTTATTCCACAAGTAAAATGCATCCTGGCTTGTTTGTTTCTAGCATGAAGTCTTTACCCACTTCATTTCCCCTCTGTGTTCCCACAATACCTTTCCAATTTCAGAAAGAAACTGCAATTTGCCTTTAAATAACCTGGCAGCAGCTCTTCAGAGCCTCACGTCTGGGTGGCAGCCCCTTTTAGCAGCGCTGCCGGTGGGAGGCTGCGGGAAGGAGTCGCTGGTTGCAGGGAGCCAAACGCGGCAACAATCACGGCCCGATTCCTGCCTGCTTTGCAGAACGGGCTCTGCCATTGTCCAGCAGAGCTCTGCTGACCAGCGGGTTTGGCTGCCTGCATGCGGAGGGCTCGTGGGCTCGGCGTGGTTTTTTCCCTTACTCTTCACAAAAATAGAGGTGGGGGAGTCTCTCGACAGGACCAAGGTTTTGTGGATCGGTCAGCAATCTGTTTGCTTCCAGTTCCTGTATCTGACATCTCATCCTCACTGTGCTCCTCCTTTGGGAAACCTTGATGGATCCTAGCCGCCTGGTTGGATGTGAGTGCCCCGGGGATGTGTGTGTGTGTCTGCCTGAGCGTGGGAGCTGATGGTCACCCAGCACCCAGCCCTCCCTGGGACGTGTCTTTCCTTAACGTGGTGTGTTGCAGGATTCCCCGGGGTCCTGTGCAGCAGCCCCTCGAGGACCGGATCTTCACTCCGACCGTCTCCGCTGTGTACAGCACTGTGAGTATCTGCTGGTGCCAGGAGCGTGTTCTCCAGGCATAAGGAAATGGGAGACTCCTTTCAAACCCAACACCATTACACAATTGCAGTTAACATTTGTAAATCACAATTTACAATTAAAAAAACCCCACAACATTGGTTTTTGCCTCCTGAAATAAGTGATGCTGGATGAAGACCATTTTGTCACATGTAAGTAGGAAAAGAAGAAAGCCTGGGGACTTCCATATCCAATCCTTTTTTTGTTGGGTGTCTGTAGTTTTATTTAGCATGGGGTTTCCTAACAGAGTTTCACCTGAGTGGGAATGTTCCTGGCCATGGTTTCAGGCTGTTGGCTCTGCCCCTTTCCTGCCTCCTGCATCTCAAAGACTGCCTTTTTGTGCTTTAGTCCTGCACCTTTCTAAGGGTTTCTTATCGGAAAAGCAATCAGGGAAGATTGGTTTTTCAGGTGAAACATTCCATTACCCAGAGGAAAAGGTGCTTTGATTGTAGGTTGGATATTTGGGATAGGAGCTTTTGGCTCCCTGTCCTTTGTGTTTGTAATTCTTGAAGAAACTTAGCTGAGAAACGTGGTGAAGTTTATTTGTGAACGTTTGATCCTGGTTTCCTTTTATTCCTTTCTTTTTTTTTTCCATGGCAGTAGCTGGAAGCCCAGTGTTATTTATGAGCTTTGCTAAATCAGCACAGCCCTGGGAAAGGAATATTTTGCTTTTCTGGTGGGATAGCACAAATATTTCTAATGGCAAAACCCCGCTTTTAAGCTGCTCTTTTTAATTATTGGGAAAACAGGAAGAAAAGCTGTAGATGGGAGAAATTAGCTGTATTTTATGCAGTGACATAAGCTGCTTATAGAAAAACATAAGCTGTTGTATGAGGTTTTCTCCTTCCCCCTGTTTGCATGAATAGCTAGTGGTGGGGTTATCAGCTCTGTGTGTGGAGTCTGGGTCTGAAGCATCTTCAGCCCCTTCCTTTTTTGGGTTGTAGGGAAGAGCTTTGTGATCCCCTTTTCCACCACAGACACTGCTGGCATGGGATGCAGAGCCGGGCTTTGCACAGGATTAAGTGCCAACGTGCTGTCCAGTGCCCCTGGGTCCAAGAAAGGCAGAGACTTGGGTGATAGTTGGATACCAGGAGCAGGAAGATAGTTGGATAGTAGGAGCAGCAAGCCTCAGGCTTGAGCATGGATGCTGTGGTGGGCAAGAGGCAGCAGGTTTCCATCCAGGTGAGTCAGAAGGGTTGGGATACAACGCTGATGAGGGTTTAACAGTTTGAGCTTTGTGGCTTTGACAGCAGTTGGATTGCCAGGCTCCAGGTGTGGACAGGTTGTTGGGGTGGTTTTTTTTGCTCCCCCTGTCCTCAGTTCCGTACTGCATACGTCTGTGTGGATATGTATATGTATGTATGCAAAAAAAGCAAACCCAAAGGAACACAAATGTACAAACAGTTACAATAAATAATTCAGTTTATGCTTTATATACCCCATAAAACACTTAAACCCCACTTTAAATACATCTGAATTGCTCTGGGGGGGAAGAAGAAGGTTCTTTTTTATCAATTCGTTCCTCCAAAGATATAATTCAGACGCCTGTGGGGAAAATATGACTGTGAAAATTTAAATGAATGTAAAATATAAAAGTAACTGTGAAGAATGACCTAAAATAGGGTTTGAGTGTGGAAAAATACCACTCCTTGATGTGGGACCGGAATAGAAGCCAGGGCTGGAGTAGCTCAGTTCTGGGCTTGAAGAAAACACAAGTTTGAAAGAAAATGTCATGGTTTAGAGAAAGGAGAGAAATTTCTCAGCTCGGTTCCTTCTGAGCTTCTATTTGAAGCCTTTGGCAGATGGCAAATGTAGAGTAAGTCCTTGCTCAGATGAATTCGGGTGGAGGAGGCACGTGACGGAGGTCCTTGACAAATTCATTCATCGCGGGTCTCTCTGCTTTATTCCACGAGGAGCAGCGTTGTGTGCTTCAGTTCTGGGTTTGCAACGAAGAGGTTCTGTGTAGCGTCTGATGTAGTTTGTCTAGACATGACAAAACTCACACCGTCACGGGTATGGCAAAGCACCATCGGCAGCACCTGGCTCTGCTCTTCCACTGCCGCCCTGCGCCGCTCAGTCCTCCTGTGCGGGCCCCTGCATGGGGCAGGTTTCAAACACATGTGTTCCCATGGAGGATAGCTGGTCTGGGAAGAGGTCTGAGGTCTGGTACCAGCTCATGGTGACTCTGAGCTGCTGTGGTGGTTTCCCTGGAGGTTGTAGTGTGTGTGGGGTGGGAGGATGAATCATCCAGGTGTCACATCACAGTCACAGAATGGTTTGGGTTGGAAGGGACCTTAAAGCTCACCCAGCTCCAACCCCTGCCATGGGCAGGGACCCCTTCCACTAGAGCAGCTTGCTCCAAGCCCCTGTGTCCAACCTGGCCTTGAACACTGCCAGGGATGGGGCAGCCACAGCTTCTCTGGGCACCCTGTGCCAGCGCCTCAGCACCCTCCCAGGGAAGAGCTTCTGCCTAAGAGCTCATCTCAGTCTCCCCTCGGGCAGGTTAAAGCCATTCCCCTTGGTGTGTCCCTACATCCCTTGTCCCAAGCCCCTCTCCAGGTTTCCTGCAGCCCCTTCAGGCACTGGAGCTGCTCTCAGGTCTCCCCTTCAGGAGCCTTCTCTTCTCCAGGCTGCCCCAGCCCAGCTCTCTCAGCCTGGCTCCAGAGCAGAGCTGCTCCAGCCCTCACAGCATCTCCATGGCCTCCTCTGGCCTCTCTCCAACAGGTCCACATCCTTCCCCTGTTTGGGGGTCATGGGCAGCCCACAGCTGAAACCACTATTTTTAGTGAGGTAAAGATGAACAGTAACTTGGTTATCTTTTCCATGCCTTTCCACGTGTGTTATCAGGACATCAGTTGCACATTCCTGAGCTCTTTTTTTTTCCAGAATTACATGCTGCTTGCCAAAAACGGGAATGGAAAATCATGTGGCTTTCGCTGTGAGCCCCGGTAATCTCCCCCCAAACAAAAGCAGAGGAACACGTTCCCCTGTGATCAGAGATGGGAGGTGAGGAAGAGGCACAGTGTGGTTTGTCAGGTGAAATTAGGCTTGTCTGAGCACGTGGAGGTGCTCAAAATCCTCCCAAGACTTCGTAGAACCTCTTTGTCAATGAAACCGTGCTGGTGTTAAAACCAAACCCACCAAACCCCGGTGTCTGTCATCTTCATTCATTTTATATAGAATACTTTAGAAAATGCTGATACCTGGTATGTTGTTGGAGTCTATTTTATAATAAATAAACCCATTAGAATTATTTTAAAGCAAATCCCAGTTGGAAAGAGCTGTTACAATGAACTGATCATGTGATCATTTCCCCTCATCAGCAATGGAGAATGCTGTATCGTGAGAGCTGTGTTTGGACATAGAATCATGGAATGGTTTGGGTTGGAAGGGACCTTAAAGCTCATCCAGTTTCAACCGCCTGCCATGGGCAGTGAAGATTTGGGTTTGGTCCTGTAGAGCAGCTGCTTGAGTGGTGTTCCCTAATTCTTCATACCGCAAGAACTTAAGGCAATTGCTCGTACATCTGCTGTCAGATCCCAAACCTGTGGAGTCTGGAACAGGGAATGAGAATGAAGTTTGGGCTCTCTTGTTGAATATTTCAGAGAAATAAATGCAAAGACCTTTTTGCCTTGAAGTTAGAGGCTCCTGACACAAAGGGAGCTGCACCAAAGGTGACCTCAGATACCCTGGACCACCATGTGTGCCGGCACACAGAGTAATGCGGGCTGGTTTCTGCTGAACCTGAAACGACTGTGGAGGGATGCTCAGAAGCAGATGTGCTCTTCAGCGTCAGCACGAGGTGTGAGCTGGGAATCGGATATAAACAAGGGCTGTGTAACACACATCCACTCCTCACACCTTTTGGGTAGATGATGGTGGAGGTTCATAACTGGTGGTAACGTTGTGATCTCAAGCGCTGCAGCTTGGACCAGAAATACTTTGGGATATACTTCTAAGAGCTAAGGGACAGCATTGACTCCTGGAGTAGGACTGAGTGCTATGTGAGGTGCCTGTTTGGAGAGAAGTGCTTGCAGGTTGGTTGGGTGCAGCGTTGAGCAAAGTTTCTGTAGCATGGCTAACTCTGTGTTAGCGCATGGTGTTAACTCTGGTCTCACCGTGTCCCTTTGGAGCAGATACCACCTCCTGTCAGGTTGCCCAACTCAGTAGTAAAGAAGGTGATGGGAAGGTGAGGTGTTGAAGACCTTTTTTGCCCCAAATTGTCAGCGACTAAGCTTGACTCCATCTTTCCCTTCTTTGGGTGTCCATTGGGTTGCTTTGCTGCAGCAGGATGCTGCGCCTTGATGCCTCCTGGTAGCTTCAAACCCAGCAGAGGTACTGTGATCCGCCTTTATGTCCTTTAAAGGGATCTTCCTACAGTGAAGAGTATCCCGGAGAAAAGAGATTAGGGAGGATTAGCTCCAGCCACCCTGTGCTTCAAGGAAGGATCTGGGTCAGGAGGCCAACTGGTGCCCCTTCCTGGCTGCGGTGGAGGCTGCAGAGTATGCAAGGGATGCTCATGTCCTCAGTGCTGCTCTGAAGCTGTGTGTGCCAGCACAAGTGAACTCATTGAATGCTGGTAGGGAACAGGTTCCATCCAGGTCTGAGCCCTTCTTGAAGGGGGCTTTGTTTAAGGAAAGAGCAGATCTCAGTGATGAACTGTTAATGGCAATCTGTTGTTGTGTCATAGAATCCCAACCAGGTTTGTGCTGGAAGGGACCTTAAAGCTCCTCCAGCTCCAACCTCTGCCACGGGCAGGGACCCTTTCCACTAGAGCAGCTTGCTCCAAGCCCCTGTGTCCAACCTGGCCTTGAACACTGCCAGGGATGGGGCAGCCACAGCTTCTCTGGGCACCCTGTGCCAGCGCCTCAGCACCCTCACAGGGAAGAGCTTGTGCCTAAGAGCTCATCTCAGTCTCCCCTCTGGCAGGTTAAAGCAATCCCCTTACTAATAAAAGCCCTTTAAAGGCATTCTGCCACTTGTGTGCTACATTGCACCAGGGTATCTTGTGGAGCATCATTCATGGTGCTGTGCAGCTTTCCTTTCAGTTTGGCTTCCAGATTCCATACCCAATTCAGAGCAGCATTCCTTGGGGTTTTCCATTAACCTCCAGCATAGGTTATTTGCATGTTTCAATTTCTGAAGAGCACTGTTGAACACTCACACTAACCTGGGATATTATTAGTGTCCCCGTCCCTCTTGTCAGGCATTGGTGTAGACTTGATGCCTGTTGGAGATTGGAGGGTTTTGGGTGGCTCTGGCCTTTGCTGGAATACTGTGTACATTTGTAGGTGTAGGGAGGTAAAACTGGCAGTGTTTGAAGTACCACAGCTACTGCAGGTAGCCTCTTTTTCTCTACAAGAGGCGATACATCTTGGTGATGTGAACACTCACAGGCTCCTGATGGGGCTCTTTACAGTGATACCCTCTTGTTTTGGGTTGCCTTCACTTTCTTCTCCCCATCTTAACTGTGGGTTTTGATGTCCATCATGATCTGTAGTCACTTCAAAGCACTGAGTGCTGCCACGGTGACATGACAGGTCTGTCAGGCTTGTCTTAGGAGTCACATAAGAGACTTGGGTTTTCTTGGGGATGGGAGATGGGAAGTTCTATCACATCTCTGTAGCAGTGGCTTCAATTCAGCTGAATGAGGCTGTGTGCGCGCACACCTGCTAATCCACATCAGCCAAACAAGAGAGCTGATTCCCCCCATGGGGAAGGCTGCAGTCAGGGACGGAGGGTGAGGTTCTGTGGCTTGACCCACCCTCCTGTCTAATGAGCACAAGGCTGCTGTAAATCTTCCCACAGCCAACGACTCTGGTCCGTGTCCAAGGCTCCAGAAATTCCCGGTTGGGGTTCTTGGGGCTGGTGCAGCTGTTTTTAGTGCTTTAGGTAATGCAGTGACAGGCGTCGGTACTTGGGATGCAGTAAAATGGCTTGGAAAAAGCATTTAGTGGTGAACTCGGTGACTCTTGCTCTCATACTTCGCTCTCTTGGAGCTTGGTGCTAATAGTCCATTAAAGATCAAGGGCCAGGAATTGCCTCCTGCCTTCTGTACCTTTTGGGTTTTTTGCTATAGCGACTGTATAAAGTGTATTTAAAGCACTTCCATCATGGAGATAGCACAGTGGAGCAAGGATATGTGCCATGAGTGTATTTTACAGCATTTTGCTGGATGTGTTTTCATTAGGACTTCGTTACAGAAGCTGAGAAAGGAGAAAAGTGTACACAGGAATTGCTCTGGAATTTTATTCTTTGCTTGTAGAAATCCGTTTGGATAACAGGACCTCTAGGTTGTCTTTTTTTTTCCTTCTTGGAGTGGAATAGGCAGCTTTTCCCTTACTTATTGGGTCACTGGTAGTGTGTATCCCTTTGCGAAATCACCATATTGTTTGATATGGCCTATAATGGAAGGATCAGGAGATCCCAGGCCTGAAGTCAAAGGGCTATTGCAAAGCACAAGCACAGCAGTAGAGCTCATCCAGTTCCTACACGTTTCCATCTCTGACTCCAGTTGGAGCTCTTTATTTTGTGATCCTTCCCTATTTTCCTGCATCATATAAATAGTTACCTAACTTGTACATCGTGTCACTTAGATAAATATAGATATTATTTTATATATATATATATAAAGATGCTGCTAGCTGCTTTCTTAAGAAGAAGATGACAGTATCTATACAGATTGGATTACTAATACTATATTTTACTAACAGTTTATCTCCACACAGGTAACACAAGTAGCAAGACAGCCGGGTCCTCCTGCCCCATCCCCTTACACTGCACATGAAATAAATAAGGGACACCCCAATCTTGCTGCAACGCCACCGGGACATGCATCGTCCCCTGGGCTTTCACAGGTAAGACCTGGCATTGGAGCAGAGCGTTCCCAGCCGCCCTCTTATCCCCTTGGCTGATGCTCGGCTTTGCTGCTCAAACATCAATGTAGATGTCTGTGACCAGTGTAGAAAGCCTGAGTAGTGAAGAGTGTCTTTCTGCAGCTCGAGCCTTGCAGTGCCTTACAGGTAGCTCTCAGGTTTATTAAGCATCAGTTCATTGTTGAGTCTGCAACAGAAAGTAAAAGCAACGTGAATAACTGCAGGAAGTAGTCACTGATGAGGAATGTGCGTTGTTGTTGGGCATGGTCTGACCTCTATTTTAAACACCTTAGAGGTGCCCAGTGTTCTCCGTTAGGGAGTTTTCCATCTCAAGTGTGCTGTGCAGGAGGCTGTGATGCTGTACTTCTGAGAAGTGGGACAGTAAATGAATTACAAAACTGGGTGCTAATAAAAGAAATGAGACAAAGGACTGATTACAAAAAAAAGAAGAGATAAATAGGAGTTATAATAAGAATGGAGAAATAACATCTAGTGAGATATGTGGAGTAAATTGGTCCTTTTGTAGTCTTTATTAGATGGGTATTCTCCAGGGTTGATGTGAGAGTGGAGAAGCTTATCCTGAGGGCAAAAGAGACAAGTAATGGGGTGCAGAAAGAGGGGAGGTGAAGATCCAGGATTGGGGAAAGTGAGATAAAAGCTCTGAGGTTTGAGATAGAGGAAAGCCTTATGTTTAATTTATCTTGTTCAAATGAATGAGGTAGGAAGGTGTGAGTAGGTTGGCTGTTCAGATGTGTGCTTTCATGAGGTGGGGTGCAGGATGATGGGTCGGGAGCAGCGAGGTGCTGGTGAGGGCCTTGAGTGTGCTGAGCGCTGGGAGAAGGCAGCTCCATTCCTCCTGCAGCCTCTTGGCTTTGGATGAAACATTAAACTGCAGCTGACCTTTTGGACGAGGAGATGTGTGAAAACAAACCAGGTCATGTAAGGAACATTCATCTTAATATTGCACATCCTACATAAAACTTGGTGGGAAAACTGGAGACTTGTGGTGCTGTTTGAAAAGGTGCAAATGCTCATCCTTTATGGACTGGGAAGTCAGAGGCTGAAGTATCTCTTCAGGAGCATAAGTAGCTTGTGGGCATTAGCGGTGTGAGAGCCCTTTCTTGCACTCTTGACACGTGGCTGGTGGAAGTAAAGCCTCTGGTTTGGCGGCTGAGCCTCACCTAACAGAGGGAGAAGGCAGCAGGGCTGCAGAGCAGACCCCAAAAGCTTGTCTGGCTTGGGTCGTGCAGCAAGAAATTCGTTCCTGGTGCAGCTCGTCAGCAGAGGGAAGCTAATCCTGGGGCAGATAAGAGGGGAAGGAGGAGAACATTCTAGGCAGCCTCTTTAAAAACTCCTCTAATCAAGGGTTATTTCTTCCCTTAATACTTTCCTGTTGAGTCAGTGCATACGCAGGGAGCGGGCCCCATGCCAAACCTCCGCTCCAGCCAGCGGGAAAACGCTCCTTTCCTGTTCTGCTGCCTCTGAGCTCTTGGAAATGAGCTTCGATTGTGTCATTCTGATGCTGCTCGTAGGAGAGGTTTGACCTTACGTCCTCCATGTCAGCTGAGGATCCTTGAGGGCTCCAGGAGGATGTTTGTCCTCTGACCGTATGGGGCTGGCTCTTGTGTGCTTGGTTATAGGGCAAGGAAAGCATTGGCTGTTGCACACTTCTGGTGCTATAGAGGAGTGTGCTCTGGGGAGCTTTGCCTAGGTGATGCCTGCAGAGCTGGGGTTTGGTAGCAAAGCAGAAAGAATGGTTTCTGTTCATTCACAGCACTTGCTTGGCTCTGACCAGGTGCCTTCATTGCTGAGGCATCCCATAGAATCCCAGCCTGGTTTGTGCTGGAAGGGACCTTAAAGCTCATCCAGCTCCAACCCCTGCCACAGGCAGGGACCCCTTCCACTAGAGCAGCTTGCTCCAAGCCCCTGTGTCCAACCTGGCCTTGAACACTGCCAGGGATGGGGCAGCCACAGCTTCTCTGGGCACCCTGTGCCAGCACCTCAGCACCCTCACAGGGAAGAGCTTCTGCCTAAGAGCTCATCTCAGTCTCCCCTCTGGCAGGTTAAAGCCATTCCCCTTGGCCTGTCCCTACAGGCCCTTGTCCCAAGCCCCTCTCCAGGTTTCCTGCAGCCCCTTCAGGCACTGGAGCTGCTCTCAGGTCTCCCCTTGAGGAGCCTTCTCTTCTCCAGGCTGCCCCAGCCCAGCTCTCTCAGCCTGGCTCCAGAGCAGAGCTGCTCCAGCCCTCGCAGCATCTCCATGGCCTCCTCTGGCCTCGCTCCAACAGCTCCAGGTCCCTCTTGTGCTGCTGCCCCAGAGCTGGATCAGAGCTGCAGGGGGGTCTCCCCAGAGCACAGCAGAGGGGCAGGATCCCCTCCCTGAGCTGCTGCTCACGCTCTGGGGGTGCAGCCCAGCACACAGGGGGGTTCTGGTCTCAAGCGCTCATTGAAGCCGGGTCATGGGGAGCTTCTCATTGACCAACACCCCCAGGTCCTTCTCCTCAGGGCTGCTCCATTCAATCTCCCTCACTCTGTGTTTGTGCTTGAGATTGCCCTGACCCATGTGCAGGACCTTGCACTTTGTTGAACCTCTCAACCTTGCAGCTGGAGGTGACAGTGAAGAATCACATTGGAAGTGTCTGTGCTTGGGACACTTCCAGCACTGAGGCTTTAAAAGGGTTCAAGACTTTTGACATCAGCAGCAGAAAGTTCTCCCATTAAATTGTTTCATTTGTCTGATTCTTGTGCTCCTTAAATGCTGCTGTGTCCCTTTTAAGACAAGCGACCCGGCGTGGTGTCCTGATGGATGGTTCATCACTGATCTCTTCAACAGCAATATCCCACTGCACAGACTGCTCTGTACCTGAACACCCAACGCTGATGACTGAACATTGAACAAAGGTTGTCTCTGTGGTTGTGCCATTGTGCCTGACGTTGTGCGGGGTGCTTGTGCACGGTCAGAGGTGTGTGTGTGTGTGGTCTGGATTTGACAGAGTAATTAAAAAGCTAAAGAAGAGACCACTTCATTTAAATGAGAATTCGATTAAGGGGTCATTGATTTCTCCATCAGAACTGTGATTTAATGAGTACTCATCAAACCAAGTCTTTCTGAGGTAGGGAGTGCTGTTGAGGCAGTAGTGAATGAACATATTTATGTGTGGTTCTGAGCTCCGGGTATCATTCAGGTCTAAAAAATCATTTTGCTGGTGATAGAGTATGTGTTGCTTGCTTGTGTTCACACATCGCTGAGGGCTGTCAGTGCGGGGCTCAGCAGAGAGGTCAGTGCTGTGCTTTTCTCTAGTGGGCATCTCAGCATCCCTCCTTGTGGGGCTCAGAACCACTTACCAGATTCCTTAAGTGGGGATGTTGTCGGAGCTGTGCTGGAGGTGAGCAGAGCGTCAGTCAGTGCTGCAGTTCCACACACAGTCAGTCCCCTGGCTGCTCAGAGCTGCCTGTTCCTGTAAGGCTGGTGACTGGGCTCAGGAGATACCTTGGAACACTAGAAAGTGATAAAAGGATCTGCTGACCCTTGGACACGCTCTGGGCACTGGGAGCTGCAGCTCTTGGTAGGTTTGCAAAGTTGTGCGTGACAGGATTTTGTCCAGTGCCTAAAGGGGCTGCAGGAAAGCTGGAGAGGGGCTTTGGGACAAGGGCCTGTAGGGACAGGCCAAGGGGAATGGCTTTAACCTGCCAGAGGGGAGACTGAGATGAGCTCTTAGGCACAAGCTCTTCCCTGTGAGGGTGCTGAGGCGCTGGCCCAGGGTGCCCAGAGAAGCTGTGGCTGCCCCATCCCTGGCAGTGTTCAAGGCCAGGTTGGACTCAGGGGCTTGGAGCAAGGTGCTCTAGTGGAAGGGGTCCTTGCCCATGGCAGGGGTTGGAGCTGGAGGAGCTTTAACGTCCCTTCAACCCAAACCAGGCTGGGATTCTGTGTTTCTACAACAGAGTGGTCTGTAAGAACGGTCTTGGGAAGCACTGGTCCGGAGGTGTACAGGATATTTAGTGTCTCCTGTGGAAAGACCAAGCAGGTGCAGATGTAGCTTGTACCTTTGTAGCTGGTTTTCCTTTACCATTATTTAAGTAAGCAGCAGCAGATGGTCCTGTGGGGCTGTGGTTTGGTGCCTCTTTCACTTTTTCTTCTACCTTCTCCATCTGACGTACCCAAAACAAGAGGAAGGCTTTTGCTGTTCCTCTTCCTCCAAAGTCTTCCATAATGTCCGGCCTCTGGCACTTTGCTGCCCTTCAGACTTAGGTTCTGTGGTGAAACAAGAAGAGCTCGGCCGCGATGTGAAGCCATCCTACCCTCGTCTCCACAGCAAGACACAGCGTTTGTGCTTCCCAAATTCCAGGGCTTTGAAATCATCCTGCTGCTCTCAGGAATGCGGTGAGCTCTGCCGGCACTGGGGAATGCACAGCACATGTTGCTGCAGTGATGTTATGGCCAGATGTGGGCCCATGGACATAAAATTCCATATTCCAGTTGTGCTTTGTGTGAAAAAGCTCCTTGTACTGACTGGGATTGGGGGAACGCATCTCCTCTGCCTCCTCTCTCAGCTTGGAGGCTTCAGGAGAGTCTGGTTTGACACAGTTCACTTTCTTAGTGTGCAGAGGAAAGGAGAAGCCATTGACAAAGGAGTAGAGGAGTTTCTCCTTGGGCATGGCTACCGGAGCAAGTTGTCCTGAGATCAGGTAGGGATGGATTTACAGCGTGCCGGGTACCACAGGCTTTCATCCTGTGACAGGTGTGAGCCAGCCCAGTGCAAGTACTGCAGGCGAGGAGCCTTCACACAGGAGTTAACGCAGAGCAGCTGAAGTGCTGTAAATCTGCCCCGCTCCGGGTTGATGTGGCAGTAATTTATGGTGTATCCGTGTTAGGATGGGAATAACGGGAAAGTGGAGCTGTGCCAAAGCAGCGCGGCTGGGGCTTGGAGGGGAGCAGCAGCAGAGTGCTTCCCGCTGTGCATGAATGGTAGCAGAGGAGAGGGCTCCTCCGTTTGTACCATGAGCATGTGAAGCTCAGGCCATCCGGAGAAGACGATTTCATCCTTCCTCGTGGCCTAGGAGTGTCTTGAAGGATCCCAGGGAACAAGTGCTGCGGGTTCTGGCGCCTGGGGTGAAGCAACACAAGAGGGGAATGACTTGGAAAAGACTCTTGGCTTTCTCCACTTCAGCTTTAAAACCGCAGGCTCTGATGTGCGTGCTGAGGGATTCCTTCAGCCCGGGACCACGGCTTGGAAGCTCTGACCAGCCACACTTGGAGCAAATGGCCAGGAATTTCCTCTGCAGTCCTTAGGAACACACTGCACGCTCTGGGTGCTTCATGCCCACAGCTGCCTCTTGGGCTCAATTGCTGGAGCACCCAGAGGAACCTCTGGCATCTACTGAGACCTTGCCCTGAAGCTGTTGCACATATTCACAGTGGTGTTTAATAATGCCTTACCTGCTTCTAGCAGGATCCACGTAACACCCGCAGAGAGCAGAAGTGCAAGAGAGCTGAATGCTCTTGGTGTACAGAGACCTTGACTTGTAGGTGGCTGATGGAAACCTAAAGCAGATTGTACAAGCTGGAACTTGTTGCCATCTGGTCCTTTGCCTGAAGTGAAAAGAGTTTTGTGGTCTCATTCTGGTCCTCAGAAATGTCACCATCGCTAAATTAGCGTTTCTAATAGCAGTGAGACATTCCTGAGTGCGGTAAGGTCTGGGAATCTGTGCCAGGAAGTGTGTCTGTGTGCCATCTGTGGCGGGTTTATAGGCTTTCCCCAAGCCCCACTTTTATTATCTTGGAGCCTTTCTATGGGAGCTGGAATCCTGTTACAGCCACGATGTTTATTCACTACTTCCCTCCCATCACTTTTAGCCCAATTTAGGTTTTAGATGCTTTTAACGAGCTGATGTTTATTAACGGATGGGAGGGAAGGAGGAATGAAGGAAGGAAAGGAGGAGTGTTATTTAATCATAACCTCGCCCCATCATGTCTTCGGATGCCCCAGGTGCCCTGGTACATAGCAAGTGTTATGGTAGCTGCTCACTCTTCATGTTGGAGGCAGCTGCCTTCTGTGTTCTCTTGCCTGTGAACTGCGTGTTGCACTCATCTTCCCTCAGATGCAGCTATTGATAGAACCGTAGAATCAGGGAATGGTTTGGGCTGAAGGGATCTTAAAGCTCCTCCAGCTCCAACCCCTGCCACGGGCAGGGACACCTTCCACTAGAGCAGCTTGCTCCAAGCCCCTGTGTCCAACCTGGCCTTGAACACTGCCAGGGATGGGGCAGCCACAGCTTCTCTGGGCACCCTGTGCCAGCGCCTCAGCACCCTCACAGGGAAGAGCTTCTGCCTAAGAGCTCATCTCAGTCTCCCCTCTGGCAGGTTAAAGCCATCCCCCTTGGCCTGTCCCTCCAGGCCCTTGTCCAAAGCCCCTCTCCAGGTTTAAAGTCGGCCCATTTGGATTTTGGAAGGCTGTTCTAAGGTCTCCTGTTCCCGATAAAGGAGCCCACATGTGCTTTGCTGGGAAGTAGTGCTCTCTGTGAACTCAGGTAATAAACTTCCAGAGCCCCTGGAGCACGAGGGGCTCCCTGATTCTGTCGTCTCCTTTGAACAAATGCCTTGCCCATCACTTCCTTTGTTTTGAGACCATCTTATGTGAACACCTTGGTTGGAGTCAGCTCTAAGCTCCCCCCAGAGAGAGCTTTTCCATACGGGAATCTCCTTGGTTTATGTAAGGTGCAGTTACAGCGGGTTTCGTGCTGATTGAAAGCACACAGAGTCCTGCAACCTGCAGAGCAGGAGGGGTTCTCAGTCAGGGTGTTAATTAACACTCATCTTCGTGGCCACAGAATGGAAGATCAGAGTCTCCTCGTGTCAGTGAAGAAACCGGGGATGGACCAGGCAGGAGTTTGCACGTGCCCCTCTGGGCCATGGGTCCCAGGCTCTTGGGTCTTCTGGCCATACTAGATCATGAGGAAGAAGCCAGTTTAAACAGCTAAACTCTTGACAGTGCTTTGTGGGCAAGAATCCTCCTTCCAGCCGCATGCACGAGTGTATGTTTCCAAGCAGTCAAGAACTTGACCTCTTACACTTCCCTTGGCCGTGGTTTTGTGCATCTGGGTCAGGCTGCTTCCCAATGCTGCCTTGCAATGCAGCTCCCTGCTTCTGAGCCTGCAGGAGTGTGTGACTGCTGGTGGGGCTGGGAAATGTGAGTTATTTAATAGCTGATAAATCCAGGAGAAGCGTAATCTTCTTGTGGCCTTTGTGTTAAAGACCTGCTGGAAGTGCAGCTGAACTCTCTGTGTTGTAATAGGATTAGTAGGGGTTTGATTGGGTTAATAACGTTGGGAATATTTGCTTATGTCACATATTTCATTAGGTTTGATTCACTGCTGTGCTTTTTATCTCATTTGTTTAAATCTGGGTAAAGCTGTGCTGGAAGCATAAAACATGGCTGTGTCTTAGTGCCTTTGGGGTGCTTTAGTGTAGGGATGCTCAACCTCATGGGTAGCTGCTGCTCTGGGCTTAAGAGCTGCAGAGGGGAGATCTGGGGTTGTGGGAAAGTGTAGCTACCAAATAACTCTATTAACATCAACAGTTATTTAGCCTTGGAAACAGTTGACTTTCAAAAGGCGCAACGTAGGTGGGATGTATGGATTAGTGTTAATATTTGTGCACTGAAGGAGGACTAGGAACAGCCTGGAATTCTTTCCTTTCTACAAGGAAAGTAACAGAAGAAAAATCTGGTACAATTTTATCATATACACAGAATTCCAGAGTGGTTTGGGTTGGAAAGGACCTTAAAGCTCATCCAGCTCCAACTCCTGCCATGGGCAGGGACCCCTTCCACTAGAGCAGCTTGCTCCAAGCCCCTGTGTCCAACCTGGCCTTGAACACTGCCAGGGATGGGGCAGCCACAGCTTCTCTGGGCACCCTGTGCCAGCGCCTCAGCACCCTCACAGGGAAGAGCTTCTGCCTAAGAGCTCATCTCAGTCTCCCCTCTGGCAGGTTAAAGCCATTCCCCTTGGCCTGTCCCTACATCCCTTGTCCCAAGCCCCTCTCCAGCTTTCCTGCAGCCCCTTCAGGCACTGGAGCTGCTCTCAGGTCTCCCCTTCAGGAGCCTTCTCTTCTCCAGGCTGCCCCAGCCCAGCTCTCTCAGCCTGGCTCCAGAGCAGAGCTGCTCCAGCCCTCGCAGCAGCTCCTTGCAAAGGAAAGATCAGCACAAACGCTGAGTCCAGTCAGGCCAGGCTCTGCCTGCAGACCCACCCGCAGTGCTGACACCACGTTGTGCAGGGCATTACTGCTTGCAGAGCTGTGTTTTAATTCTTCTCCGTGCCATCCTGCATGCCCAGTGCAGGAGGATAATGTGTTTTTTCTCCTTTAGCCCCAGCCTTGCTCAGAGTCATCCCTGCCTCATCCACCCTGGGGTAAACAGAGTTATTTTGAGTAAGGAAGCTCTGGCACAGTGGGTGTCTTGGCCACACAACACATTGGGCGCATGAGCTAGCACAAGGGTTTTCCTTGGGCTTGGGATACTATTGTGAACCAAAAGCAGTTTTAAAACCGGCAGCAACTTGTTTTTTGGGGGGATTGAAATGGCATTTTAATAGAAAACCCAACTCCTCAGGAGCTGGTCTAAAATTCTACAGATTTCTTCCTTGAGGACTTCGTGCACGTCTCCTGTTCTCACCATCACGTGGACTGTGCTTTCATTTGATGCTTTTCAACTTTACCACTCGTTGAACTACATTTTTATTCAGACTCTCAGATGACAAAATAATTGGAGGCAACTTGCCATTTTCTTATGTTTAATATTTTCTGTTCTGCTATTCCTCCTGCAATAATACCTTCTGTTCCATGCGATTTAATGGATGTTTTCCTGTATGCTCCAGAAAATCCATGGTTGTCAAACAAACACAATGTGTTGCAGAAGGGAAAACGTCCCAGTAAACAGCCAAGTCAGAGCTTTACAATCTGTGTTTTGTGAACGTAGAGGGCAGTAAATACCCCTGCATCCAGATAAAACAGGGAAGAAGGAGCCCTTGAATTACTGGAGTCCACCATTAGCTGTTCTGTCAGACCAAGGAACTGAATGGAACCTCTGGAACCATTTATACCCTCAGCATGGAGCACTGTCCTGGAGAGACCTCTAAGGGGGCTTTAAGAAAGCTGGAGAGGGGCTTTGGACAAGGGCCTGTAGGGACAGGCCAAGGGGAATGGCTTTAACCTGCCAGAGGGGAGACTGAGATGAGCTCTTAGGCACAAGCTCTTCCCTGTGAGGGTGCTGAGGCGCTGGCACAGGGTGCCCAGAGAAGCTGTGGCTGCCCCATCCCTGGCAGTGTTCAAGGCCAGGTTGGACACAGGGCCTTGGAGCAAGCTGCTCTAGTGGAAGGTGTCCCTGCCCGTGGCAGGGGTTGGAACTCGGTGAGCTTTAAGGTCCCTTCAACCCAAACCATTCTATGATTCTGTGCTCTGTCCATCCAGGTATCTTAAATCTGCACTTGTTTAAATATCTCACTCTGCGTCTGCAGCTGACCCCATCCCTGTGCTCCGGAATTTGGTATAGGCTTATTGGCTTGAATGCCTTCTCTGTTTTAACAGGCAGAAAGATGCTTTTCTCCTCCCCGAAGCTGTGTGTTATATTCACCTTAACAGCATGTTGTGGGATGGCTGCATTCAGTGCTATAACTGCTGATAGAATAATTGCAGTTGTTATGTTGGAAGCACAAGCTAAGTCTGGACTTCAGGGAGATGGCGAGTCAAACAGCGACTCTTTCTGCCTTTTCCTTTCCCCCCTCCTCCTTTGTAACATCTCTACAAGAAGAGTAACCACAACTTCTTAACCAGGAAGGAGTGTTCATCTCGTGTCTGTATTGCCCGTTGCACAAACCATCCTTGTCCAGGGAAGAGGAAACCACGTTTCCTTCACCTTCCCTCAGTGAGAATATGATTATTCATCTTCAGGTAGGAGAAGTGCCTGTAGTCTTTGTGTGTGGCTTGGGACTCCGTTTCACTGTTCCCTGTGCTGCTTTTGCTTGCTCAAATGTGTGACACTGTATCTACAAAGCCATAAAAAGGTGGTTGGAAGTCCATCAGGGCAGGTGGTGACACAGGCCATGTACACCGAGACAGGCGGCTGCAGAGGCATAGAGGTAACAGCGGCTGAGCCACATTTAAGAGAAGGAATTGCTCTTGGATCAGGGTATTTTTCTCTGTTTAAAGGCTGAGTTTAAGATTTACCAACACAGGGAATTCTCGTGGCTGGGCTTATGGAAAAAGGAGGGAGTGGAAACTGGAGCACTTGTGTCAGGCAGCATCCTCCCTTCTCCTCCTGTTCTTCATAAATGGTTCAGGCTCTTCCCTGCTTCTTGTCCTTGTCTGCAGTGTCAGGAATGCCTAAAACTGTGCAAGGCAGCTGGAGCTGGGTGTGTGGCACCTTGAGGAAGTGGCTTGTGGAGAAGAAAAAGCCACTGTCTTTAAATAAATGCAGCAGTCACAGTTCCTGTTTAGTCTTTGCTTCCCTCCACATCCAAACCTCACAGTAACTCCTGTGTGCAGAGACTTTGTACCAGGGTTGCAAACTGGTCCCATCCCAGTTCCTCCCAGTACCAATCAGGTATTGGCACTGTGATGTGGTTATTCCATTAGAGAGTGGAAACCCTGAGTGTGCACAAGGTGGTCCGTGTCAGGGGTCTGGTACTTGCATCGTTGAGTTTCATGGGGCTTTGGGTATTTATACCAATCTCTGCAGTAAACCAGAGTGTTTCCAAGTTCCTGGTACATCATACAGGGAGGCAGCAGAGGAGAAGTGCCATGGAGTTGGATTTGCAGGATGCTGTGATGAGGACTGATTGCAGTGATGTTGGGTAATTTGCAAATGAGCAGATTTGCAATTCTCGATGCAATGTGAACCCAAAACCTGAATGTTTGAATGTGGAGCTGCAAATGAGGGCTTAAACAGAATAATCTGATAGCGAGGTTGTTGAGACGCCGCTGAAGTATCATTGTAAATAAGAAAAGCCAAACTATGAGCGTTTGGAGGGGAATTGTGTATCATTTAATCACTGTTGTGCTGGTTTGAAAGCTGTAAAGCTGGGTAGTTCACAGGAGAAGTGAGAATATGCTTTTATGCATTATGTGAGAGAAAAAGCCTGGGATGTGTAGAAAAGCCTGGGATGAATAAATTTAATAATTCATATCTTAATTCATATTATTCCAGTGAATTTAATCATCTTCATAATGCTTTGTAATACTTGCAGGTGAGCTGGTTCTGTGTATTACAGAGACAACAGGGTTTTCCCAGCCATACTCAGATGATTCCCATTGCACAAACCATTGCAGATGGGGGCTTCAGGGTCTCCCAATAAAGATGGGTTTGAGTTAAACAGTTATGAAAATGCTCATAAACACCAAGTATGTCCAAGAGAAATCCTGGAGCTGAGCAGCACCTTGTTTGCACTGAGATGCAGGAACTGGCCCACGGTGGCTGCAGGTCCCAGGGATGGTGGTGACACTGGTGCTGGCCCCAGGGATGGTGGTGACACTGGGGCTGGTCCCAGGGATGGTGGTGATACTGGTGCTGGCCCCAGGGATGCTTCCCAATGCTCCAAGCAGAGTTCACTCCCGCAGGATTTCTGTGAGCTCTTTTGGCACTTGCTTCTCTTTCCCCCCAGGACTTCACTGCCTTTATGTGCTGCCGTGGGCTGGCTGCTGCCACGGTGTGGGTGGTGTGGCTCTGTCACACGTTTGTCACCGAGGTGGGTGTCTGTAGCTCGATAACGTGACCCTGTGCAAAGCTGCGACTGGAGGGGCAGAGAGACACTGGGGGCATCTCATGTGCCTGGTTCGGCTTCCCATGGTGTTCATTTGTGAGGGCAGGTGGATAAAAAGAGCTAATTCTTTGCTGTCTGCACTCTTTGCACAGGTTGTGGACTCCGCGGTGAGGTAGCTGAGCTCTGGGCATCTCCAGAGATGCCACCATTGGTTGCTCAGTGGCCTTTATTTTGTGTTGCCAACATACTGATTTTAGGTCAAAAGCTGCTTCACCTCCTGTTCGGTCATCTCGGCTGCAGGTGCTGCAGCCCTTGGGAGGAGAAAGGGAGACAGCGGGAGCAGGAACCGCTTCACCTCTTTCACATGATGCTGCCAGTGTTCAAAAGTTAGCACGGGATGGAAAAATGAGTCTTTTGTTAGTGATGTGTTCTGTAGGCTTCAGTAGGAGGAGATTCTTTTAAGGGGAAATAGAGGGGAGGTTTACATGAGGTAGAAGGCACAAATTGTTCCCTGTGAGGGTGCTGAGGCGCTGGCACAGGGTGCCCAGAGAAGCTGTGGCTGCCCCATCCCTGGCAGTGTTCAAGGCCAGGTTGGACACAGAGGCTTGGAGCAAGCTGCTCTAGTGGAAGGGGTCCCTGCCTGTGGCAGTGGTTGGAACTGGGTGAGCTTTAAGGTCCCTTCAACCCAGACCAGTCTGGGACTCTATGATACAATCTGTTCTCAGATGCTCTGGCTGTAGCTGTTATCTCTGTAATTTGGCAATAATGCCACTTTTCATATCAGCTGAAAAAATATCATCTGCTGTAACATTCTGTCTTTGCAAATTTTAAACATTTTCATGGTTGCTTATGCTGAAAGAGCACGGGAGCAGGAGCAAACGGTGCTGTTTGGGGAAAGACAGAGCTGCTTCCACCAGCGCTGTAAGTTTGAGCTGTTATACACCCTTCCTAAAAGTGAGGCCGTTCTGAAACTAAAGCTTGAGGTGGTGGGTTTGTAGTAGGGGCAGAACTGCTGCAGGGGGTTTATTAAGTAATAGATTTGTGAGTTCATTAGGTGATAGATTCATGGAAATGAAGATACAGGGTTTAAATTACAGTAATAATCCTCTTACTCCTGAAGAGCTGAACACCGAGAGATTTCCCGTCTTGGGTACCAGATAGTGGCAGTTGTTCAGGTAATAAAAGTGATTTGGTTTGAGGCTGGGGGAGGGCAGAGCAAACCCAACTCAACAAATAAATGATGATCCAGAATTAAAAGGCACATCCCTGCTGGCACCATCCTTCCGTACTTGTGGACCAGTGTGTGCTGCTGCAGGGGATTTCTTTACCTGCATCCGAGACCAGATTCCTGCTGCCCAGGCCTGTGGCCCAGAGGAAAACCTAAGAGCATCCTGAAGGGCTGGTGCATCACCACAGCGTGTCCTGGAAGGAAATCTGAGGCTGGCTGTTAAAAACAGGGATCAAAAGGAAATACGGGCACAGGGATCTTATCGATGACTCTCGCAGTGCTCTGTCCTGTACCTTGCTGAGCTTTGTGTCAGGAGCTTGTATAAATAAGAATTGATGAACTTAAGGACAAGGCACCTTAGTATAAAGTACCCTGAGTGTTTCTGCAACTGCTCGACTGGGGTGGCTTTAACCAATAGTTAGTGTTTAACTGGGTCAGTGAACGTCTGTGTTGGAGACCATTGTGATGCAGGAATACGTGTGCACCCCGAGAAATGTGTCTGGGTTTGTTTGGGGATCTCTTGCAGGGAGAGCTGGATTTTGAAGCAGTTTAATTCTGTTTCCAGCCAATTTCCTATTTTATGTCTCAGTCTTAAATGGTAAAAACTCTCTTTGTACATGTGCCGTGGCACTTGCAGTGAGCTGTCAGCTGCGTGCTCTCGTTTGTGAGCGCAGGGATCCGCATGCTCAGAGGAGCTACCAACCACCACAGCAAGGTATCGGTGTTTAACTCCCATCCAAGCACCACACTGCTTTCTGCCTTGCCCCTGCAGGACAAAGCAGCCCTTGGGGTGTCTCGGGGGTGCCAGTGGCCCCAGCACACTCTGTGTTGTTAGGAAATGTTTGGCTTGCGCCGTCGTGTTCCTCCCCAAGAGGTGAAAGCTTTTTGTTGACCTTCAGCAGAGTTTCAGCTCACCCCAACTGAGCAGGAACGTGTTGGTGTCACTGGGAAGGAACTGGAAGTCCGAAGGTTTTCCTTCTCTCCCAAGGTCACAGCGATAGCGATGGTGATAGAGCGGCAGCTCCTGAGTCACGGTCATGTGGTGGAACTACAAGACCATTTCTCCTCCTCGTATGTAACCCCAGTAAATATAGACCCAGCCAAACTCCTTCCCTAAGCTGGGAGAGGATTCATGGAATAGCCGCAGCTCTTAACCCCTTCCCACCCCAAACCGAGGGCAGAAAGCTGCGGAAGCAGCGTTTCCTGTGGGGATTTCAGAGGTTTGGTCCAAGCAGAGATCTCTGCGGGCTGCGGGAGCAGAGCGGCGTGACTCTGACTCAGCTCTTTCCATGCCCATGTGTGCACTTTGCCTGTGTATTCCCAGTACAGGCAGTTCTGAGGGAGTTGTGTTACGCAGCGGGCTCAGTGGTGATTAACCAGCTCGGAGCTGAGCTAAGAATAACTGGTTTCGTTTGGTTTGGTGCTTGTGATTCCTGCCTTTCTTTCCTTGCTTGGCACACTCAGAGCTTCCTTTCCCCAAGGTGGGAAGTGCAGGGAGAGCTGTTGGGAGGAGAGGGTTTTCCCCGGCAGGCTGCAGGAATACCTAAACACAGCTATTAGCACCTTCCCCCTGTGAAGAGCCACATCTGAAGTCTGAAATGCCTAAGGTGAGAGCTTGAAGGGAAGCAAATTGCTGTGCCTCAAAGTGGAGCAGCTCAGGTGCCATCCGGTCCCCTCCAGCTCAGGGTGCTGCAGTTATCTTGGCTTCCGGGGTTCTGTCTGGATGCTTCTGCACCAGTCTTTACACAGAGCAGCCCTTGCTGCCCAGCCTCCCCTCAGCACAGTTTATTTAGGGGATTTTTGGAGCATTTCCTCTCTCATCTCTTCATTTCCTCACTTTGTCCCCATCACTGCAGCCCCGGTGCAGAAAAGCCGCGTGTTTCCAGCATGACTGCATGGGGTTCTCTGACTTTGTGTACCTGTTTAGATCCTGGGCACGAAAAGGAAGCCCTTTTGGCAGATGAATAGATGCAATGCTTTTAATCAGCTGACTTGTCTGAAAAGCATTGGAGCGCTGTGCTTTGTTCTGTTGGATGTTGTGATTCAGGCTGCCATGTACTTATATGTTAACTTAGTACCTGCAGAAACTGATAAAGGGCTTTTTTCTTCCCTTTCCCACCTCCCCCCTCATGGTGCTATCACAAATACCAGTTCAGGCACACCTCCATCTGGTTTGAAGCACGCTGGGCAGAAGCATTCGTTGTGTAATAGTTGTGAAACGTGTTTATTTAGGTGATGTTTGTTGTCTTCCGTGGGATTTGTGTTGCGCTTGTTCCTCAAGGCTGCAGTTGTGGGTTGCCTGTGTTAAAAACCACTGCCTGTCCAAACGTACCTTGTTTTGATGGCAGCTTAATAGCAGAAACCCTTCAGTGCTGCTGTTTCTGTGCTGTTTGCTGGGTAGAAAAATGGCTGGATGAGCCCAAAGAGTGGTGGTGAGTGGAGTTACCTCCAGTTGGTGGCTGGTCACAAGTGGTGTTCCCAGGGCTTGCGTCTGTTTAATGTCTTCATCAATGACCTGGCCGAGGGGATCGAGGGCACCCTCAGATGACACCAGGCTGGGTGGGAGCGTTGATCTGCTGGAGGGCAGGAAGCTCTGCAAGGGGATCTGGGCAGGCTGGATCCATGGGCTGGAGCCCGTGGGATGAGGTTCAACAAGGCAAAGTGCTGGATCCTGCACTTGGGCCACAACAACCCCCTGCAATGCTCCAGGCTTGGGGAAGAGCGGCTGGAAACTGCTCATGGAAAAGGACCCGGAGGTGCTGATTAATGGAGCTGAACATGAGCAGCTTGTGCCCAGGAAGCCGGGAAGCCCCCAGCATCCTGGCCTGGATCAGCACCAGTGCAGCAGCAGGGCCAGGGCAGGGATTGTGCCCCTGCACTGGGCACTGGTGAGGCTGCACCTCGAATCCTGTGTTCAGCTCTGGGCCCCTCACTACAGGAGAGACATTGAGGTGCTGGAGAGGGGCCAGAGAAGGGCAACGGAGCTGGTGCAGGGCCTGGAGCACAAGTGTGATGGGGAAGGGCTGAGGGACCTGGGGGGTTCAGCTGGAGAAGAGAAGGCTCAGGGGGGACCTGATGGCTCCCTACAACTGCCTGACAGGAGGATGGAGCCAGGAGGGGCTGGGCTCTGCTCCCAAGGAACAAGGGATGGGACAAGAGGAACCGGCCTCAAGCTGCACCAGGGCAGGTTTAGATGGAGCTGAGGAACAATTCCTTCTCCAAAGGGTGCTCAGACATTGGAACAGGCTGCCCAGGACAGGGCTGGAGTCACCAGGCCTGGAGGGATTTAGCAGACATCTGAGTGTGATGCTTGGAGACATGGGTTAGTGGTGGCCTTGGCAGTGCCGGGTTAACAGTTGAGCTTGATGATCATGAAGGTCTTTTCCAACCCAAACGATTCTGTAGTTCTTTTGAAGCCTTCACATGCTTTTTTCTTTATTTATAACTTAATGCTATACTTAATTCTGAAAGGGTTTGAATGCTGAAGCAAATTTAACACTCGATTGCGTCGTCTTTCATGTGCCTCTCAGCCCTCCGGGTGTCAGAAATGACATCTGTTAGCAGCGAGGTGCCTGGCTCTGGCACTGTGTTTGAAATGCCTGCTTTACAGACTTGCTGCTAGAAGTCATCGTTCCTCAGGCTCAGTGATAGCTGCGCTTCTTTTCTTTCCAGTTCCCTTCTGCTTCGGGGATTGAAAGAAGAGAAGGCTCCAGTGAGACCTGAGAGCAGCTCCAGTGCCTAAAGGGGCTGCAGGAAACCTGGAGAGGGGCCTGGGACAAGGGATGTAGGGACAGGCCAAGGGGAATGGCTTTAACCTGCCAGAGGGGAGACTGAGATGAGCTCTTAGGCAGAAGCTCTTCCCTGTGAGGGTGCTGAGGCGCTGGCACAGGGTGCCCAGAGAAGCTGTGGCTGCCCCATCCCTGGCAGTGTTCAAGGGCAGGTTGGACACAGGGGCTTGGAGCAAGCTGCTCTAGTGGAAGGGGTCCCTGCCCGTGGCAGGGGTTGGAGCTGGATGAGCTTTAAGGTCCCTTCCAACCAAAACCATTCTCTGATTCTGTGATGAAGACTTGGGGTGTTTTGGAGGTGGGTGAGGACTTTGGGGGAAGCATGGAAGTGACTTAGGCTTTGCGCTGATGCATGTAATTTAAGCCTGAACAAAACATGTTTTCTTGAGCCTGGAGAAAGCAGGGAATAGTGGATGTTTTCTTCTCTCTTTTCTGAGATGCTGTGGCAGCTGCAGTTCTAGCCATTTGGGATGAAGTCTCTTAAGAGCTGGTGGTCAACTGGTCCATTTACATCCAAGTGTCCATTTGCACCCTTTGTGCTGTTTGGTAAGATACAAAGAGCAGCATCAGGCCCCTTTGCAAGGTGCATGGTGACAAAGCTGCTGAGGTCCCAGGTACCAGAAGGTCCACAGCAAGATGCTACTAAGTGCAGGACAGCTTCTCTAGGCTGTGGATGGAAAGGTACAAGTACCCCACGTCTTGTAAGTGCTCGATTAGTCCTCAGTGCTGCGCTCGCTGCTCGCTGTGGTGTCACCGCTGCTGTGAGATATGGTGCATGCTGTTTATTACACAGCACTGACACCAACAGCTCGTGCAGAATCACACTTGTCAAATAAAAGGGGGAAATATTTGATGCTGCATCTGACATCTCCAGAAATTAGAAGACTTCTTGCAAATTACTCGTTAACAGGAAACAGAGGTTTGGCCAGTGGTAAGAAGGTAGGAAAGTGCTGGCTGCAGAGGGTTAGACTGAATGAGCTCCTGGGGAGGAGTGGCAGTGGAAAACCTGCCCTGCTCCTGCAAGAGATGTCCGCTTCCATCACGGGAGCTGATTAAAGCATTGAATTGCTCTTGAACCAGAATCTTCGCTGCTGTATTGGTATAAACTACTACAGAACAATGCTTGTCAGCTAAATATGCCACCAAGTGTGCTTTGGCGTCCTAAATCACAGCAAAGATCTGGTGATGTGCTTAGAGACATAGGTTTTTATCATCTCTTTAACACAAAAAGCAGTGTGAAAATCAGGTAGAACATAGCCAAACATCCTGCTGAGTTAGCTTGTGCCGTAGGAACACTGTCCTCCAGTGTCCATGTGCTCGGGAGTAAGCTTGGCTTTTTGATGCTGAGTTTGAGTGTGGTCCCAAAGTAGGAATTGGAGGTATTGCACCAGCAGGGACTGGTTTTGGGTTATGCTCAATCCTCTCATTCCCTCTGCCACGTTTTGGTTTGGTTTTGGGTTTTGTTTTCTTCCTGAGACTGGAAAATTCATTGGCTGGATTGTTTCTAAACTGTGTTTTCATTTACCTTGTATTACATTGTGTTCAGCAGGAGATGAAGCAGGGATTTTATGTTTAGCGATGAGAAAGAAGAAGTAATAGAACAGCACAGAGACCCCAGCTGTCTCCTGGGCACTCTGCAGGGCACAGGACACTGGTCAGTGTGTGCAGGGGCACTTGGTGGTACACATCTTCCAAATGTATAGAATCATATCCTAGAGTCACAGAGTGGTTTGGGTTGGAAGGGACCTTAAAGCTCATCCAGCTCCAACCCCTGCCACGGGCAGGGACCCCTTCCACTAGAGCAGCTTGCTCCAAGCCCCTGTGTCCAGCCTGGCCTTGAACACTGCCAGGGATGCTCTTCCAAAATAAAGACATATCCCTGCTCCAAAACCATCCCACGCGTGCTCATGCTGAAAGGGCTGAAGAGGCTGAGCTGTTGGTGAGGTCTGTGGCTGCTGTAGGACTCAGCCTGGGAGGTGAGAAGGAAATGTGTGTTTTACCCAGTGGCATGCTCTTATGCCCACTTAATTTTGTAAGAAAAGCTCTTCTTAAACTGCTTTCTTTTTCTTCAAGCCATACATCCTTTGTCTGCTGAGGCCTGGATGAGTCTCCTTTGAAAGGCAGGACAAGTCTGCCTGCACTTGGCACAGTTGGCTAATTCAGACTTGAAAGTTTTGCAGGCTTCAGGACTGAGTATCCTTCTAGAAACAGCACATTTTGTGTTGTTCCTGTGCCACTCCTTGAGCTGTTTGCCTAAAACTGCCTCAGGCTTTATGCTGGACCATCTCCCTTGAGAGTAAGGGGTTTATGAGTTTCTTTTCTCTTTGTTTAATACAAGCAGGTTTAGCTTACTAACTCTAACTTACTTTTATTGTTTAAAAACTTAATTATTCAAATCAAATCTAGCACAGTTCAAATCAAAGATACCCTGAAACGTGCCCGAGGGCTGGTGCAGCGAATCATCTGCTCTCAATACCACATTACAGACTGAAACGGCTCCCTTTAGTCCTTAGGCCTGCTATGGAATTTTAATGCAAGGGCCATGAAATTCAAAGATGAGAAGGGATTCTTCAGCAGGGCTTGTGGTGTGAATAAATCCTAATTCAGTGTACAGAGGAGTATTGCAATGCTTTTAAGCATAATCTTTACAATGAGCCCAAAGACTTTCTCCCAGAGAAGACCCAATAAACTCCTTTATTCATCAGATAAATCTGATGGTGTGTAACCAGGAGGTTAACAGGGACTGTGGATACCATTATTATGTGGTTGCCAATATCCAGCGCTGGCACCATGAGGGATGGACAGTGAAGGGGGAAGAGCTAAGGGAATGGAGAAGTGGTTTGGAAAGGAGTCGTGCGGGAGTTACAGGGCAGCATGTAGAGTTGGGCTGATGCCTCTTTAAAGTGGAGGCTGTTGTAGGCTGGGTTTAGGCCATTACAATAACAAGCTATTAACGATTTAAAGAAGGTGATATACAGTCTCTTTTTAAAGAGAATAAAGAGAACTCTGTAGAGTGAGTTCCAAATGTCTTGTTAAAATGTGCATTCCCCATAACTGCACAGCTCCAGTTTATTGTTACTTCGGGCACATAACATGGGGGAGCATCTGGTGGTATAAATGGTTATAGCCCATTGAAATGAGGAACAGTTTGCACAGCCCTTGCTCTGCCTCACATCTGTAACGATTTGGGGCCCTTTCATTGTGTTGCAAACGCTTTCAAGCAGCACTGGGGTGTGTTAAGTGTGTTGGAGCTTGTTCCTTAGTGTTTGTCTTGTTCCAGAGGATTTATCAGCAGTACCCACGGTTGCAGCTTTCCTGGGAAGCAGGTTCAGAGGGGGCTTTTGGGAAGCATGTGGCCAGGGGTCCGAGCACAGTGGGTTTCAAGATGTAGTGTGTTCCTGGGGATCTTTGGGTAGCGTTGGCACATTGGTTGTCCCCTTGATGGAGAAGGTTTTCTACACCTCAATTACGTGTGTCACCTTTATCTCTGCGTTGATCAGCAGTCCATCTGATAAGGTGTTCAGCTGTGTGCTTTGGGATGAATCACTTGATACACTCATTTCTTACTTATCTTGTCTTGTTCCCTGGCAGGCTCCCTACCCCTCAGGACAGAATGCAGCTCCAACCACACTGGTGTACCCTCAAGCCCCTCAGACAATGAACACGCAGCCTCAGACCCGCTCGCCGGTAAGGGAGCTCGCCTTCGCGCTACCCTGCGTTCTTTCTTCCTGGTCCGTGTGTGTCTCTGTGTGTCTGTGTGTGTCTGTAGCACTGGGCCAGTTCTCTGGAAAACGTATTCTACTGAACTGGAAGCACGTTCCCAATGGCAAATGTTGACTGCATCTTTCAGACGCTTTCCTGGTAGGATCCTTTTCCTTTTCAAGTGGCTTATCAGAAGAGAAGCGATGGAGGGATTCTCATCTCCGTGCAAATAACACCATTTATTTTTAGCATAGTTGCTTTCAGGTTCACTTTATTTTAGAGCTTAGATTCATTGCCAGAATCTTTCTCCTTTCTTCTTTTTCTTTTTTTCCCCTTTTTTTCCCCCTTTAAGGAAGTATTTCACAAAGTCAGGAAACCAAAGTGGTTCTCTGCAGCAGCACTCAGTCTCCAGTGGCCTCTGGGCCTTGCTTCTGCCTCAGTGCCACTGGATCAGTAACCTAGCACCTCGTAGGTGCTCACGCATTTAACATAGAGCTTCTGGGGACCCAGATCTTTTTGTGGTGAGCTGCTTTTTCGTCCAACTTCAGGTTTGATTGTCCTCCATCATCTTTTATTTTTCCTTTCTGTGTGTGTATTGGAATACTGCTCTGCTACTGTAGGACTTCTTGCGGAATCTCTGCTCATAGCACAGATCCACATGGTGTTAGGAGACCCTCCTAGGGCTCAGCTCAGCTTCTGGAGGTGCGGTAGCTTGCCATCATGACATCTCAAGCCTCAGTTAGCCAAGGGAGCAGCAATCCCTATGCCTCTTGCAAAGCCACATCTGCATCATAACGCTTTCAGGTTTCCTATAAAACCACTGCACCATTCCCAGCACTTCTCTTTTCAGAGTAAGATGAACGCTGCTGCAGGTGGCAGCTGAAGGCTCCAAGACAGAAGTCTTCTGTTTGTCCAGGTATATATATACACACTCACACACAGAGGGTAAACTTCCTCCCTGTGTGCACCCACATTGATGTGCTTGCCCCAGCCCTGGAGGTTCCACCTCCGTGGGATTTGCAGGAGGGTGACTCCTGAGACCCATTAACCTCTGCGTTGATGATCAGTTAACGCCAGTTTGATGATGTGGACAGCTGCAACTTTGTCCTTAGCCCCTCATTCTGATCAGTAATGCAGGATACTGATGGTAACCCCCTTCTTTTCTCAGTAAGTATAATCATCGTGAATTGTTGAAAAGCACAGCTAAGTTGGCATGGTTAGAACTGGAGCAAAAACCTGACTGAAGAGCTGCATCTCTAAACCAGTTTTTTTGACAGCCCAGCAGAACAGTGCCAATACATTGCACAGACAACTGGAAGAGGAGGAAGGTTTTGGAACAGAGTCCGGTTTACAGGTCCCTGGCTGGAAGAGGCTGGATAAAATACTGCATTGTAAGCAATATAACAAACTGTACTCCTTCTTGCAGGCGGTTGTGCCGATGGCACTGTTTTGATTTCATCCTTTCTTTCTTTATTAAGTTTTCCTTTTACCACATCTTGGGTTTTGTTGGCTGATCTACAGCATTGCACTGGGTTTGCTGCTTTGCTAAAAGCATGAGCTGCCCTGGCAGGTCAAGTGGTGATGCCAAATCCAAAGCTGGATTGCAGCTGGGAGGGTCTGACTGGGGTAGGGCAGGGACCAGGCTCACTCTGGGTTTGCTGCTCTGCAGGTAATATCTGCAGGGAATTTGGTTGGAAAATGGGTCAATTTGTAGGGTTTTGGCCCTGTTATTAAGGAGGAAGAACTTGTCTGCAGCTCTCAGCCATTTTTCTGTTATTTTTTTAACTCTCCTATGTGCAGACTTCGCCACCCGCTCTGCTAGTGACCATTTCCACCCCCATTACTAAAAGCTGCACCCATAACATCTCATTCCACCTCCCCATCCCAAAACAAATGCAAGACTGGCCCCATCCTGAGCTACTCCTGCATTTCGTTCTGGCCTTGACTTCCTTTTGGTTTTTAACTCTTAGTTTGGAATTCATTTTGTAACCATCTGGTTTTGGTGGTGAGGGGAGGGTGAGGAGGGCACGAGGAAGGTGACAGCGGGTCTTTACCATCCCCAGGTTGCCATAGCACAGTCCCATCCAGCACGCAGCTGGTTCGGCTGCTGTGGGTACATAGCTGAGGTTGATCCTAACCCTGCTTCCTTGAGCAGCTGAAGCTTCCTCCATCTTTTTTCTGCATCCAAGGGCCATTGGCAATTGCAGAGTTGAGGTTTTTCTGCTCCTTCCAGGACTGCTGCCTTTGCAATCCAACTGGCTGCATGTTTTCTCCCTGTTAGCACCATAGCGATGCTCTGATAGTGAGAATCTCATGGCTCCAGCTGAGGGGAAGGAGAATGGTTTGGGAATCACTCAGCATGCCTGAGCATGATCCATTATCTCTTGCCCACACCAGCCCTGAGCCCCAGGTGATTTTAACACAAACTGGCCAATTCTAGGACATCTGCCAAAAAAACCCCATGATCAGGAGGTCTCTGGAGCGATCCAGAGGTGTTTATTGTCAGGGAGGCTTAAGCAGCAGCAGGTAGAGGATGTATTCTGCTGTCCGTGGAGCAAGGGCAGCACCAGGACGAGTGGGGTGGCAGAGATGCTGGACCTGGGTTCCATCAGGTTTTCTTTTCTATCTGCTACCTTCATCGGCCAGAGGAATAAACCAGCCCAAAGTGCCTGTGCTGATCTGAGCCGGCAGTGACTACAGTTTGTTCTGTTGCTTACAGCTGCAAGTAGGAATAAATCTGATCAACCTGAATGAATGGAAAGAAATCAAAATTAAAAGCAAATCAAGAGCCAGTGGTGACCAGCTCAAAATAGATGAGGGTGTTTTTCACTAACTTTGAAGTTTTATTTTGTTCCTTTATTTTTTCCCCCTTGTAACACGTCTTACTTTTCACCATGGAAAATATTTTGGCTTCTTAAAGTACAAGATTTCAGCTCTTGTTTTAAACACACTGAGAACAAATCTTTCCTGTGGAACAGTGATGAGAGAGGGACTTTGACCCTGAAATGAAGCAGCAGGAGGTTTTAGCACCCCATCGGTCTCTTTTTGACTCCTTTTTCTCATTGGTGTGTAACATGGAGTGTGTAGCCCTGTGGAGAGGCTCGTATCAGCCCACCTGAGGTGGGCTTTTGCCCTTTCCTCAAACACAAGGCATTGGAACTGGGTTTGAGGAGTTATTCCTTAAGGAAAATAAGGACTTGCAGTGCATTCCTCATCCAGGTGCCTGTTTCTCACTGCTGTAGGACCAATGGTCAGAGCCATCATCCGTCACACCCTGAGCCTCAGGAGGATGCTGAGTCGCTGAGCGCTTCTGTCCTGTGGTTGCCACTAAAATAGAACCTTCTGCTCTTCATTCTTACATGATGCTGCTTTGCTTTTTTTCTTTAATGTAAAGCTTAGGGGAAGTTTTCAAGGGTGGGAAGACTCTATTTGGTGAATCAGTGCAGGTCATTCCTTATAAACTCTTGTATAGGCACACAACTCTTATATAGACACCCATATAAGCGCAGAGTATGTCTGTAGAAACTCTAATTTGCGAAGGTTTTCATGACTTTGCACTCAAATGTCACCATGAGGTGAAGACAGAAGGAATATATAAACACCAGTGTTAGCAGACTAGTTCTTGGAAGTCTTAAATGTAGGCAATTAAAGTGGTTGTAAAGGAGAAAATCAGCCGGACCGCTGAATATTTATACTTCGCTTCTCGTGTTTGATGGCATTAAAATAGCTGGAGGTAGGGCTGCAAGGGAGCCACTGTGTCTTACTGAAACCCCCCCCTATTAAGACAACCAGTAATTAGTAACCAGCTTTGATCCCTCTTCTCAGGCAGAGAGTAAAGCATGAGGAGCCCCTGTAGCAGGAATGAGCAGAGGTGGACTGTACCTTGTGCCTCAGCACGTGCATTAAGTTACTAAACCATCACAACTGGTGATGGGTAGAGGCTGTGGTGGGTAAAAAGCCACTGCGGGATCTCCTTTCATTTGCTCCATTTAATTACTGGAGCTATTATCAGTAGATTTCTCTGCTTTCATCACGGAGTTCTGCTCATTACACTGAGAATGAGGGGTTTAAATACCTAACTCAGCTTCTCTAAGAGCATCCCTTGTCATCTTTCTTTATATTTTCCATTTCTTGCATTCATTTTTATTTCTAACACTCAGTTACTTACTGGGAAATGCTTTTAATGTTTACCAAGCATGTGAAAGCCTGATTCCTTTCCTCCATGGGTAGCCCAAGAGGGTGGGAAATAGTTTAGTGAGCTTAGGGCTGGGCACCAGGACCTCGTGTTCTCCATCCGAGCTCTCTACCCACTGATGCCTTCAGCTCCCTGGGGACACCATGAGTTAACCTGTCTTCAGTTTCAGATGGGGGTGACCGTTCCAACTCGTTAAGGAGGGTTAGATTGTGAAGTTAAAAACAAAAGGCTGGAAACAAATGGCACTGTGTGTTTGCATCTTTGCCTTGCAGGGACCTCCCCACGCTTGGCAGGACAATATAGCAGTGCCTACCTGGCTCTTTACTCCTCTCCAGCCATGAGTTTCCATCCTCTGCTCCCACCAAACGTTTGGAACAGCTCTGAGTCCAGCTGCTTTAACCATTTACCTCCACCTATGAAACAGCTTGGTTTAAGTTGGGGTTTGGCTTTATTTTGTTCCCCAGGCAGGATAAGGAATGCCTGTGTTCATCCCCTGAGCGCCTTTCCAGCAACCAGCAGCTTGGGCTGTTAATCTCCCATCTCGAGCAGCGTGCTCCCCCCAGCCACCCGTTGTATCTCAGTCCCTGTCTGTCACTGTCCTGCAGCAAAGCTTTTGACTGTTGTGTGGTGGTTGTTATTTTTTCCCTTGTGGGTTTATTTTTTGCATAGAGTGTGACATTTTGGTTTCGTTGTGGTGTTTCTGACTCTTTGTGCCTTTCCTTTTGTGTTTGTTTCTCCCGCCTTTCCTCAGTTTGCAGCGGGGCCTCGACCTGCCCATCACCAGGTACAGTACCTGCCCCTTCGTTCTCAACCTAAACTAATTGCTGGGGGAGGAGGGTGGTTGGAGGAGGTTCACCCACTAACCCAGAGCGAAGGCTCGCTTCGGCAACTGGCCCCTAGCACATACTAGCACATCCATAACCCTGCTAACAAGCTGCCTGCAACTCTCAGTAACACTTCTGATTCTGTTGGTGTCACTGCACTCTTTAACCACCCCACTTAACGCTGTTGCCATAGGAAAGGAGAACCTGGAGAGATCTTGTCCAGGTACTGGTGAGATTCGCTTGCCTTGGTCAAGTCAAGATGGTCTAGAAGTCAAGACAGTCTAGAAACCTTGCCAGCTGCTTCCCAAAGTAGGTGCTGGTGAAGTTGCCTGAGCTGAAGATGTTAACCAGGACTTGGAATTCACATCCCAGAGAAAATCCTGCTTTTCAAACTCGGAGCAGCAAGGCAGATGGCTTCCCAGTCCATGCCTTTCTTGTGCAATACCCCTGGTGATCTGTTACCATTATGTTGCTTAATGTTGGTTTTACTTACCCTGTGAAAGCCAACATTTAGGAGTCTTTGTAGTGTTCCCATTGCGTGACTTGGACTTTTTAAGGAACCACTTAATTAAGAAGAGTGAAAATGAGGAATAGCTCATGAAACTCATGGGCAGCACTGAGTAGGGTGGCAGAGATACCCAGAGGACTCCTCACCATCAGGACAGTGCACAGGTCCCTTCTGTCCTGCTCAGGGTGTCCAAAGCTGTCTTTTCTATCAACTCCTACGTTCATCTGTGCAAACCCCTTTTCCCCTGGCACTGATTTTGCTGCTGTTTGTAGCTTTTGAGGGGACAGAGGTGGTGCTGAGGGGTGGAGGAGAGGAGAAATGGGGTGAGGAGAGCAGGAAAGCTTTCCCAGGTCTGGTTGTTTCCATGTCACTGCTTCTTGGCTTGGAAGGAACAGGTTGTTCCCACCAAGTTAATAGGGAAATAAAACTCCACTGATGTTGGGGCAGGGGCTTAAGTCACAGAAGGTTTGTTCCAGGAGGATTATTTTATTCTCACTTTGCTCCTGTTAGTCTGAGCCGTTTAATCCTGTAGAGATGAGCACCTTTGGGGAAGGGCTGTCTCAGGGGAGCAGGTAAGTGTGTTCAGTGGGCACAGACACCCAAAAGAGCTGATTATCTTTGGTCCTTCCACCTCAGAGAGCAGCGTGGAGGCAGGCAGCCTTCCAGAGCAGGACAAAACAAAGGCTTACAAGAGCAGAATGAGGCATTTGCACTTGTTTGCTCCCAGGCAGATGTCATGTGAGAGAGGCAGCGATTCTGTTTGTGCATGGGAGGGATTGCAGTGACAGCAGCGGTGGTGCTGGAATGTTTGCAGGAGACCGGGCAGCGCAGGGCACGCCAGAATTAGAACCTTGTTTAGATACTTTTGTTCTTGACCTTAACTCCAGCTCTGTGTTTACCCTGCCTGTCACTGCGGACGCGTTGCCGTCCAGGAGCTGGTGTGTTCTTGCCTAGGTTTTTAGGAAGGGAAGTGATGGATTCAGTGTGAGGCGTTTCATATTCTCATAGAAGTCACTGAGCTCACTGCCAGCAGATTCTGGACTACAGGGCTGGAGGCAGCACAGCCTTGGAGGAGACTGTGCCAGCAACTGGTGGCTTTCCTGGTGTGCCTCTACCACGGGTCTGTTGTAACTTGATTTCAGACTTTCCTCTGAACCCAGTTAGGACCCTGCCTGCAGGTTAGAGCTTGTCATTACCGAGTGTTTTCCCACTTCTATCGCTGCGTGTTTAACTGTGCTGCAGACTCTGGTACATGTGAAGTCTGCTTGTAATTATCTGAGGGAAGCTGTCACCATCAGCAAACCATTGCAGGCTTTATTCCCAGCTCTGGCTGTCATGTGCTGGCTCAGGGCAGGCCCAGAGAAACCTGGGCTGGAGATGAGCTGTTTCTTTCTCCTCATCCAAAGCTCTCTGCCCATGGTGTGGGGATGGCCACCGACCCACTTCACCCCAAACCCAAGGCTTAGAAGATGCTTGAGACCAACAGTACTAATTCTCCCATGGGAAGCCTTTAACGTGTAACATAAGCAGTTGGGTTTCGAGACTGACATTTTGTAACCTAAATAATACTAAATGAGTTAATCAAGCATCGTGCCATGAATATTCCTTGCATCAACATACCGTGCTCTTCCAAAAAGCAGCAGCAAGATGAGGTTTGCAACGATTCCTGCATCGGTCCCAGTGTGATTGTGTTAACATGTGCCTCGTATTGATTCTGGGTCTTTTTCAGTCAAATAATGGATTGTTCTTTAACGGTATTTCCTGTATTATTAGACTCACATTAGTGTGATTTAAGCACCTGATGTTGACTGGCAACTTTATAAGTGATTTTCTTCTGGATGGGGATGCCTGCCCTGCTGGCTGATGGCCAGGTGGTGCTGTAGAGAGTGTTATCAAATTCTGTGTAAGAGAAAACAGGAGAACATTCAGGATGCTACACTGCGAGTGACTGGAGGCAAATGTAAATAGCTGCAGTGGTCCTGATTGAATGTGTATCAGTAACCCTTGATTCCAGTACCATGGCTGCCTGGGAAACCCCTGCAGTGTCTCATTTTGCAAGAGAAAGAAAAAGAGCTGAACAGACTGTTCTGTGGTGGTATTTTATCATCGTCTGAACCTCCTGGAGCTCAGCAAGGCCGAGTGCAAGGTCCTGCACGGAAGTCCTGCAATCCCCAGCACAGACACAGGCTGGGTGGGGAAGGGATGGAGCAGCCCTGAGGATAAAGATATGGGGGTGTTAGTGAGTGAGAAGCTCCCCATGACCCGGCTTCAGTGTGGAGCTGCTGGAGCGAGGCCAGAGGAGGCCATGGAGATGCTGCGAGGGCTGGAGCAGCTCTGCTCTGGAGCCAGGCTGAGAGAGCTGGGCTGGGGCAGCCTGGAGAAGAGAAGGCTCCTCAAGGGGAGACCTGAGAGCAGCTCCAGTGCCTGAAGGGGCTGCAGGAAAGCTGGAGAGGGGCTTGGGACAAGGGATGTAGGGACAGGCCAAGGGGAATGGCTTTAACCTGCCAGAGGGGAGACTGAGATGAGCTCTTAGGCAGAAGCTCTTCCCTGTGAGGGTGCTGAGGTGCTGGCACAGGGTGCCCAGAGAAGCTGTGGCTGCCCCATCCCTGGCAGTGTTCAAGGCCAGGTTGGACACAGGGGCTTGGAGCAAGCTGCTCTAGTGGAAGGGGTCCCTGCCCGTGGCAGGGGTTGGAGCTGGGTGAGCTTTAAGGTCCCTTCAACCCAAACCAGGCTGGGATCCTATGATTTTGAAATACACTGTCAGCTGGAGGTTTGCTCAGAATCGTAGCAGATGCAGCTATGACCCTGCTTAGATTGTTTCTACATTTCCCTCTTTGTGCATGCAGCATCCCTGTTTTTTCTTCTATGTAAGGATCTTCAATCTCTTTGTTGCTCCTGATCCTCATGAAACACAATTGAAAATAGCAGTTTCCTTCTAATCTAAAGTCCAGAATGTAGAATAACCCTTAATTTGAGAAGGACTTCAGGAGCATCTGGCTTATTTTAAAATGGATGCTCAGAAGAGGCCAGTATAATTAGAAACAGAAATAAGGAGAAGTATGAACTGAAATGTCATAGTTCCCTTTCTGACTTGTAATTGTATTTGAGATCAGTTTGCTGGGTATGGCAGACAAAGTTAGTTTGAGGTTGCTGGTGTAGTTTGTTCCAGTTTTAGCTTGGGGTTACTCCAGTTCTTTTGGGTACAGCTTATACAACAGAAAGCTGGGCTGGGCCGTGTGCTGTTGTTATAAAGCCTTGTGATTTGGAGAGGTCAGGAATCCACTCCCTGATGAGCTGACTCAAGACCGACCATTTGGAAGCTTTGGGCAGTATCTCAGGTTAGAAAGAGGGTAGAAACGGCTGCCATGGTCATGTCTCTCTTCATCCATGAGCCTGTACTGGAGCTGCCAGTTCTGAATCCCACAGATGACACAAAAAGGGTTTTTTTCACCCAGTTTTATCATTTAGCAGATAGTAAAACTGGGAAAGCCGGAAGGGGGTGAGGGAAGAGTCATGTGCTGGTTACTGATGGCCATCGGGGAAGGAAGACTTGGACCTGGGGGGTTCCTTCTGCAGCTCCTCAGCTGAGCCCTGGTCCCTGTGTTGAAGTTTGAAGGATCAAATATAACGTGCCAGTGCTGGTCTGTAAATAGTAGACGTGGTTCCTGCTGTATCACCTGTGCAGATACCTCAGGGTCAGGTTATCCCACCAGGAAAGCTGGAAGGATAAAAAGACTCAAACTTAATCACAGGCTTGTCCCAGGGTAGGAGCAGCTTAATTGAAGCAGAGGTTTTTGATGTGATTTGATAGCACTGATGACAACTTGTCGAACTTTCCCTTTGGTCCCTTTCTCTGCTGCCTTCTGCAGGGCTCTGTGGGCCCATGGCAGCTGCCAGCCTTGATCTGTGCCTGCACACATTGTGTTAGATGGACTAAGCTTAGCATAGGCTGGGTTTCAGTGCTCTTCCCACGAGTTTATTTCCCAGGGAAGCTTTTAGAGCACAGGGGGAGCTGCTCCACAGACATTGCACTGGAAGAAACAGCTTAGACATACAGTGTAAAGAGAAAATCGATTGAAATGCATCGGTGGTTCAGCAGGAGGAGGTTGTGCCCTTTGCTCATTGATTTTTCTGGAGGACAGCCTCTTGACTGGCTGGTCCTCAACAGACTTTTGACACAGGGGCATGTGGGAGGAAAATCAAGCAGGAGAAGATGATGGTTAATAAAAGGATATCGGAGTGTTTATATGTAAGGGGTGACTAAGAGGTAAATGGCAGGGTAGTGCTGAGAGGGGTGGGCAGGAGGTGGATGGTGGATACCTAAAGGAGCTATGAGAAACCTGGAGAGGGGCTTTGGACAAGGGCCTGGAGGGACAGGCCAAGGGGAATGGCTTTAACCTGCCCGAGGGGAGACTGAGATGAGCTCTTAGGCAGAAGCTCTTCCCTGTGAGGGTGCTGAGGCGCTGGCACAAGGTGCCCAGAGAAGCTGTGGCTGCCCCATCCCTGGCAGTGTTCAAGGGCAGGTTGGACACAGGGGCTTGGAGCAAGCTGCTCCAGTGGAAGGGGTCCCTGCCTGTGGCAGGAGTAGGAGCTGGGTGAGCTTTAAGGTCCCTTCCAACCCAATCCAGGCTGGGATTCTGTGGTGAGAGCCTAGTAAATGAGGAGGCTGAAAGAGTTGAGCTTGAGGCAGCTGGTACAAGCAAAGTCTGAGAAGGGTTTCCTTGTGCTCTTCTGTAAGTGTATGAAGGGGGTAAGCCTCAGAAGGGAGACATTAAGGACCATATTACTGACTCCATGATGACCCAAGAAATTCCTCTGTAACTGAGTTGGAAAGGTAAGGGATGGCACCGTGACCTGAGGACCATGGCTCAGGTCCGCACTGGTTGCTGCATGGCTGTGTAGCCAGTTTGACCATCATTAGACACAGCAGGACTTTTTGCAGGAGGTAGTCGAGGAAGGGTGGATGAAACCTATCAGAAGCCTTGCTGAGGCCCAGGATTCCTTCAGGTCCTGGGTAGGTTCTGTGTGTGCTCCACTCCCAAGTCCTGCACTTTTCAGAAGAAAACTAGGCAAAGTAGATCTGATTTTAATCTCCCAATGTTCTCCTATGGGACATGGAGTGTTACTGGAGAACACTGCCTGTGCAGGCATGTGTTTGACCTCACACAACCAAGTGTTCAGCAAACCAGGTCAGAATAGTGAAGCATTTCTAAGAATGAATGCTGCTAGCTGAGCCTTGGAGGGACAGGGGCAAGGACAGGGCAGAAACCAGTTTGCCAGCCAGCTGATACTTGTTTGGAACAGGAAAACCCACCTAAAATGGTATGTGCAGTGCTCTGATGGTACCTGATTTTCTTGTGAAGTTTAGTGGAGAAGCTACAGCTGGTTCAGACTTTGCTAAGAGATCTCTGGTTGGCTCTTCCAGAAGCATCTGGTACTCTTGTTTTGGAATGATGGATCTGCCGTTCTTCCTGCTGTGTCTGTCTTCCTCATAGTAATGGAGTTCTCCTCCTTCTTTCTCCATCTCCACCTCTGCAATGGTGTGGGCTGTGCAGAGTGGTTTTGAGAGGTTGGAGGGTTTAAAATGACTTTCCTCATCGGAGGTGCTACTTCTGGTGTGGAACCACTACCATGGGGTGATTGATGCTTAATGGAGGAGTGAGCCTATGCCACACTCCACCCGTGTCAGTGCACAGAGGTGCTGTCCTATGGCAGGAGAGAGCTGGCTTGTGTTCCTGAAACGGAGTTTCTTCAGTGTGCTGCCCCACCAGGGAACATCTGGAGGCTCTCCATGAGCAGGAGTTGCTGTTGCTGTAAGCTTTTCTCCGATGGTTTTGGTGCTGTTGGTGGCAGGTTTTGTAGGTGCAGCAGGGACCTGAGGAGCAGAGCTCACATCTGGAGCTCACACTGGTGCAGGACTCCCCTCTCTTGCGGTGGAGCTTTTCTGTGCTGCCCTGTGGACGCTGTTAACTGTCAGCAGAGGCAGGTCCCACTTCAGCCTCCAGCCCATTTTGCTCTGCGTGAATACGGAATCGTGGTGGCTGTTGACTTTTCCAGCCCCACTCTGGGACACTTCTGGTGTAACAGGTTAGGAACAGTCATTATTCAGAAAGAAGAAAGGATTTTGCTCTTTCTGATGCCTTTGGATAATGAAATACTGCAGACTCTGGTTGTTCTCCCCATAAATTCAGCATATGCCCTTGGTTCCTGCGACACTCCTGTGGTTCCCCACATCTAGACAGCCACAGTTTTTGTTAATGCAGCACTGTGGCAGTGTGTTGCTCTTCTGCTTTCCTTTCTGCACCCTCCCAACTAAGCTTTTCTCCCCAAACAGTTGCCTTCTGGTTCAGGTCACACTTGGAGTGTGCTGGGGACAATTCTTCATCCACTTGAACAGGGCTGGACGTAAAAGCATCTGGATTTGTGAGATGGAGTCATCCCTGGTTTTCCTGGAGGCATCATTTGCTATGGGCAATAACTTGGGTATCATAAAGTCTTCAGCAGCACCAGAACAGCCACGCTGAGCTCCTTGTCATGTCAAGTATAGAGGCATCACAGCTTCCTTCTGCCCTCCCCTGCTCTTCCCAAATGCCGATGCAGATCAGGACAGCTCATTCCTTCATTCCTTCCTCTCTTTTCTTCTCCCCACTCATGATGCTCACAGACTTACTCCCATCAATGCACTTCATCATTCAGCAGTCTCAGTGTGGCGTGTGATGACCTAATCATGATTATTTTGCTTAACACTTAAATACTTGGCATTTCTTATCCTTCCACTCTTGGTGTGGAAATGGAGACCAAACCCAAGATGTGAGCAAGGGTTTCTGCTTCATCTGCTGTCTCTGTAGCACTGAAAGAGACCAGAAAGGAAAACCTTTGCTGTTTAGGAACAGAGTACCGATAGCGTCTCTCTGTAGCATCACATTTTGTGCAGTTTACCATGGTTTGGTTGGGTTTTTTCTTTTTTTCTTTAAATTTGTATACTTCCATATTAAACTATCCCAGCAGTTTCTGACCCCTCCATTGGGATTCAGGTAGAAGAGTCCTTGATGCCAGTTCAGTGTCTTTTTCGTGGTGTTCCTCTAAGAAGTTAGTCGAGGCAGGGTAGCAAAGTGAATGGAATTGTGTGCAACTAGGGTGCATGTTATATCCTATTCCTTCCTACTGATCTGTAAGCTGTTCCATTGGCTTTCTTTCTGTTTCCTGCTGCTTTCTTGCTTCGTTCTTGAAGGGAGGATTCAGACCTATACAGGTAATTTTAACTCCTGGTTCTGCATGGCATAAGTGTCTCTATCACTTGTATCATTACTCCGTTAGTGAATGCGTTGATGTCTGATGCATATCTTACCAAAACCTGAGTTTCAAGATTGCAAAGACTCCAGAGCAAGGTCTTCCAGTGCCATGAATGCTCCATCCCAGGGATACCGATGCCTTTTCCCAGCGCGTAAGGCTTGAGGATGGAGCGTGTTCCAGGGGCTTGCTTGGTTTCCTGGACCTGGTCCATCTGCGTGGGGCATCACTTCATGCACACGTGGTAGAAGAGTTTGGTACCACCCTGGAAAGAGGTTGCCACCTTTCTGAAAACAGAGGGCAAGACAAGTCATCTGCTTCAGTTTGTGTAAAGGGGAGGCATGAGGCACCTCTGGCCTTGCTAAAATCTGGCTTTATAACTGTTCTGGAGCTCTCTTGGAATATTCATTCCCAAGCACGTTTAGAAAGGTGTTTTTTGGCAGCCAACCCACCTTACCAAAACTCTGTGTGACAAAAGTCAGTTCCTTAACGTTCACGCTGGAAGTTGAGCTGTGTAATCCAGCAGCTACAAACTCATCACTCTTGGAGTTTAAAGGTTCTTACCTTTCTTCTGCATGTCAGTGGAAGGCTGGAGCGTGAGCTGGCCCTGTACAGTGAAGCAGAAATTGTCCTGCAGTTTTCTGAACGTGTGGCAACCCTTTGGAAGTAGTATGAGGATTCTAATGTCATAATGGTATTTCCAGTTGTTGCCCAGAAGGCCTGACCAGTGCTTTCCTTTCTCTCCCCTGCCCTAGTTTTTCCAGAGGCCTCAGATCCAGCCTCCAAGAGCCACCATCCAGAACAGCAGCCCTTCCATCCGTCCTGGTGCGCAGACCCCCACGGCGGTGTATCAAACCAACCAGCACATCATGATGGTTAATCACCTGCCAATGCCCTACCCGATGCCTCAGGGCCCCCAGTACTGTATACCACAGGTAACAAACCCCTTATCCCAGCACCTAAAGGACTGCAGAGCAACGCTGGCTCCATCTGGATCTTCTCAAGGCTTGGTGCAGAGTTAGGGGGTGTGTGTGAAGTGAAGCTGGTAGATGCATATTTAGCCTCTGTCCTTCTGTATGAAGTATTTGTTGTTGTGTGTGTGGAGGCAGGAAGAATAAATTACTCCTCTAGGTTTTGAGGTCCCCCTCAAAACCAGTGTGAAACTGAGCTCCTGGAGAATGTTCAGTGCTATAAATGTGTCTGAATCAACTTCGTAGATCTGCAGCTATGAAACCCTGGGCCTCATAAAAACACACCAGTGCTGAAATCAGGATTTACTACTTCAGCTCTTGAGTCCTTGTCTGTTGATGACACAGCTTTAGCTCTCTCCTATTCTTCTGACAGTAACTCAATCTGTAATTAATCAGTTTGCTAATCAGATCCCTGTTGATTCAGGGGCTTGATTACAGGTTCTGTGTGCAACAGGATGAAGTTGCCCAACTCCATGTAAACTAATGGCTGTTTTTTCTCCTCCTAGTATCGTCACAGTGGCCCTCCATATGTCGGGCCCCCGCAGCAGTATCCCGTTCAGCCACCAGGACCAGGACCCTTTTATCCAGGACCAGGTCCTGGAGAATTCCCCAATGCCTACGGTAAGTTCTGCTTGGAGAATTCTCCTCAGGTATTTTGCTGTTGTCAAGCTGAAGATTTAAAACAGCAAAATGGGTTAGCATGTGTTTGAACTTCAGGTAGCTGCTCAGTTGGGTTTGTGTCGCAGCCCTTATTATTCAATCCTAAAAATGCACAATAACAGAGTATTGTTTGTAGGAGCACTTGAGGATAGGCTCCAGCTCACAGAGCTACCTGTAATCACACATGAACAAGAATGGGGGCTACTTGTTATTCCCTGCTGAAGCATTATTATTTATTAAGGTATTGTGAATACAACGGGCAGCTCTGGTTTCCATTGAGCCATGCCCTGAACGTGCTCACAGCAGTTAATGTTTCTTACCCCTTTGTCCTCTGGTGGTGTTTAGAGGAGCCATGTGGTTTGATTCACCGATCTTATGTTGCGATGGTCAAGTTAGTCTACTCAAAGTTTGTAACCCATGGACAGGCTGAAATTTGCCCTTTTAATGGGCAAATCTTGGTCTTGCCTTTCCTGAAGCAAAAGGCTTGGGAGACTGCCTGACATCATGTGTGTGCTGTGGTTGGTTGACACACAATGGTCAGTAGGTTTGATTGACTCACCCATGTATTGAGCTTCAAAGCTGCACCTAAATATCCCAAGGCTGCATCTCACTGGTCCTTGACTCCTCCGGGACCTCACAACCCCCTCTCATTTGGGTCCCACTTTGCAGACCCTGTGTAGCAGTGGGGGACTGTCCTTCAGTGCCCTGTGACACCTCTTCTCTTGGCAATCCTCTTTTACATTCAAGTCCTTTCGTAGTAATTTCCAGTGTGTTGCCAGGTACAATATATATCATATTTATATCACAATCCCCGTAAGGTTTTCAGTGGCATCTGTATTTTGGTATTTAAATCAGCTCCTGCAAGCTAGAGTTGAATGAGATGCAGAATCAGATATCCTGCAGTCAAGTTTGTCACTTCTTTATTTACCTTCGCTTGCTCATTTATGGGAACATTTGGAAAAGCCAGCAGGATGATTCTAGTCATCACCCTGTTGTAATGTTTTGTGGGGGCTTTTTAAGGGTTTTCACCTCTCAATATTGAATTGGAGGTATTTCGTTCAGTCTGATTGCTACCTGCCCACACACGGCCTGTAATCTGTTGGGGGCAGAGATTTTATCAGCTTCCCATGCAGCTTCAGGCTTTAGCTGTTGGTATGTTGGAGCCTAAGAAGTGAAGGATCACCTTCCAGGCTGAACAGTGACAACCTCTTATTGCTGGCAGAATTGCCTGTTTGCTCTTCACAAATCCACATTCCTTTTAAAGGGGAGAAAAGCCTCAGTTGCTTCTCTACTTGTCATCTTTTCCCCTCCCTTCTTTCCTTTCCTTTTCTTGGGGTATATAGAGCTAACGGGACTACTTTGACAGGCTGCCATGAAGCCTTCAAACCTGGTTATGTAGCTCCTGAGTAAAAGGAAGGAGAGCAATTAGAAGGCAGCTGGATCGTGTTTGCTTATTCTAGTAAAAATAAAGAGCAGAAATACTGCTCTGGCTCTTTAAATCTGATCCACAAAAGAGGAAATTGCCTGGTATTCCTCGTTTTTCCTGCCATTACAGGTCTGCTCTCTTGCTTTCTGCTTGCTTAGTGCCATTTGTCTGTTCTCACTCCTGTAATGAGGAGAAAGTTCCCTTCTGGTCCCTTTCCACTCCTGAAGGTGCCTGGTTTCTTGCACAGAGACTGTCACCTTTCAGTCCCAGCTTGCTTTTAGATTGCTGCATCTGCAGAGTGTCAGTGGGTGAAGCTGGAGCCCTCCACTGTGCCAAGAGTTTTCCAGGCAGAGCAGGGTTAGCCAAGGAAGTGGATGACTGCAGGTTTGCCTGTGCTCATCCACCTTTCCCTCTCGTTGCATCCTTTCTATTTATATAGGGACTGGCAGTGTCTCACCAGGAACTGCTCTGAGAGACAAGGAAATCTATGACACAGGCATGGATAATGCTGCTGGCAGTGGCCTTGCCTGTAAACCTCAGGACTTCGTAGCCAGTGTGGCTGCTAGATGTGAAATCACTGCAGTTTGGCAGGCTGAAAAGAAGGGGGAAGGGAGAGTACTGCAGAAGACAAAACTTAGGGCGATGGGCAGTGCATCCTCTGTAATTGTCTCAGTTTTGCAGTGTGTCATCATTTGGTATCAGTGAGTTTCTGTGCTGCATTGGGAAAGATCATGATGAATGGAAAGGAAGGAAAATGAAACTCGGGTTCTGCTGAACTGGGAACAAAACAGGAACAAAAACCAAAGCACAGAGAACAGAGATGCGCTGAAAATTGCACTTTGTTGCACTTGGTCTGCTGCCACAGGAGCTGTATTTCTTCCCACAAGTTACTCTTGCTTTTTGGGATTCCTTCCTTGAGTTCCTTCTGTGGCTCAGTCTGAGGCAGGAATCACCTCGCAGGCTGTCTGATTAGATCTGGTTTCTAGGAAACTGGAAATCAAGATGATGAACACATCCCCAGGCTCCCAGGCTTGCTCCTGTTATCCAGGCTCATGCTGTTCACCTGGCCAGCTTGGCCAAAGCAGCACTTGGAAGAGTTTGAGGCTTCATCGCTGTTCTTAAGGAGAGAGGGAGGAGGGTTCTCGCTTCCCAAGCTGTAGGGACTCTTTCAAGGCCGGGTTGGACAGGGCTTGGAGCAAGCTGCTCTAGTGGAAGGTGTCCCTGCCCGTGGGGGGTTGGAACTGGATGGGCTTGAAGGTCCCTTTAACCCAAACCAGTCTGTGAGTCTATGGCAGAGACGTTTGTGCCCTGAGGCCAGATCTGAAGTCACTGGAGTTCACAATAAGAAGTTTATTGAATCATTTAGGCCACCTTAACTGCAGCATCCAGGATGGAATTTGGCCGGCTGAGCTTTCCACAGCCCTGAGCCAGTGCCAGGCAATGCTCTCTGCTACTTGCCCACTGTCTCAGCAGAGAAATGTTCTCCCTCTGAGCATGCCAACAGGAGCCTGCTCTGAGCTTTTGCTTCCCAGTCGCCAGTTTAAGGAATTGCAGCCTTTGAAACTGCAGATCAGGTTGTGCTGGGCTGCCTTCGTTCACTATCTTGGATTTCACCATTTACTTGTGGTAGCAATAACCTCCTGTTCAGACTACAGACACACAACTCGTTCCCATTTAAAGGTTGGTTCAGTTGGAGGATGAGTGAGATAGCTCCAGACACAAATGCAGACAGGCAGGCCTGTGGCATTCATGCCTGGAAGGAAGGAAACCCAGTGCCATCTCCCGTGTTCCCCTGATGTCTGATCTGCAGGCAGAAGACTGCTCTACAAGGCCACCTTTATATCTGGCGTGGTTTTAAAGCACTTGGTCATTCTGAGCCAGTCTTATTGCAGACAGAAAAACCTCATGAAACTACATTGGGTATCATGAATGTAATCATCAACGTGGTGTAATTCCACAGTAAACCTGCTCGTGCTCTTTCTGTGTGCAACATGAGGAGAACATTGCTTGTGATTACATTTGTGTTCATGGAGATAAAAAATGAAATAGGGACTTCATCAGCGTCATGATGGAGCAACAGCTTCTGGTTTAGTGGCAGTGGGGAAGAGCAAAACACGGGCCAGGTGGAGGCTTGTAGCTGTGGGGTTTGAAGGGAAGGAGGAGCACATGGGTCTGGTTTACATCATGCACTTGGTTTAGTTTCATTAATAGACTTTTTCCCTCTTGTTTCTGTCGTTCTCTCCTCTCCCAGGAACACCTTTCTACCCAAGTCAGCCAGTGTATCAGTCAGCACCCATCATAGTGCCTACACAGCAGCAGCAGCCTCCACCAGCTAAAAGAGAGAAAAAAACGGTGAGTGGTGGTCATGGATTGGCACATCCCACCCGAGGTCTGTCCTGGTTGTAAGCTTGAAGGAAGTTAATGACGATCTTAAGCTTAAAGCTGAGCTTTAGCATCACAGAGAGAGCAAGTTTCAGAGCTGAAGTGTTAAACACTGCACAGTGCTGCAAGGGTCTGATTTTCATGGGGGGATTTTCTGCTCTGGGTTTGTGACATCTCAGCCAGACAAAAAGGAAGAGGTTTTTGGCGGTTTTGCAGTGAACATAAATGAAAACCAGTGTTAGGTGCCCAGACCTGGTCCCTCAGCTGCCTGCGCTGCTGCTTCGAGCTGTACCAGTGAACAGACCCGGATCAGTTTGGGAGAGTGTTGGGAGTTGGTTGGAACTGACTAAAAAGAAATAGGTTTTGCCTTGGAAAAGGCAGAAACCCAGCAAGCTGTGGACATATGGGCAGGCTTGAAAGAACCTGAACACGTGAAAGTGGTGAGGGGTTTGGAGGCCACACTTCCTCACTTCCCAGTTCACTGGGGAGAGTTTGAGAGGGGCAGATTATTGGATTATCACTGGATTATTACTGCAGGTGGATGGTGGAAGGGAATAGTAAAGGCACACTGAGAGAATGGAATGTTTAAACAGAAAGAGTCCAGGGTGGTCTTAAACTTGTGGATGGATCTTTTCTATGCAGTTGAAAAGGGAATTGCTTTACATCACTGCGTGTTTTGGAGTGGTTTGAAAGCCCTCAAACAACTGTTTCCAAAGGGAGGAGTGGGGGGAAGGGACTTGTATGTGTCTCAAAATGCAGGATATTTGTGAGTTTTGAAGATGGTCTGAGATGAAGTTTGAGTTGGGAAACTGGAAGAGCTGAGCAGTGTGTTCGCTGGGCTTGTGAGAATGGCTTTTCTTGTAGCTGCTGTCAGCAAAGGGTGAGGCAGCTCTTGCCACCTCCTTGCTAGGCCTGAGGAGTTTCTTCCCAGCATCCAGAGCACAGCATGGCCACATCGTTGATGCTGTTTGAAATGCAGAGACATTCAGCTGTGGTTAAGGCAGCTTCATGCCACGGAAGCCAAGTTCTCCGAAGCGGAAAGGCAAAAGGTTTTTTAAATGCCTGAGCTGTTTGGCTCTGAGTGCTCTGTTCCAGTTTCCTAATCGGGGTTGGGACTGAAGAAATGAGAGACATTAAAGAAAAACTAAACGTATATACATACACATGCCCTTATGCACCATTAAGTGAGCATTCAAGTCCTACAAACCATCAAGCAGGGAATGTTTCCGTGCCGTTAACTAGTCACTGGGAGGAGGAGAGGGCAGGGATTCGGGCCAGCTCCCGAGTCCTTGTGCTGTGGTTAACGAAAGGTTTTAGCAGCAAAACTCCATCAAAACTAAGAGAGGAGCACATCTTGCCAGCATCCCGAGCACCATGTGTGTATTCATTGTAAATCAAAGAGCCGAGAAGAATCACACAGCACTGAAGTGGGTAAATCACAAAGCCCTTCTGCAGCTCCTGACTTTGTATGGTGCTGATTAAAGCCTGGGGCTTTCCAGGGAGCCCCCTGCCCTCAGAAGGATTGTGTCTTTTGGTTGTGTGTCGTGCTCAGCATGATGGGGACTTCGGCACCACTTTCAATAGAGTTAAACCAGGCGCTTCTGAAGGGGGACAAACAGCAGCACTGTCTTCAGGCTTGTGAAAACCTTTAACTCCTGTATTGAAGATTAAAAGCTCTGTTTCAGATTGACCCAGGCAGCGTGACTGTTCCTGTGTTCAGTGACTCAAATCGGCTCAAGTGTCAGTTGAGGATTCAAACGAGTGTGCTCTTGAGTGGTTTATTTTGGAGGACGTTTTTCCTTTCCCATTTTGGGGCTGTGAAGAGTCTCCAAGCCAGGCTCGTTTCCTAAATGCTGATGAGTTTCATAGGACTCGAGTTTGTTCTTGTGGTTTCCCTTTCCTCCGCACAGTATTTTTTGGTTGATTCCCTCTCTTCTCTTGGTGTGACTCTTCCCAGCTTGGAAGGGAAAAGCAGGAAGAGCTGATTTGCTTTCCCCCTTCACCAGCAGCTGGCTTGGCAAGGTCACTGGATTCCGTATCAGGGTAAAACAGGGCCTGTTCCATTTAATTCTTGCACTTTCCCCTGGCTGGCAGATGAGTTCTGTAGCAAAACTGTCTGATAGATTTTCTAAGCTGCAGTAAACTTCTTATCCAGCAGCAGGGACCGTGCTCTGAATTACAGGGTCACACACTGGGTGCAGGTATTTAGACCTAACTGGTGTGGTGTTGTGATTAAATTAGAGATGAAGGGATTAAATTAGATACCAGGCATTTCAAGTTATCAAACCAAACCACATTCCAGCATTCCTGCAGAGCATCAGCTCAACCCAGAGCAGCTCCTACCGAGTGTAATGAAATTATAGCCTGTCCATGTCTCCTCTCCATAAACCCCAAGGAGAGTGTGTAGTGGGAAGGCTCACTTGAATCCTTTCTCTGTTCAATACTGTAGATCCGAATCCGGGATCCCAACCAGGGAGGCAAAGATATAACAGAAGAAATCATGTCTGGTGGGGGCAGCAGGAACCCAACGCCTCCCATCGTGAGACCCACTTCCACACCGACTCCACCTCAGGTAAGGAAGTGGCCCTGTAACCCTCTCCCAGTGATGTCTGCTTTGCTTTGCTGGTTGTTAGAGCCAAACCCTGTATCTCCCACCCACACCACCCCTCACCTCCAACACCAGGATGGTCCTAGATTGTCAGTGTTCTGCAAGGATTTGTTGTCTCCCCTCCAAGTTTAGTCATTTTTACCAGCCTTTAGCTTGGAAAACGTGGAGCTGCAGTGCTGCTGCTTGTTGCCCATCCCTGCTTCTGCATCAACAATAGATTTTAGAGCATGTAAAGACTTCCAGTGTTAAAGGAGAAGTGAGAGATGTGATGCTTCTGTCAGTCTTGTGTACCTGAGGGAAGGCCATCTCATGCATGTGATTGATTGTATATCACTGTCCATGCTAATGTCTTTCTGCCTTAGTAGTGTTGTTTTAGAGTCACCAGAATGCCTGTAGCTCAGGAATTTTGTCACAGAACTGGGATAAATCTACTGCACGTTTGGTCCCTACCTGTTCAGCCTTAAAACATGCATTTTTCTGATGTAGGAAAAAGCAGAAATATCCCAAAGTGATGCTTTCTGTAGCTCAGGAATCTTTCTGACACACACCTTTGAGTTTGAGCCCTTGTAAGTCTCTGTATCCTGCTCCACCTGGGAAGTCCATGGAATGTCTGGAATGTCATGGAAGTCTGTGGAATGTCTGGAAATTAAGCTGATTGGAAATGCAGGTCTCTTCTAGTCCTTTGGGAGCCAGGGCCTTGCAGACCAGCAGAGCTGACGTGAGCCTAGGTCCACCACGACGTGAGCTGGGGCTGGAAGTGGCCATGTTATCTAATCAGGAAATGATTTCTGACTCCCCTTCCCCACCTGCAGCAGGAAGAGGCGATGCCTCCTTGATCTCTCCCCATATCATCAGAGGTGGAGAGGCTGTGGTCCTCTTCCCACCTCCCAGCTTAGTGTTGCTGCTCTTGGCTTCATACATCCTCTTAGTTCTCCCTCTCTTTTGGGAGAGATGCTGCTAAGCCACAGGCTGCTCAACTGGAAAGGTTTTGAACAATTGGAGAAGGAGCTCCTATTTTTTGGCACAAGCCTTGGAAGTTGGCTGTGTTTTGTTGGAGGCTGTTGTCCACTGCTTGGATTAGAAGATGTGAAGGTTCTCCAAGTGATGGGTAGGCTTTCGATCAGAGCCTGGCTGAAGCTGGGGGGCAGTTTCCTCTTCTTCCAAAGTTCTTCCCTGTTCAATATCCCCAGGTTTTGCTAGCTTTCAGGTAAACCAGCCTTTCCTGAGCTGAAACCTTGTTTTCCCTCTGCGTCTGGGTAGCTTTTCTGCTGAGGCAACAAGCTCACCTTGAGACACCCTGTGCTGGAGTGGGAGCTCGAGGTTATATCTGAGCCAGTGAAAGTGTAACAGGGGTATGTGAGATGCAATAAGAGCCTGGTCTGCAAATCTGTCCCTTGAGGCCAACAGGATACCTACAGGTTTTAGCCATCACCCTGGTTCAGTCACACCTTTTGTCGTGTGAAGGCATCACTTTTGGGTCACCTGTTTTCTCTTGCTGGTCTCCATCATGGGAAGAAGCAGCAAGACACCTCGAGCAGCTCCTGGTTCTGCAACAAAGGTGGGTGGTGTTCAATTGGAAGAAGCTGTTTTCTGCCCCAGGGTTTCTGGTCTGGGGATCTGTGACTAGAGCTGGAAGGCGAGAGAACCCAGAGCTGGTTACATATAGAATCAATTAGACTTTTCCAAGCCTTTCCCATCAGAGGAGACACTAGAGATGCCAAGCATTTGCCTGCTGGTGAGATCCCCTTCCCATTATCTCGTACTGAATGACTTTCCCCATTAGAAGTGAGGAAGAGCTGAAAGCAGCCAGGTTTCAGGTCGTGTCTATGCATGGTGCAGCTAATTCAGGCACTTTATGGATTACTTTGGCATTCTGAAAGCTATTTTAAGATTCTACAATTAAGTCAAACAGGACAAAATGAATGTTTTTCAAGAGGAGGTTAATAGGCATGAATTTTGATCAGCTGTAATTCAGATGCAGAGCACATCAGTGATGTCCAATCATCTACTCTGAGTAAGGTATGCAAATACTTCATTGTTTAATATCCAGGCTTCGTTCTGATGAGGTACTTGGAACCACTTTTGTTAATCACAGAAGAGCTCTGGAATAGTGCTCACCAGAAAAAGTTCATTAGTGTAACATAACTGAAAATTAAAGCCCACTTAAGCCAGGAAATTCAAAGTTATTGTCCCAACATCATCTCCAATTCATTTCTTTGGAGCAAGTTTAGTATCTTGAATGAAATTAGATTGTGCCTTAATAACTATGCTCAGTGCCTGAATTCCAGTAGTGGAATGTTCCAGTAGTGGATGTTACAGTATTGAACAGCCTAAAATCAGTAAACTCTGTATATTCATATACTCATCACAGAATCCCAGCTTGGTTTGGGTTGGAAGGGACCTTAAAGCTCATCCAGCTCCAACCCCTGCCACAGGCAGGGACCCCTTCCACTAGAGCAGCTTGCTCCAAGCCCCTGTGTCCAACCTGGCCTTGAACACTGCCAGGGATGGGGCAGCCACAGCTTCTCTGGGCACCCTGTGCCAGCGCCTCAGCACCCTCACAGGGAAGAGCTTCTGCCTAAGAGCTCATCTCAGTCTCCCCTCTGGCAGGTTAAAGCCATTCCCCTTGGCCTGTCCCTACAGGCCCTTGTCCCAAGCCCCTCTCCAGGTTTCCTGCAGCCCCTTCAGGCACTGGAGCTGCTCTCAGGTCTCCCCTTCAGGAGCCTTCTCTTCTCCAGGCTGCCCCAGCCCAGCTCTCTCAGCCTGGCTCCAGAGCAGAGCTGCTCCAGCCCTCACAGCATCTCCATGGCCTCCTCTGGCCTTGCCCCAGCAGCTCCACGTCCCTCTTGTGCTGCTGCCCCAGAGCTGGACTCAGCCATAACTTTGCACAAGCATTCCAGGGCTTTCTTGTATTCCCTTTCCACAGCTGATAAAAGCTGTGACCAGTCAGTGTGAGGTTCATCTGGGAACGCCTCACAGTGAAACAGTCCCAGTTGGGTGCAGGGGCAGCAGCGTTACTGGTGTCTTGTTCCACCACCTCTTGGGATCAAACCCTGCGCTTTGGGAGGGTTGATGAGATCTCACCTGGTTGAACTCTCAGAGTGTGGCTGTGCAATCTCTGGGCCGAATTTGGGTAATACTTCTTTTATATTGACTGCCAGTGTCTGATTCTGTAATCTCTTTATTTAAATGGCATATGCATGGAGAAGATCTTGCTCAAGAAGGGCATGGAAGGCACTGCTGTAGACCAGTCCCTGACCCAAATTCAAGGAGCCTTTTATAATAATACCAGTAGCAGTAGTAATAATAGATTTTTTAAAAAATGGGGATTTTTCCTTTAGATTTGGATTATTTTTTAACTGACTCACACTGACCCTGAAACTTTGACAGCCCAAGCCCAGAGCACCCTCTCCTCGCAGGAGATTCAGTGCTTAACACCAAAAGGACACTGAAGTTGTCTATCAGGCAAGCAAGACTCAAGGCAGGAGGTTTTAGCCCTTGCCATGCTTTTTGTACCTGCTGCTTTGTAGCTGACCAGAAAGTGCTTTAGATGGAGCCTTCCCAGCACCTCCACAGTGGTGCTAAAGTGCTTTAAAGTTCCAGCAAGGGAAGCTGGCAGTAAGGCATTACTTACGTGTTTCTAGGTGAAGTTATTTATGTTTCTAGCTGAATGCTATTTTTCATGCTATATATTTTGCTGTGAATATAAATAAACCCCAGGACCACATATGGAATCTGGTCTTGATATTTACTCACCAGTCCCTAACACAGAAGAGCACCTTTGAAAGAGTGAGAAATGCTCTCATTTTCCTGGGGAACCTCTTCCAAGTGTCAGTGAGTTTGTGGCACTTTGGGTTTCTCAATCCACAGCTGCAGTAGGATGGAGTAACGCAGAGCAACTTCTAGCATCATAAATCATGAGAGTAATTTTAAATGGGGTTTTTCCTTGGAAAGTCTCTGAATGCTCCAGTTTGAAGCCACGAGCCTGGAAGGGTCAGTCCTTCAGTCCCATTTCTATTACTTAGTGATACTGTTCCCACAAAACAAAGGAGTTTTCCAAAGGTCTTAACAAAACCAGTTTTCTGACCTAGGAAGTTTCCAGGCTTACAGGCTCCTTGTCCACCAGTCTTGCCTGGTCCCTGTCATTCTCATCACATTCCCCTTTTTCCCCACTGCTTTCATCCATAAATTTTACATGAAATGAAACAGGATGAGGGGAAAGCCTTCTCCAGCCTGGCTCATGTGTGAAACCGTGTTGTCTTTGGCTTCCTCCTTTGGCTGGAGGTCGGGATGCAATTCCTCATGCATCCTCCAGCCAATCTCATTGGGCTCCTTCCAGGAAGAGGAGCAATCCCAAATAAAATCTCAACCCTTCACCCCACTTGATTAGATCTCTCTTTTTCCAGATGTGCTTTTTCCCAGTGCTCCTTTACCTTTCTATGTCTTATTGAAGATAATTCACTCCTTATTCTGCACTGTTCAGATGAAATAGCTGGAAATGGGAGGAAAAAGGAGTCCCAGGAAGAGGAGCAGGTTGCCAGGGAGTTTCTCTTTTTAAGGGAATATGTTTTGCATGGATTTCTGATAGCCTGCCCAAAAGAAGGCATCAAGACACCTGTGTCCTGGGCACTCAGGTTCATTTTGATTGCTCCAAAATGCCTTTCCCCATGGATGTTGTGCACAGTCGCCCTGGGTGAGTGACTGGATGAGAGCAGGCACCTGCAACACGCAGCGTGGCTTCTGCTTCCGAGCATTAACTTGGAATTCAGCCCCATTTTCATCCTCCCACGGTCCCTGCAGCATTTTGAAGGGTTTTGCAGTTGTGAAGACTGGAGTTGCCCCGTCTGCGTTCACTCAGACATACCCAAGGGATTCACCGTTACCTTTGTGTGACTTTGGTGCAGTCACTTGCTCTCACACAAGGTCTTCCTTAAATTGTGAGATAAAGTACAGGGGATTTTCTTTTGTGTTTGTGAAACCTTTGTGAACACAAGGGGGGTGTTTGTCCCGTTAACAGTGGGGACACAGGTCAGGTCCCTGCAGCAGGCTGTGGCTTTTTCACTCTTGTGACTTTGTTGGTCTCGCAGTTTTATTTCTCTATATAGAAAACCTCAGGCTCAGTCCCTGTTGATTGGGAACCAGCTCCTCCTGCTCTCCTTTAGATTGATGGTGACCCAGCAAGCACCATCCCTCCATCTCGTTGTAGAAGGTATCAGATGATTCCTTCATACAACCACCGAGGTGTAACCAATCCAGATTCTTCTCCTGTTGCGATAACAAGCTCCTGTGTGTGCATGGAGATAAAAAACCACTCTTTGCTCACACATTATCTGTCTATAAATAAATACACAGAGAAATAAATGGATATTGAAATATCTAAGGTGTCTGAAGTAACGAGTGGAGGAAGGAGTGGAGTTCAGAAAGCAGACACGGATTAGAGGGGTCCAGCAGTCCTTGTGTGTACCCAGCTTTCTGCAGCCTACCCAGATGAACATTTCTGCTGCTCTTAGGACTAGCATTTGGAGAATGAAGTGTGTTAATAACTGTGCTGCGCTGTCTCCTTCTCATTATTAACAGTAATTGTCTCTCTCTCCCCTTTTCCTGGTGCCTTTTCCTCCCTCCCTTGCCCACACACATTCTGAATTCATTCACTCGGTCTGGTACCTTCCCTCTTTAATCCCCTCACCCTTGGTTCTTCTTTTCCACCCCACCCTCTTCCCCACTTGCTTGTGCTCCACGTTGCTGGTTCTTATGTTCACACGCTCATTGTCACCCTGTTTTGTACTTCACATCCCAGCAGCTGTCCAGCCAGGTCCCCGAGCACAGCCCTGTGGTCTATGGGACTGTGGAGAGCACCCACCTCGCTGCCAGCACCCCTGTCACTGCGACTAGCAACCCGAAGCAAGGTTTGTTGTTGGATATTTCCTATTTCCTCCCGGATTATTTTTAGTCTTTTTCATTTATTTCTTTTTTTGCCTCGTTTCTTGTTTTAGTTTGAGTATTTTTGGCATGGAGACAAGCGCTCAGCAGAAATTGGAGGGGAGGGACGACTTTGCCTCCACTGGAACATTTTAACAATGTGTTGCTAAGGGAATTAATTGAAATTTGCCAATGTGAAACCAGTTAAAAATAATTGTAGTCAAGCTTATATGTCCTAAATGTTGTTTCAGAGCATCGGGAAGTGAGAGCCTCCTCTTGCCCATGTGCCACCCTCCAGCAAAATGCTCTTGGCCAGAGAGGTTTTAGATCATTTGGACAATTAGCCATAGGTATGGCACGTAACCAGAGCATCATATGGCTCCTCCAGAGCTGCTGCTCTGTCTTGGCCTGTAGGACATGGGCAATCTTAATTAGAAGAAAGACATATTAGTGAGCAAAGTGAGCAGACTTGGGTTAGGAAAAACAGCACGGCTGGAAAAAGTTTCTCAAAGTGATGGCATTTCCATCTCCTATGCAAGAATATACATTTAAAGGGAGGTTCTTTTAAACAGTTCAAAGGAAAGGTGTCCCAGGAGGGAGGATGGAACGTGTGCCAAGTCTCTTCCCACTCTTTGCAGCCACCTAAAAGCCATTAAACAGCAGTTTAATGAGGTGTGTGCTGCTGTCACGCTAACAGAGCCAGTGTAGGGATTCAGGCTCGGCACTGCCGCTGTGTGCCGGTTCTTTTCCGCACTGCAGTGTTGGAGGTTCTGCCTCCGAGGGGTGCCCAAAGGAGAGGTGCCCTTTCACTCATGAGGAAAGAGGGGAAAATCTGTCTGTGATGCTTCAGATGTCCTAGATCCAAACAGCGGCATCATTGCTGCTTGGAAGTAAAAGGAGACATCCCTGAGGCTCATTTGTATCAGATTCTAAAATTTACTGGAAATGTTGCTCTTTTACAGCCAATGGTGCAGGCTTCAGGGTGTTCCCCCAGGGAAAATTGTTCCGTGGATATGTTTCTGAACGGCTGCAGTGTCTGGAAATGGTTGAAGTGGAAGCTTTGAGATTCATAGAATCCCAGACTCCTTTGGGTTGGAAGGGGCCTTAAACCTCCAAACCCCTGCCACGGGCAGGGACCCCTTCCACTAGAGCAGCTTGCTCCAAGCCCCTGTGTCCAACCTGGCCTTGAACACTGCCAGGGATGGGGCAGCCACAGCTTCTCTGGGCACCCTGTGCCAGCGCCTCAGCACCCTCACAGGGAAGAGCTTCTGCCTAAGAGCTCATCTCAGTCTCCGCTTTCATCTGGTCCCATCTCCCACATAAAGCAGGACAATGGCTTTGTATAGTTGTACAAAACTTGGATGTCTGTGTCACCTAAAGCACTGTGGGTAGGTTTAAACACCCATGGAATCCATGGTGATGGTGCTGGCTGAGCAGGACTCGCAGGCATGCTCAGCTCTGGCCCAGCTGCTCTTCCCAGTCCATGTCCTTGTTCCCCCTCTGCCAAGGCACCCAAGTCCCAGGGGATGTCTCTGAGCATGCCAAGGTGCATGGTGGCACCGGGACTTGAACAACTGATGTCTGAGGTACAAGTACCAAAATACATCTGCCCTTTTGAGCAAGTTAATGTTGAACCGTAAAATCCAGCACTTTACCTCCCTGGTGTATGAAAACTTGTATTTCCAGGACAGGTGGGTTTTCCCTCTAACTTAATGCCTTCATAGGGAACTCTAAGTGAACTGGATGTGATCTTGATTTAGTTACACAGGTCTGACTGAGCTAGGTTAACTATAAATCAAAGCTTGAAGTGGGATTTAGCGCTGATGAGCTTTCCTGTATTTGTATCCGGTCCATCCCAGAAAGAGTCAAACATTTGTTCCAATCCAAAAACTGCTCAAGAGTGAATCTGTGTGAGAACAGCAGAGCAAGAGCACCCTGAAACAACACCATGAGCCTCAGGCTGGGGCAGCAGCAGTGGGGTTGGTCACAGCACAGAGCAGAGGGAAGGGGAAGGAACTTTAGATACCATTGAAATCATTGATTTCAACCAAGCTAGTGGCACATCTTTCTGGAAATAAGAATTTCTCACTTTGTGCCTGATGCTGGGGGTTTTGTTCCCAGATAAAACCAGGCATAGGTGGGGTGCATGGCTTACTTAAGCAAACATTGGTTAAAACCAGTATTATCGGGTCCCTTAAGACCTCTCCACCATGTTCATCCTCTGGATCGCATCCTCACTTGTGCCCTTTACTTTGGGCACTAGTTTGCATCAGTTGAGGTTTGGGATAAAGCTGTTGTTCCAAGTTTGTGGTATTCAGTGATCATTCTGCAGTTATTTATAACTGTGGCCCCTTGGCTGGCTCCAGGATCGGGATTGAAGCATGTGTGGTGCCGGCAGCCCGGCCTCTGGTACTCCCCACTGTGAGCATCTGCACTCCCTGTGCTTTTGCAAGGCTGGATTTGGGATTGTGTTGCATTTAACATCCTGGGTTTTTTGCTTTAAAAGACAAGCATTTGGCATTTGCTGCTTTTAGAGCAGCTTCTGGCTTTTCAGGCTTCAAAGTTCCCAGATGATTTGGAATTTGCTGCTCTAATACCTTGTAGAAGGAGCGTTATTTGGGAGCAGACAGGCAGCTGTCATTCCTAGAGGTGCTCCTGGTGCCTGTGTGAAACAGTCCCAGTTGGGTGCAGGGGCAGCAGCGTTACTGGTGTCTTGTTCCACCACCTCTTGGGATCAAACCCTGCACTTTGGGAGGGTTGATGAGATCTCACCTGGTTGAACACTCAGAGTGTGACTGTGCAATCTCTGGGCCGAATTTGGGTAATACTTCTTTTATATTGACTGCCAGTGTCTGATTCTGTAATCTCTTTATTTAAATGGCATATGCATGGAGAAGATCTTGCTCAAGAAGGGCATGGAAGGCACTGCTGTAGACCAGTCCCTGACCCAAATTCAAGGAGCCTTTTATAATAATACCAGTAGCAGTAGTAATAATAGATTTAAAAAAAATGGGGATTTTTCCTTTAGATTTGGATTATTTTTTTAAGTGACTCACACTGACCCTGAAACTTTGACAGCCCAAGCCCAGAGCACCCTGTCCTCGCAGGAGATCCAGTGCTTAACACCAAAAGAACACTGAAGTTGTCTATCAGGCAAGCAAGACTCAAGGCAGGAGGTTTTAGCCCTTGCCATGCTTTTTGTACCTGCTGCTTTGTAGCTGACCAGAAAGTGCTTTAGATGGAGCCTTCCCAGCACCTCCACAGTGGTGCTAAAGTGCTTTAAAGTTCCAGCAAGGGAAGCTGGCAGTAAGGCATTACTTACGTGTTTCTAGGTGAAGTTATTTATGTTTCTAGCTGAATGCTGTTTTTCATGCTATATATTTTACTGGGAAGATAAATAGAAGGAGCGTTTTTTGGGAGCAGACAGGCTGCTGTCATTCCTAGAGGTGCTCCTGGTGCCTATGTATCAGCTGGGCTGCAGGAGGTGAGGATATTGCTGGAGAATCCAGGTCAAACTGGTGGCAGACAGGGCAGGAACCTGGCTGCAGGCCAGTTGTAACGGGGTATAATTGTGCATGAAATCAGAGTCGTCCCCTTTGACTCAGCTTCAGGCTCAGTGCGATGTTTGGGCTATTGTCATTATGGGGTTTTAACTCTTTGTAAATGCTGCAGTGGACATGGAAAATGTGTGGCACAGTTTGTGGAAAACAGAGCTCCTGAAGTCTGGAAAGCTTCAAGCTGCTCCGCTGACAGCAGGACTCCTAACGTGGGCTCCAAAAGCTGCCTGCGAAGCCGGCGGCAGCACCGGGACGGAGCATGGAAAAATGGCACCAAGCCCAGTGATCATTTCCAGATAAACACCACGCCGCAGAAACCAATCCCTGTGTCCAGTGAAATCTTCCCCATCCACTGCTCCGGGCGGTCGCTGCTGCCACGAGCACGCAGCAACCCAGGTCCCTCTCGGGCCTTTACGTCTCTGCATGGAGGAGGCAGCAAGCATCTGTCCTGCTGAGTTGGGCAAAGTATTTCTAATGAGTAACTTGGCCAGATCTGTAGTGATCAAAAATACCTCCTGATGGAGCAAACTCTGCTCCTGAACAGCCCAGTGCTTCCTGTAAATACCTTCTAAATATAATGTCAGGAGTGATGTTGGCATATTTAGAAGGGCTCTGATTCACTTGGGATGAATTGCGTTGATTTTTGTTTTCCCTTCCCAACTGTATGTTGTTCCACGTGACACTTGCTGTCATAGCTGGCAGGGATCAGTGTTCCTTTGCCAGGACTTGGAGAGTTGTTCTCTGCTGGTTCCAGTTAAGCTTTACTTCTCTTTAGCCAAACCTGCTCATTGCTGTGCTGAAATCCCCCACCTCAAGTTGCTTTCCTCCTTGGATTTTGCACACGCAGCCTGTATTGGTGGCTGATCCATTGGCCACCTAAGGTGCAGTTGGAGGACAGTGGTTGAACACTGGTTTAAAACACAGTTGTGTGTTTTTTGCTGCGGTTTTTATCTCTTGGAATGTTTTTCTGGACACTTCAAATGCCTTCTTTTTGTTTTGGAGCAATGGCAGTTGACTCAAGGGGGTGAATATCCAGGCAGTTGTTTACAGCGAGCTGTAAATGTCAGGAATGCTGCATGAGTTCTGCAAAGGATGTTCCAGAAACCAGAGGTGACACAATTGCTTTTCTAAGGCAGTTCCCGGGTCCTTTTTCTTCCATGGAGCCTTTGGAATCAAAATCAGATGTTGGGATACTTTCTCCCATCTTTTCCCTCATTTGTCATCCTCCTCCAAAGCCATCTCCCTGCGTGCCTCATTAAGTTAAACTACTGCTTTGGCCGTGGTCCTCCCTTTAGAGCTGCCGGGGCTGTCGATGGCTGGGACCTAAGTTCTTCATTGCTCCAGCTGTTCCTGAAGATGGGACTTGGTGCTCCAAGCAGTTTCAGATGGGTTCTCCTTCAAAAACCCTTTTCCTTCAGCCTATCTGTTGAATAAGCCCTAAATGGAAAGCCAAAAGAGCTTGGAGAAGACCAAACAAAGCCATACCTGAGTTCTGACTGACTTTTGATCATAGAATCATAGAATGGTTTGGGTTGGAAGGGACCTTACCAATCATCTGGTTCTAGCTGGGTTTGGGGTTGGATGTGGCCTTCAGTTTCCTAATCTGAGCAGCAGGGTTTGTGCCTCTGCCTTTTCCAGAATTACTTTTTCCTGCTGTGGCAGTGTCCCAGAGGAGCTCCCTGATGCTTCAGTGCTCAGAAAGCCCTGGGGTGTTTTGCATTGATGGGGCAGAGCAGAGCTCCTGAGGCCAGACAAAGCTGATCTTGTAAGAGGGGTTAGAACTGGGCTGTCGAGTCCAGGACGTTGCCTTTGAGTGTCTCATCTGTCTTGCAGAGTTGTAGCATGGAGGCACTTCCCTACGCAGGATCTCACAGTCTACCTACATCCTGTCACCAAATCAGAGGCAGGAGAGGGTGTAACAGAGATCCTAAGTAGTTCTGTTGGATATTTTAGGATCTTGGCTCATACTTTGTTCAAAAGAAGTGGGAATAAATGTGTTAAATGCAGCTCAGCTTTGGGAGCTGTGTGGTGGTTGCAGCAGGGCTGGTATTGCAAAGCCTTTTGGTCATCACAGCATCAGTGCAGGGACTTCTCTGTGCTCAATAGTTTGGGGTTTGATGTGACACGTGCAGATACCTTCCACCTGCTTGATAGCCTTGGACCACAAATATCAAGAGCTGATGATGCTGTTGTTTGGCTGTGTTTAAATCCCTTCTTGGTTCTGCTTTCTTTGGGAAAAGGTATCTCTGCTGGAATTTAGAACAGAAAGAGAGGATGTGTCCTTTAGTCTGGTGTGCTGATGGTGGTGGAGCTGAGGAATAACAAGGGGGAAAATAAACTCAATGCATCCCATGTGTTCATAATGGCACAACACGTGGCAACTGTAAAAGAATGGGCCGTGGCTTGGGGTTGCAGCCCCGGGCTCCTCTGAGGCAGAGCCCAAGTGAAGTGATGCTTTTGTCTTTTGTAATTTCTGTCCAGAAAAATTCCATTTTCAGCTGCAAGTTTCTGCACAAAATGCACCTTTTGTAGCATTTCCCAGGCCTGTTCTGTGAAGGCCGTTACATTCAGAAAACCAGGAGCAGTGGTTGTGTTTGAGACTGGCTGCAGGCTGCCTGGAGCTCCCCTTTACCTGCAGGGTTAACTTCAGGTGCCTCTGGTGGCTTCCTTGGAGCTTCTTGGGTGGAAGGCAGGACACAGGCGAGGGGAACGGGGGGGCTTAGGTACAGCAAAGGGAAGTGGAGTTGTTTTGTTGTTTATAACATTGCCTTTGTTTCTGTCTTTTCCCAGAAGAGAAGCCAAAACCAGACCCAGTATTAAAACCTTCTTCTCCAGTCCTCAGACCAGAACCTGCTGGGGAGAAAAAAGATCAAGCTGGCCAGACGGCCGAGGCCACCTCAGTGGAAACCCCACCAGAACTTCCTCTTGCTCCATCGCCAACCCCGACCGCTCCCGTCGCAGTTGTTCCTGCTGCTCCAGCTGCTGCTGTTGTCACCGTTTCTAGTAAACCCCCATTCACAGCTGACTCAGAGGAGACATGTGAACTGGCTTCCCCAAAAGAGGAGGCAATGCCTATATCCAATGCCACACCGTGCACGGACACATCGGACCCTTCGCCAGCAGAAGAGGCTGATGCCGAGGTGTGCGAGGAGCCTAGTAGTGTAGCATCTAGTGATATTCCAGTGACTGCTAGTACTAATCTAATTAATGAGGTGAATGGAGTTAGTGAAAAGGTAACTGCTGCAGAGAGCGTAGTAGATGTAGCCCAGACGGAAGCTGCACCATTGACTGCTGAGTTGGAGACCCCCGAAGCACCTCCAGCAGAAGTGGAAAGCGTGCCATCTTCCAGTGCTCTTCACGCTGCTCCCTCTCCTCCTCCCACCCCACCTCCCACCCCTCCGCCACCATCTCCTCCCAGTTTGGTTGCTGCTGCTGCTGTTACCACTACAACTCCTTCTCCACCTCCTCTTCCGTCTCCTAGTGCCCTCCCTGTTGTCCAGGGAGATTTAGAAGGAGAGGAGAGCACAAGAACTACTCTTAGCGAAGAGGTAAAAGATACTGAAAAGAAGGAAGAGACAGAAGCAGATGGGCAACTGGAGGAGAGCACGGAGGCTCAGAGCTTAAACTCGAGCAAGAGTCCTGTCCCAGGTAAGTGTTGGCACCGTAGTTGCGTGCAGTGAACTGGAGGATGAAGGAAGGAGATCTGGGGTGGTTCCTCCATCAGGTGTTTCCGTTTCTATCCGCCAAAGCAAAGTCTGATCATGCTGCATGACTAAGACTTCACATTTCTGTGTCTGCCTTTGAGAATCCAGGCTGTTTCTCTGAGCCTCCTCACCTGCCTTTGGCTTCAGTGTCCTGTGTCATCGCTGGGTTAGCACTGAATGGATTCAGGTAGACCTCTGTCTTTTCATTGGTTGTAATTTCTTTTCTTTAGAAAACTGGATCTTTTTCAGGACTTCCTGCAAATGATACTGGAAACCAAGTTAAATCAATTGATTGATTGTATTTAGCTGCTGGGGCAAGTGTAACACTGGCTATTGTGCACATTTAGCAGTGTTAAAGCATTTAGATGTGTCTCATCTTTCCCCCCTGTTTTGGAGTCCTTTTGGAGCTGGGAAAATGAGGTGTTTTATTGAAATATATCCTTGGAATTTGATGAAGTTTGGTCAAGAAGCAAAGCAGAAAAAGTAGGTTGGGATTTGGGGGGGGTTGTTGGGGTTTTTTAAGTAACATTTAAAATAGGATTTGGGGTTTTTCCAGTTTATTCTTTCATAAGCCAGCCCTGGATGTGCACTGGCATCAGGAGCATCTCGAGCTGCTCTCTGCTGTGGATTAAACTAAATGAAAAGCTGAGCTTGGCCCTGTTCCATATTTGTGTGTTGCTGCACTAGGTCAGTATGCTGGACCTTAAATAAAACCCAGTATTTTGGGAAGATCAGACAGATCCCTGCTCTAGCAGCCATGGGGGGGGGGTCTGTTAATCTTCTGTTTTTATTCTGCTCGGGTCATTTCACTGCTCTGGCTCTTGCTGTTCCTTCAGGCTGAGCCACTTCATAACACAAATTAATTTCCTTACAAAGCAGGGAAGTGGGGCTCTCTGTAAATCAGGTTTTGCCCAGGCAGGCTCCAGCTTGTGCTATTAGTGCTTGTTCTGTGAAGGCCTGTAGTGTAGATGAAAAAAAATAAAGCATTTTTGGCTTTTAATTATGCAGCAGATGAATTTTAATGCTCTAATGTCATTAGGCTGGACAGCCCACATTAGCCAATGCATTGGCTTTGGCAACAGAGAAACAAAGATGTCTCAAGTCGTGTACAAGATCACTCGAAACTGTAATTCCTATTAAAAGCTCAGTGCTTCAAGGGAAGCAAAATACCCTCCCAAGTCATTGCTGGGTGCTTTACCCCTTCTTTAATGACCTGTAACTGTATTGCATTGCTCTGCTAAGCATTTTTTGAGCCATACTTTCCCAATTCTTCCTTGGAGAGTGGAAGAGAGGTTTAAGTAACGTCATCTGAAGGTGACTGCTCACTCAGGCATCCGTCTGGGCTGAAGGAGGAATTGCAGGTCTCTGCCATGTGCTGGAAAATACAGATGCTGAGCTTCAGGAGCAAGGAGGAAGGGCTATTGCTGTTATTGTTTTTCCCTTGGACTAAAGGCCAAGAGTCTTTTCTGTGATCTCTGGAGGTACAATAGACATTGGGATAAAGGAAAGCTCTCAAACACGTGCCGGTAAGCGTGAACTCTGTGACTGTTAACACTGTTTTGTTGGGAGTTCCAGCAGGAGTGTGTGCCTACTGCAGAGCAGCTTGGCCACAAATACAGACTGGTTTGGGTTGGAGGGGACCTTAAAGCTCATGCAGTCCCAACCACTGCCACGGGCAGGGACACAGCCTTGTTGAGACTTGCAGGGTTCCCTATTTTGTGATGGTGGTGACAGCTTTTCAGGGATGAATGAAGTTATTTGCTTGTTTCTCAAGCACTGAACAGAATGCACTTTGTGTCTCACAGTCAGAGAAATGACTTTCATGTTTTCCTTCATCAAGCTGTAGAGAGGGAGAAGGACCACAGAGGTTTAACATCCTTAAACATCTTCATTCTCCAGCAGTTCTGTTTTACAGCTCCAGAAAAGGAGTTTGTCAGTGTTTGCAGGAGGAGCTGGGCACTGAGCAGAGCTGATCCAGTTGGGATCCAGGGGAACTTCTGCTCTGTCTTTTCCACTGGCATTACGACTCCACCAGATTTCCAAGGTTGGAGAATCTCTGCCCAAGCCCCCCTGTTGTATTCTTCTTATTTTGCAGAAATTGGAGTGTGCTTGGTTTTCCTTTTTATTTTACACTATATTCTGTCTACTCTTACTTTTAAGTCCTATGTTGCGTTAGCCTGCATGAAGATAGCAACTTCATTGGCTTAGTCTCAGTATCTGATAGCAGTTCATCTGCAGCCTGCTCGTCAGTGCTCTTGCTTCTAATCCCCTGCAAAATGGGGAAGATTTGGTGGGGTTTTGGAGCATTAAACCCCTGAGAACTGCAGTTTTTCACCCTGCAGGCAGGATCTTGTACCCGAGTGTCCGGTTTCCTGCCACTGAGGGTGTTTCTGTTCCAAGTATTTGCCAAAATGGGGGATATGGGGAGGCATATTCCCACTGTTGCAGTTGTGGAGGCTGCAGGTCTTGTTCCTACCCCAGTCTTGGGGTTTTCAGGATGGGCAGAGCTCTTGTATCTGCAAAGGGCAAGAGCACACAGCTGTTAATTAATTGCTACTCATCTTCATTACAAGGAAAGAAAATACAGATATTATCAAGAAGGGAACCATCATCCTTAATGAAATGTTGCTCCAGCTGAAGCCATCAATGGCAGGCAGCCTCTTTTGTCAGTAGATTCTGGTTTATCTATAGTAGCATTGGTGGCTGCAGTGAGCGACCAGCATCATCAGGGAACAAAACTGGAGAGATTCTGTTGGAGGAGGGGGCATTTCTAAAGGAGGTGTCACTCCCAGCCTCGAAGCCTTGAGGACATGCTCTGAATGCATCTTTTGATACCACCTTTCTGTTGTGGCTATTACAAGGAGCAAAGAGGAAAACAGGAGCCTGATGGCTGTCCCAGGCAGAACTCCGAGGAACGTAGGAAGCCAAAAAAGCTTCATACGTGTTGAATTCCAAGGGCTGTTTCTTGCAGAGCTCATTTGTAAGATGTATTTCAATATAAAGTAGCTCAACCAGCTGCAAGTCCCTGGGTTTCTTTGCTGTGGAGGCCATAAATGAGCAACTTGGGGCAGTAATTGGAAATATCCCCAGCACCCAGAGCCAGAGACATAAATCAGGTATCGCCTGGTCCTTGATTTGCTGCCACAGCCCACTGGAATATATGTTCTTTCCCATGAGCTGTAAGGGGATGGCAAGTCTTTGCTTTGGTTTATAATGGCACATGGGCTAAGAAAGAGAAATGTAAGAGCTGGTATTAATTTATGCTTAGCAGTTGGCACCCACATCAGAGAGGAGACTGTCTGCTCTGCCTCGCCTGATGGGTTGTCAGCTTGTGGGGGGGATCTCCTGCAGAAAGATGTTCTGCTGAAGAACACGATGTGGCTGCAGAAATGGGTTGAGGTAGCGCAGATCAGAGGTCTCATGAGACCCCCCTGCAGCCCTGATCCAGCTCTGGGGCAGCAGCAGAACCGGGGACATGGAGCTGCTGGAGCGAGGCCAGAGGAGGCCATGGAGATGCTGCGAGGGCTGGAGCAGCTCTGCTCTGGAGCCAGGCTGAGAGAGCTGGGCTGGGGCAGCCTGGAGAAGAGAAGGCTCCTGAAGGGGAGACCTGAGAGCAGCTCCAGTGCCTGAAGGGGCTGCAGGACCCTTGCCTAGAGCCAAGGTGGACACGTTGCATTTTTGTTGCTCTGCAGCTTGTGGAGACCCTCGCAGCTGAAACACCGTTGTCCTGGTGAGGTTTTGGCTGTGGGAGGGTTGGCACCTAAACTCACATTAATCTTCTAAGCTTACAGTAGTGTGAATGCTCCTGTTGAGTCAGTTCCTGTAGCAGAAATGAAACCAAATCTGATGTCTGCTCTTTTAAGAGGGGAGAAGTTGCACAACGTCTCAGGGGTCTCGCTGGTGTACCCCAGTCAGCTCTGAAACACAGCCGGGTCTTGGTACTGGGGTACAGGCTGCACAACCAGAGGTGTCTCGGGGTTCAAGGCAAGTGTCTGGCCAAGCATCCTCGTGCAGGGAATCCCCAAAGCAGGAAAAGGATCTACACAAGTAAAGGCAAAAGCCGCAAGGCTCATTCAGGAGGCTCGGCAGGATCACAGCTTTATGTAGCTTTCTGCTGCCAAAAAAAAGGTGGAAAAAATTTATTATTGAGGAGCAATAGCGTTAACATCCTGAGAGTTGAGGAAGTCACACCCTAAACCTTTGCCAGCCCCAAATCCGTGACCTCAAGTTTATTTCTGTGTCTTTAAAAACGAAACGTTATTTTACACTGTGGATGTTTTTTCCATACTTTAATTTTGTCAAATTAAAAACTTCGGGGTTAAAAACCATCTCCTTTGTGGTGAAATTACTTGGCTATGGCAGTGTTTGGGTCATTGCTGTGCAAATGTGACCTCCTCCTTAACAAAATCCTCCAGAAGTGTGGAGGTGGCACCAGCAAACAAGGAGGCATCTCCCCATGGGCTCCATGCAGCAGGTTGACCTTTGAAAAACACTAGATTTTCACTAAATGGTGGCAGATTTGGTGGTGGAGGGAGCTGTGGAGTCTCACTTAGGTCCTCACTTTGCTCAGTCACAGAAATCACTGCATGGACCTTACTCAACCCCAGTTTCACCCTATGGTGATGTTAAGAGCTTGGCTCTTCCTGCCGCCGGCTGCCAGAGCCATAGGAAAAGCTGATCCCTGGTTGTGCAAGGTGAAGCTGGTTTGCAGCCTGTGCCCACTGGCTGTTTCTCTGCTCCTTTGAGCCCTGGGAAGTTCAAGGTTCAAGCTGGGGCTCTCTTCTGCTCTTCAAGCTTCACGTTGCTCCATAGGGTGCTGCGATGGATGGGGATGCAGGACGAGGAGACTGGGAGACCTGGATGGTTTCTCCAGCTCCTCCGTGAACCGTCAGTTCTTGGAACGACCTGGTGATGAATACTGAGTATTTGAATTAGACTTGGGCATTTTTAATCAACCTTTGCTTTTGTGGTGTTCAGCATGAAGGTGACGATCTCTTATCAGTCATGGTAGCTCCCATTGCACCTTGGGCTGGTGTTGGTGTGCTGATGGTCCTGATTTCCACATCCAGCAAGTCCACAGTCACCCTCCAGACAGGAAAACGCTGCTAAGAAACTGCTGAGGCTCCTACGTGTCCTTTGGGACAGTGGGAATGTCGCAGATCCTGTTTCCTCTGTGCCCATAGGAACAAAGCAGGCTGTCATAACACCCTTTTCATTTCTCCATAGTTGAAGGGCCTTTCAGAGTGGTGTTTTATTGTGATAGAAGAAGGGCACACTGTGGTTTGCCACAAGATCTGCTGGAAACCAAAGGCTCGAGCTGGAAATCTGTTTGCAGTAAACTTCAGTCACGACATCAGTTCTCTTTGTGCCCTGTGTTACATCTGCATCTGGGCCTCGTACCAGACGTTAAGCTGGTGGCACTTGCAACTAATTACAAGCATGTTGGATTAATGCTTTGTCTCCTCTCCTAATATATGGTGCGGTTTCTTTTACCCTTTGGGGGGGGCAGAAAAGTGATTAGAGTAAATCACTGCTGATGTTAGGAATATTACCTGGTGTTTTCTTCAAATCCAGGGAAATAAGTGCATGGTGGAGTTGTTAACCTGGTTTCAAAGTGAAACCTAAATCCAGCTCAGGAGAGCCAGTAGTGCTGCAAGATTGAAGGAGTTGTCCTTTCAGATGAGCTTGGAAATCTGGGGCTGTCCACGGTTGTGGTTTATGGTTAATATAATAACTCTCATAATATTCCTGTGGTATACATTGAGAGCAGCCAGCACTCTCAGCTCTTTCAAAGCTCAGTTCCTGCAGGATGTCTTTTGCCCTGTGTGATCCTTACGCTGTTGGTAACAAACTCTGTGTGTCACAGGTAGCATTTTGAGCTTGAATGAGCAGCTTGTAAAACAATTACCCTGTTTTAATGTCCTTCTAATGATGGTGTCATTGCTGCTTTGAAACAAAACTGGTTCAGTCTGAACCCTTGCAAGGCCGTGACCGCTTCCTTTGCCTCTATGGAAAACTAGTGTGTGAGAGGGCAGAGCATCACCCCCGGCCAGATTTGCTCCATAGCAGTGAGTGTTGTAATGGATGTGCATTTACATTGCAGCCCAAACTGCTCTAACTGCACCAAAGACGTGGAAGAAACCAAAAGACCGGACCCAAGCCACTGAGGAGGCGATAGAGGCAGAAGCAGAGGTAAGAGGGAACCACAGTGCTGCTTTGCCCAAGTTTAATGAGGAATTTTTCTCTCTTGAAGCTGTGTTTTAGAGGCGTTGCTTCCTAGTTGTCCTGCAAGGATGCAGGGCAGACTTATATGGGGGAACAACAGTGATAATTCCTCAGCACCCTTTAGATAATGGGGTTTAGTCCATTTCTTGTTACAGCTCTTAAGTTTTCTTTGCTCTTGACTGATTTAGTAACTACCAGCAGTCAGGAACATCCAACTGCTGTCCTTCCAGAGAAGAAGGATGTCCAGAGGAGGGCCACAAGGATGGTCAGGGCTCTGGAGCATCTCTCTTATGAGGAGAGATTGCAGGAGCTGGGCCTGTGTAGTCTAGAGAAGTGCAGACTGAGGGGATCTCATCAGTGCAGATCAGTGTCTCAAAGGCAGGTGCCAGGAGGATGGTGCCAGACTCTCTTCAGTGATGCCCAGCAACAGAACAAGGAGTAATGGCCATAAACTAAACCACAAGTTTCACCTCAATATGAGAAAGAACTTTCTGGTGAGGATGGCAGAGCCCTGGCACAGGCTGCCCAGGGCAGGTGTGGAATCCCTCTCTCTGGAGACATCCCAAACCTGCCTGGACAAGTGCCTGTGTGACCTGGTCTGGGTGGCCCTGCATGAGGTCCCTCCCAGCACTAATGATTCTGGGATCCTGGGATTAAGGATGAGAACCAAAGTGGGGTTGAACCCCTTACACTGCCCTGTTTGGGTGCCACCACCATGACATAGGGCAGGTTCTGTGGACAGTGATGCCACAGTGATGTCACAGCCAGGTTAGTTTTCCTGACGACCACCTGATGGAGAAGCTGAGAAAGGAAAAGCCTGGAGTCTGCAGGCAAAACCACCTTGACAGCAATTAGATGAGTAATGAAAATCTCCATTGCTGCTGCTCCGGTTGGGATATTGCAGGAGGGACCTCTTGGTTTAATATCCTGGGTGAAATTGGGGTTGGAATAGATCACAGAAGGGAATAAGAGGGTAAAAGTGTTCATGCTCAGCCTGTCTCTGCACTGATAACAACTGGTGGTGTTATTCAGTTTTTCTTAGTTTTTTATTAGTTTCTTATCTGCTGTTTCCTCCACACCTTGCCCTTAGTGCAGACGTCACTGAACCATTCTGGTATAAAGCCTGTTGTCACCGAGTAAACCTTGACTCTTGTGGATGGTGCCTCATCCTTTGTGTAAGCGAGTGCTTGTGTTTCCCCCTGAAGTAGCAGATTTATATTACCAGTGGCATAGAAGTGTCTTCCCCTCTTTTTGGGTGGGAATAGACACTTAACAATGCTCACGTGCAGGGTATCCTGCAGTGACACTGGTCTGTGTGCAATGGAAGAACTGATGGTTGGGTCATCCAGAGAACTTAAGAGCATCACTGTGCTTGTTTTCAAGCCAGAGAGTGGACGATGTTGCTGGAGCTGCACCCAGTTCATACTCTCTGTGTATCACAGAATCCCAGCCTGGTTTGGGTTGGAAGGGACCTTAAAGCTCATCCATTTCCAACCCCTGCCACGGACAGGGACCCCTTCCACGAGAGCAGCTTGCTCCAAGCCCCTGTGTCCAACCTGGCCTTGAACACTGCCAGGGATGGGGCAGCCACTGTTGGACTGGATGACCTTAAAGGTCTTCTCCAACCTCGTGATTCTACGATTCTGTGATCTTCTACCACACACTGATGGGATGTGGATGTGCTGCAATGCTGCCCTTTCACAGACTGCTAAAAAGGGATGCAAGAGGAGCGTTAGTTCTGCAGCACTGATCTTGGGCTGTTGTCATGATACCAGCACTGCAAAGGGGGAAACAAATCCAACAGAGGTGTTCAGCAGAAGCTGTGACCACTTTGTATCTGTGCTCCTCGTTGCCAGGTTGGACACAGGTGCTTGGAGCAAGCTGCTCTAGTGGAAGGTGTCCCTGCCCGTGGCAGGGGTTGGAACTGAATTGAGCTTTAAGGTCCCTTCCAACCCAAACCAGGCTGGGATTTTCTGAAGCCAACCACAATGTGCCCTATAAGAGGGGTGCTGAGCTGCAGGAGGGGAGAAAAGTGAGGTTGGCTTTTCAGGCTGGCATTGCTCATGCATTAACAGCTCCTTCCATCCTGTCCCAGTAGCTCCTGGGGGTTCCATGGGCAGCACTAAGTGTCTCCAGTTGCAGTGTTCATTACCGGTGGGTTCTCTCCAGGCATGAACCAATAAATCACATGGGGGCTCTGTGTGTTGTTCCATGTCACTGTTCCAGATGTGTGTGTGTATCCTGTGGCACACAGAAACGCTGTGTGAATAAATAAGAGCAGTTTCCCGTGCTTTGAATCCTGACAGCGTGGTTTTACCGTAACCTCTTGTGTTTCCATCTTGTGCCTCAGCCTAAAGTAGAAGAGGAGCTTTCAGGTGACAAAGTACTTGAATCCGACCCGGAGAAAATGAGCCATGGGTTTCAGCTGGAGAGGGAGCCCTGTGAGCTCCAGAAAGGGAAACCCGTGGAGGAAAACGGAGAGCAGGAAGCGGAGCCTGTGAGGAACGGTGCCGAGAGCGTTTCCGAGGGAGAAGGAACTGAAGCAAACTCAGGCTTCACCGAGAGCTCCGGCGAAGGGCCAGTGTACCAGTACAAACCAGGTAAATCCTGCCTCGGACTCCTGCGAGCTTGCTTGGGTTTGTGCCTCCCATAGGGAAGGGCCATGTGTCCTCCCCATGCAATAAAGTGGGACTAGAAAGGTACTCAGTGTTTCACTGGGATCCACCACCCAACGGGCCCAGGGACCCCTTTGGGGGAGCACAAGGGGAAGGTTGTTTTCCTCTTGCTGGTGGTAATAAGAAGAGAAAATCCCCAGTCCCTTGAATTTGTTGCATTTGAGGACATTGGCTGCAGCACAGTGGAAATGGTGGTGAATTGGTTCCCATGTGATTGACAGCTGAGAACGATCCAAGAAATTCCATATAAGTTGATGTACTCCTTCAATAACATTTGTAAGTTCTGATTGAGTCCTAAATACAAGTATGTGTGTTATAGAGATTTAATTTCCTGCATAAACCATTGCTTAGCTCTTCAGGTGTCTAGAAGAGGAAGGAAAGGGAAGAGTTTGTGGTTTCATCCAGGCTCTGCTATTGAGCTGTGAGAGTGCAGTTCTTTTGATGAAATAATTCAAGTGTGGGCTCGCAAGATAAGGTCCTTTCCTTGCTGGGTGGCACTGGATGTGGAATACCCGAGGGGTGGTTTTGTTATTTATTAAATAGTTAATTTGTAGACCTGAATCTCTATTAATTCACCTCATTGAAAGAGACCTTGAGACCAACTTCTCAGTTGCTACCAACTTTTAAGCCATTTCTTATTCAGGTGAAGCTCCCTCCAAATAAATTACTCATTTTCTTGGGAGCCCAGAAATGGAAGAGTATAAAACAGAATAGGGAAGAGCCTGTGGAGCCTGGTGGATGAGGTATTGGACAAGGAGCAGCACTGTTAGGTAATCACACTGTGGTTGCAGAGCAGCCCTGGCCACTTGGTGCAGTGACCCTCGATTTCAGCTCTGCTTTCTAAAAAGGAGGAGTTTTGCCTTTTGATCAAGCAACCATAGGAGGAATTGTGTGTTTGATCCCGGTTTGTGCCCTTCTTGGGGAGCCAGGGCTGCCTGTGACACTGCCCAGCTGCTTTTCACATTAAAACAGCTTCTTGAGAACCTTCCAGCAGAAGGGAACCGTACACACAGACTGTATCTCGGTGCTGTCAGGGCTTTTCCATGGTAAATGAAGGGTGTTGTGGCACAGGGGATAGGCAGCTGGCTGGGAATGCTGGCTGGGACACCAGACTATTTTCTGCACCTCTTTATCCTGAAGCTCTGCAGAAACAAAACTGCACAGAGAGCTTAAGTTTGTAGTTCCCTTTGTGTATGTTCATTCCCAGTTACTAAATCCCATCGCTGAAGTAAGTTCCAGTTTGTGGCCTCTGCAGAGCTGAGGATGGTGAGAACCCAGAGACCTAAAGCTGGTGATCAGGAGCTGAAATAAAGGAGTAATAGAATCCTTTAACTGCAAACCTGAACTGGGTTAATAGGAAGTGATGCCGTTGGGCACCAGTGCAGTACAAAGGCAGTGTCTTGTGCAGATGTTTTCCTTCAGAAGGAAAGGGGCCCCAGCACAGGGGCCTGATGAAGACAACCTGGCTGCTGAGCAAATCCAGGTTTGCTTTCCTAACTCCAAACTGTGCAGCCAGGAAGGAAAATCCCATCTTTAGGCAACCAGATGCCCATTTTCCTTGTGCTGGAATGGCTGTAGGTTTACACTTTGATTTGCATCATGCAAGGTTCTCCACACCGTAGTTCTCCTGCCTGGAAAGGAGCAAAAAAAATGGGTGAAAAGTTGGGATTCTTAGAGCAGGGCCTGGGGGTGTGCATTTTCTTGTAGTTCCCACTGTTCTTTCCAGCTTGGGTTGTTAAAGGCTCCGTGTTCCCATGGTTTCAAAGGATGCTTGCACAAAACCCCTGCGTTAACTTTTGCATTTTCACCCGAAACCTGGGAATTGTCCCTGTTTCATCGTATCACACCAGAGTGGAATTCAGAGCCAAAACAAGGCGCCATAGGTTGGAACTGGAATTGGTGATCAGTTCCATGGGGGTTGCTGCTGGCGTTGGCTATATGCTCCCCAGTGGCTGTGTTCCTTCATTGCGATGTGTGTCCTCTCCTCACTGCCTTCAGTATGAAGGCAAAGCTGAATGAAAACTTCGCAGGCAGCTGTAGCAGCCTCTTCCCTTCGGATTTAATGGAAACACGTCGGAGGGTTTGGTTCCCTATGAATCTCAGGCATCTTCTCTCCTTATAGAGCAGTGGAAGCCCCTGGACCCGGAGGGGAAGAAGCAGTATGACAGGGAGTTCCTGCTGGATTTCCAGTTCATGCCTGCCTGTATCCAAAAGCCGGAGGGGCTGCCTCCCATAAGTGACGTGGTTCTGGACAAGGTGAGAGGAGAGCCCATCAAACAGGTACGTGCAGTGTGTTTAATCCTTAGCTAAAGATCCAAGTGCCTGCTTTATTCCTGGGCTGTTGTGATGCAAGCTTCTGTTGGGAAGGGGAAATACTTGGCTGATGTCACATCACAGAATTCTTCCAGTAGAGGCATTGGTGCCTAATGAATGTGCACAGATGATTTAAGGACTGAAGAGTTTTTGGTGGTCTCTATCTGGATTCAGTTGTGCTGGGTCATTATCATTTGAAGTGATACAGCCCTAAAGACCTATGGAGCAAAGCGAGACTGAACAGAGAGGTGGTGTCTTTAATCACATCAGTTCTAAGGTTAGAAAGCACAGGCAAGCTTTTGGGAAAACTGTTTGGTCTGAAACAATTACGTTTGTGAGCTGATCTGATAAAACCCCGGCTCACAAGCGCTTGTGTGATTTCTCTCCAGCCTTATTACAGATGTGATTTTCTCTGCTGTACGTCTGTGCTTACTGAAACACTTGTTATTTCTGAAGTGCTGACACCAAGCCTTTATTCTCCTCTCAGTGAGGCCTATGGAGTTCATTGATTTTGATGTAATCACTACAGACTCGCTCTTAAGACTGAAGCACAGAGGAGGACGTAGGTGATCCTCGTGTGCAGAAACGTTTCCACTCTGAATTTCATACCCAGACAAATTGTTCCCCAAGTGATTTCATCCACCTACTAGTTCTCCGTGATGGCTTCTCGCTGCTCTGTCTGCATCTGAGCTTCCTTTGCTCGCTTGGCCATCTGTCTTGTTAACACAAAAGACATTTGTTTGAGGGAAGGTGGCAGTTTTGTGATCCTGAACCAAGGCAGGCCCATGTCAGCATTAGTTTTATCCTCCAGAGTCATGCTCAGCCTTGAGGTGTCACTGAGCTGCTCTGGAGCCACCTGCAGAAGATTAAATGCTTATGTGTAGTGTAAGTGTGGATGCATAAGACCCGCACAGTTTGTTAAAAGCATTCATTTGGATAGTGAATGTGACTGGTACGGGTTAGCAGAGGTTGTCTGTAGACTTGGATGAGCTCTGTGCTGCAGCACCCGCTGAACAGGTCCTGTTTGTGTCTCTTCTGCACCACGATGCAGGTCAATCAGCCAAAACTGCCACTGAGAACTCTGGACCCCCGGATACTGCCTCGAGGACCAGACTTCACGCCAGCCTTTGCTGATTTTGGGAGGCAAAGCCCCGGGGGAAGAAACGTATCTGGAAGTGTGAGTTTACCCCAACTTGCTGATCTAAAAACTGGCCTTAATGCTGATGAAGTCCATCCTCAGGCTTTTGGGCCTCTGCCGATGCTCCGGTGGTTCTGGTTGTGTCAGGATGAATGCCAGGGTGGTGGTGTCTTGGCTGTTGTAGGCAAATTAGGAGAGCGTGGTGGATGGTTTGAACTGGTACGTATTGGTCTTCAATGGATCTGATCTCCTTCGCCTTTTCCCTGCGCCAGAGGCGTGGAAACTCGTTTCCACGCTGAGGACCCGGCCTTGGCACGTGTGTGAGCACACGTTTCTCATACAACAACCCGGCGTCAGTGTGTACCATCACAGGAGTCTGTTTATGAAACATACTGCTAGAGCAAAGAGCTTTTACTAACCAGAAAGAAAAAACAAGGATACACAATATACGCAGAGCCTGTGTTCCTGCTTGCTCTGTGCTTCCACGTGGTGTTTTGCTTTGGTTACTTCATTCCTTGTTTTCCTGCCTTTTCCTCTGCTTTTCTTTCCCTTTCTCATCTTTCCCCTGTGTCTGGCTTTGCCCATGCTCTGAAATCCCTCTCTGAATTCTTCCTTCTTGCCTTTGCCATCTCTTCCTTGGGGGGCAGGTGCCCCCCCCCCAGCATGGTCCTGCCCAGTCAGCGCAGCTGAGGATGGAGGCTGCTCCATTAGGAGCAATCATGGATTTTCAGCTCCCTATTAAGATACATCCAGTGTCTCCATCTGGATGTATCTACTGACGTAGCCATCATTTATCTTTCAAAACTGCTGGTTTTGGAAGCATTCACTGAATGACCTCGGCTTCAAGCTGCACATTTCCTGAGGCTCAGAGGCAAACCTGGTGATTTTGAGCTGATGTTGCATTTCTGCTTTGAGAGTGGTCCTGTGGCCTGTGCCGTGGGGTCTGTGCCCATGTCCTGGAGTAGCTTTGGTGCCCTGGTTCCTCTCAGAGCACCACTGGGTCCCAAAACCTCGATGCTGTTGGAGGTCGACTTCGCTCCCTGTGTTTAGGACTTGGAGGTGGCACTGTGGCACCTTCTCTCCTTTCATGCACTGGATGTCCTGAGCCTCCCGGCATCTCGGTAACGTCCCTGTCACTCTTTCTCTTTCCACAGGCCTGCAAAGTGCAGAGCAACCCTGGATTGCCTTCCCTGGCTCGGTGCGGGTCCCCAGCATGCCCTCTCTTGGTCTCGCCTCACCCACCATTGAGGAACCTGCCGCTAGGGGTAAGCCAAATCCCCCCCTCTCCCCCCACATCTTTGCACCTTTTTGTAGAGTTGTCTTTCTCCCTAATGCCCGCTGTTGATAAAGAACCACTGGCAGAAAACTTTACAAAAAGGTGCAACCTTGTTTAAAAGCAAACCGAAACCAGACTTGCATTGTACCCCTCTAGGCAGTCTTCAGTGGTGGGTGGGACATCACCAGCTGAGGGCATGCTGGGACGTTGGCCTGAGCGGGATCCGCGAGGGGTCTGCACTTTGCAGACCTGTGGAAAGGGGGAGACAAGGTAAGTCCCGCTTACCCCGTTCATTTGGAGCATTCAGCACATAACATACATCCTACATCTGCGCCTTCCCGGAGTTGAGCCTTCCTTTGCGTTTCTGTCGTGGAGGGTGCGAAGGTGATGTCATTCCACCAGCCCTGTGGCGGTGGTTGGTAGGGGACGAGAGGGGTTTCAGCCCTGAGCAAAACCAGACCTTGCCTTCTCGTGAAGCATGGCAAACCCCTGCGTGTACGCTGCCTGTCCACTCGGTCATCCCACCTCTGCACAGGCCATGCCCATGAACCATTAAACCCACTGCCTATCGCTCGCCCTCGAGGTGATGTCAAGCAGCTCAGCGCTAACCAGCTTCTGGCACCTTGAGAATCTTTTGTTTTGCTTCCTTGGCTTTGTCTTCATTTCCTTCTTTTTCGCTTCAACGTGTTGTATGACTGTGTTGAGAACTAACAAATGCCGCGTCAAACGCAAGGGGTGGAACGACACAGCAACGAAGTGGAGTTCATAAACGCTTCTTGGTGTGGACAAGGAGTTAGAGGAGTGCAGTGGGTAGTGAGTACAGACACAGAGGAGTAGGGTTGGAGAGGACCCGTCGGCCCCACACTCCGAGGCAGGATGGGGTGATGGGATCTCGAGTCACCTCAATGCTTGTGCTTCCCTGGGAGGCAGAGTCACCCCTGGCATCCAAGCTCAATTTCCCCTTCTGCATTTGAAGCCTGTTGCAGAGGGAGAAGCAGTTCTTTCACTTCTTGGATGGTTTTCAAAGTGTTACCATGACTCGTGGCCTGAGAGTGGAAGTGGACCTTGAGCAATGGGCTGTGCTGTGTTGCTGTGAGTTTTGGGCTCCTCTGCAGGAGGCTTGTCCCTCTTTCTTCCTGCTTTCCTTTTTTCCTCCCTCCTCATCCAGAAGACAGGTAATCCAGATGGCTGCAGGAACATCTGGTGATTGTTTCTCTGTGCCTTTGGTGGAAAACACTATTTCAGTGCAAGCTGTAGCCCTGTAAGCGCAGGTGGTGCTGGGTTACAAAAGGGAAGCACCCCTTTAACTTGCTGCCTTGTAAATCTGGAACCAGAAAACCCCAGATTATAAGTTTGATCTGTGTATGATTTTATTACACGTTCAAAGGAGCCTCCTGTTCGCTGTTCTTAAAGCCTAGTCCAGCAGTCTGAACTGAGTTTATTCACAGATACTGAAAGAAGACAATCCTAAAGGAAGTCCTTGTTCTGGGCATGCAGTTGAAGGTCTGGTCTTGAAGGCAGCCAGGTTTGAGGAGGCTGTGACACGCAGTGTGCTGCATGAGGAGATGCACAAGCGCTCCTTGGAATACTCTGCTTTAGGAGCAGTAACCTCCCTCGGGAAGGCGTGGTTGCTCTGCAAGCCGAGGCTTTGGCTTTCCTGGACCCGTATCCCAGGGAGCTCCGTGGCCTTGCGGCTCTGTCCTCGCGTGCCGCAACCCGGCTGCGGTGCGAAGGTCCTGCAGAGCGGAGCTGCCTCTTGCAGGAAGGACGGGGCAGCCGCAGGTTCCCTCTCGTTGGCTTTGCCCGGGTTCCTGGGGGAAACGAGCCCAAACCCTTGGATTTCAGGGCCCGCTGCCAGCCTGGCTCTGGTTCCCCAGCTTCCCGTGGGCCAGGAGCTGTGTGGTGAGGTCTGACACGCGTGGCTGAAGCCAGCCGCTTTGCTGTTGCGTTAGTGTCTGGTTTTCCAGCTGGAGGGAAGTTTCTGCTTTCCCCAGCCCCACGTTTGTGGCGTGGTTGGAACTTGGGCAGCAGAACTGTGTGAAATGGCATAAAAGCAGAGGTGGGTGTCTCAGCATGCAAAGCGGGCTTCATTGCATCGTGCTGGTGTCGAGCAAGGGCTCTCAACACCAACTGGTGGGAGCAGAGAGATTTGGTACCTGATGCAGGAAGGTTCTAACACCCAAAAGCATCATGAAGACCCCCCCCCCCCCCATTCTTGCTGTCTTGTTCTGCTGTTGTTCTTCATGAGTGATGGACTCACACGGATGCATTACAGTTACAGCTTGCACCCAGGAGGGTTTGAAGGATGTGATGGGTTATTTCTGTGCATGCTGCTGGGATCTGGACTAAGATCTTGGTACGTGGTGGGGCAGCATGGTGACACACACCATGTCACCCTCTTCCATTGCATCATGCACAGCGTGAGCTGGTTGTCTTTTGACAACACCCTACTCTGTGGCTATGTTATCCCATAACGAAGCTCAAACAAGAGCTCCAGCAGTGGTGGTGATTGTGTTTGCGTTCACCCACAGCACACGTTGACATTGTCAAAGCCAAACAGTTCACATTGCAGATACAAGCTCCTGTCTTTAAGGAGGATTTTGGCTTTTAATAGTGCAAAACCAGGTTTGGGGCTCACATAAGAGGCACCAGCGAAGAGCAGTTTCCTTCTGTATGCAGTGAAGCTGAATAACTGAGCTGGTTTTGCCTCTCTGATGCTCATTGAATCTCTTTGTTGAACAAAGAAAGGTTTTTAATGGCTCATCTTTCATGTGGAGGTTGCCCACTGCCCTCTGAGGAGATGAAGGACTTGTGTGGAAAGTAACAGGGATTGATAATGGAGTTCTGTTGCTGCACTAATTTTACATTGAGGTTGGTCATTTCTAATGAATGATTTCAGGAATATGAAAGAGCAAGGGGGAGGAATAACCTGACAGCATTGGTGACCTTTCATCCTTAATCAGAAGCTCCCAGTGATGAAGAGGGAGTTCAGGGGTGTCTTGTGCCCTGTCACTTGTACAGCGGATGAAATACTCCCCAGTTTTGGCAGGTTTTGTACCTGATTTGATGGGAGGAGCGTCATGTTGTACAGGATTGTTGCAGAGGGGTGCTTGATGCTGTTTCAAAGTGCCGTGTGTCCCTTTTTTGTGTGAAACTACAACGGGTTTGACCCATCTCTGTTGGGATCCATGTTCCTTCAATGCAGGAGCCGCACTGATGCTCCGTTCAGTGCGGTTTGTGTCGTTCCCGTCCCAAAACGGCTTTGTTTGAGCAATCTCCAGTAAAACTTCCCGTTTTCAGCAGGGCTGCTGGTTGATCTTTATCTAATTGCTTGGGATGTTTGAAATACACCTGTAAGGACTTCCTAATCCTTAAATACACCTTTGCTGGGATGTCGCAGTTACGCAGTTTCTGGCTTTCAAGAGGCTGCTTCTGTCAGTTGGGTTCACTTCTGCTCAGGCAGCATCCGGAGCATCGCCAGTGCGTGTAGGCCATGGTCATCCCATATCTGCTTTGGGGGAAAGCTGCCTGAGAGAAGCATGTTTGGTGTCTTCGTGTTCCCTCTGGCCAGCCTGGAGCAGTGTGTTGGGTCAGAGAGAGTCCTCAGAGCCCGAGGAGCAGTTGCTGATTGTCGGCGTTGGCGTGTGCCCTGGAGCGTGTTATGGAGATGGGAGCTCAAAAGGGGATATAACAAGGAATGTTTTTGTCCTAGTTGTTGAATGTTGGACCGAGGAGATCGCAGCCAGGCCAGAGGAGAGAGCCCAGGAAGATCATCACTGTGTGTGTGAAGGAGGATGTGCACCTGAAGAAGGCAGAGAACGCCTGGAAGCCGAGCCTGAAGAGAGAAAACCAAACTGAGGACCCAGAGAATGTCAAAACGCAGGTGAGAGCGTTGGTGAGCGCTTTGGGAGCGCAGCAGTGCATGACAGAGGGAGGATGGGGCTTTGCTTTTGCTGTTGTGTAAGAGCATGAGAAAGGACAGTGAATTCCAGTCTGAATCACAGCTTTCCCCTGCGTTGAATGGCTTTTTCATGTGTTTATACTTGACCTGGAGTTCACATGGCAGCCCTGTCTGTTAAGGGACTCTCAGTAGGGAAGAGTGGACAACCTGCTACCTCTCCTTCAGGACTGTTTTTCTATTGCTACTTCACTAGACTATTCCTGTCTCCATTCTAAAGCAAACAGCCTCAACCTTCCAGCACAGAACTTGCTTTTCATCCCCTCTTACACTCAGCAAGACTGAGGTTCCTCTGTAAAGTTCCTTCAGCTCCTGCCCAGCCCAACAGCATGTCTCTGTGCCTGTGTGCCCCTCCTGCCCTCCGTGGGGCAGCCACTCTGGGCAGAGGTGTTTGCCTGGTGTAGTTTGAAGGCTAAGTTGGGATAGTGTTGAAGGACACAGGAATTCTGTAATCTCTGGTTGAGGGAGGAAGCCACTCCCTGTTACCTCTTGGCTAAACTGAGATCAAGAAGACACTTTCACTGGGTGGGAGCAAGGGCCTTGTGCCTCTGTTGTACATGAAACAAAGAGCACTTGAGCATTCCCAAAAGTCCTGCCCACAGCCTTGGTCTTTGGTAGCTGAGTCAGAACAGAGACTGGATTGTGTGTAACTTCCTAGAAGTTCCCACATCTCCATTCACCTCTGAGCTGCATCCCAGCTCGTTTCCAAGAGGTATCTGATTTAGACTTCAACTCACAGTTTTTCTGTCCCTCAGGAGCTGTTCCGCAAGGTACGAAGCATCTTGAACAAGCTGACACCCCAGATGTTCAACCAGCTCATGAAGCAAGTCACAGACCTGACGGTGGACACAGAGGAGAGGCTGAAAGGAGTCATCGACCTGGTCTTCGAGAAGGCCATCGATGAGCCGAGCTTCTCGGTGGCGTATGCCAACATGTGCAGGTGTCTTGTAACGGTAAGAGCTGCCAGAGTCACACAGGAGATTCCTCTGCATGGGGATGGTCTGCACGTTATCCCCATGACCTGATGGGCAGTGACATGAAAGTGGCAAGAGCAGGGTTAAATGTTAGTTTCTTAACACCAATAAGGGATTTCTTCTTCGACATCCAGTGGCCATGCCTGCCGGCAGAAGGCTGTGCTTGGAGCGATGTGCTGGTTGGAGCTGAGGACACTTGGCCCTGCCTACTCACACCAGTTGTACGCAATGAGATGGAATCACAGAATGCCATGCTGGAAGGAACCTCAAAGATGCTAGAAAGGTCCAACCTTTCTAGGCCAAGCAAGACGTAGGCTCAGTGACTGAGCACCTTGTCCAACACTGGGGAATCCACCTCTTCCCTGGGGAGGTTCTTCCAGTGACTGAGTGTTCTCACTGGGAAGATTCTTCTCGTGTCCAGTCAGAATCTCCCCAGGAGTAACTTGTGCCCATCACCCCTTGTCTTTTCTATGGGACTCCTGATAAAAAGAGAGTCTCCAGCTTCTTTGTAGTCACTTTGTAGTCACTGGAATATGGGGATGAGGTCTCCCCTGAATTTTCTTTTCCCAAGGCTGACCAAACCCCTCTCAGCCTTCCCTCACATGGTTTCCTAGTCCTTGGGTTATCTTTGTGGCCCTTCTCCGGACGCTCTCCAGCCTGTCCACAGGCAGGAGTCAGGTTTGGAAAGTTCAGCCTCTGTCTCATTTCAGAAGAGAGGCCACAGGGGCTGAGCTGAGCTCCAGAGAGCTCATTTCAGATGGTGGATTTGAATCATAGAATCCCAGCCTGGTTTGGGCTGGAAGGGACCTTAAAGCTCATCCAGCTCCAACCCCTGCCACGGGCAGGGACCCCTTCCACTAGAGCAGCTTGCTCCAAGCCCCTGTGTCCAACCTGGCCTTGAGCACTGCCAGGGATGGGGCAGCCACAGCTTCTCTGGGCACCCTGTGCCAGCGCCTCAGCACCCTCCCAGGGAAGAGCTTCTGCCTAAGAGCTCATCTCAGCCTCCCCTCTGGCAGGTTAAAGCCATTCCCTCCTTACATCCAACCTGAATCTTCCCTGTCTCTACCTGGGACAAAATAACCCCCTTCTGTCCCTGATCGTCATTGGCTCCCTACAAAGGAGCACAGCTCCAGAGTCTGCAGCACAGAGTAAGTGTGATTTTAAGCAGTGTGTCTTTTTAAAGGGTGCTGTGGATGGAAATGTAATTGTCTCTGGGCTGAGGTGGTGTCAGCCGAGTTCTGAGCGTGGCTTCACATCTGAAACATAAAGCTCCACTGGAAATCACGGCATGATGCTTTGACATCCAGAGCCCTGCAGGGCTGTGCTGCCCAGTATGGAGTACATGACAGAGTGTGACGATGGCTCGTAGGAAGCCTCGCTCATACGTGGAGTTTGGCCCTATTTCTGCTGATGTTTTCCTTGCTTGTCCTCCAGCTGAAGGTGCCCATGGCAGACAAACCCGGGAGCACGGTGAACTTCCGCAAGCTGCTCTTAAATCGCTGCCAGAAGGAGTTTGAAAAGGACAAGGCTGACGACGACGTCTTTGAAAAGAAGCAGAAGGAACTTGAAGCTGCAACCACTGTAAGTGGTGTTTTCCCTCTTAAATTCTCAAGAGCTCCCTCTGAGTGTGATCTTTTGAAGATGGAGTTGATGTGGGGAGAGTTCAGAGTCGAGAGTGTCATTTCTGTCCCTGTGGCTGAGCCTCATAAAACCCCTTTGCCTCGATCAGTGGGTTTAGACCAGCCTCTTTGGAGGGGTTTAGGAGAAAAAGAGTAAACAGGGACAACGTCAACTGTAATGAACATAAAACTGGACCTTTGAAGAGTTCTGTGCTCTGTGAACATGGGGTTTTAGAGCTGTTTCTCTGTTACACAGCCAGAGGAGAAGACGCGGCTCCATGACGAGCTGGAAGAGGCCAAGGACAAAGCCCGACGGAGATCCATTGGGAATATAAAATTCATTGGCGAGCTTTTCAAACTGAAGATGCTGACGGAGGCCATCATGCATGACTGCGTGGTGAAGCTGCTGAAGAACCATGACGAGGAGTCCCTCGAGTGCCTTTGCCGCCTCCTGACCACCATTGGCAAGGACCTGGACTTCGAGAAGGCAAAGGTAGGGCAGGACCAGGAGTGGGAGATGAGGCCTCATGGGCAGGGATGGAAACATGGGTGTGGGGTGGGTTTACTTGAGGATTTACTTGGTTTTCCTTCAGGAATGGCATGAGGAAATCATCTGCTCTTGTGTGGATGTTTCATCATGACCTGGCCTCGCTCCCTTGTCTTGTAACGTTGTGGAGTGTTTTCAGCCGCGTTCTCCGGTTGTTGTTTCCAAATATTTCAGCCAAACGCTTTGTTTGTTGTTTCTTCACCACTGAAGGTTTATGTTACCTACAAAATGTACCACTTGAATGCATTTTTAGGGTTAAACCTAAAAAACCCTCATTAACTGGCCTGCCCCCATCCCTCCCTGCATCCTGGTGTCACCGTCATTCCAGAGTGAAGCAGCCGCAGCACTCCATCCTCCTCCTTCCCATTTCCCAACAAACATCTATGTAGCACAGAGCATCACACACTCGATGAGCTCCTTCTGGCACAGTCTGATTCTCCTTCCCCAAAGCCAGGCTGGGGATGAAACAGTGCTCAGGGGATTTGCCAGGAATCAGTCAGACTCAGCTCTGAAGCAAATGGAGCTGTAATTGTTTTCAACTGCTCGGGAAGGGAGTTCCCTAACAGGGCTCTGGATTGCAGGGATCACAGCAGATCCATCCTGATCCTTATGGGGAAACAGCTTCCCAAAGTGTTCTGTGTTGTCACCACGCCAGTGCAGTTTACCACTGATCCCCAGCTGAACGCAGGGTTAACCCAGCAGCATGCGCGTCACTGATGCAGGTTTGAGAGTGCCAGGAGGAGGATTCAGTTTCTCCACGTGCTTTGGGAAGAAAACAGGGTCTGACTTCTGAGCAGTAGCTGAGGTCACGCTGGGTGGCTCCTGAGTGCTGGGTTGGTCTTTGAGAGCATGGAAACGTGCTAGAAGCCAACATTTTGGTGCACTGGCCCCTTCTGCAGCCTGGAGCCGTGGCGCCGCATGGCACAGCGGGTGCAGGCAGGGAAGGGCTGGCAGATGTCGTGTTGTCCCTCTCCTGTCTTTGTGATTTCTTATTCCTATCAAGTGATAAGCTGTTATTTGTATCCCCTTAGTTGGGTAGATGTTTTATTACACATCCTTATTGAAGCTGAAGTGGTAGTGAGCACTATGATTAAAGCTCCTGGACACAGTCCATGTTAAATATTTTCCCCCTCATTCCTAACTTTGGAAACATTTGCTCTCGAGCTGAAACTTTTCAAAGGCAAGGCCAGAACCCAATTTTAACAGGGTTTTTCTTGCTGGTTTAAGTGTAAGGGAAAGGGTTTGGCTGCTTTTAGTGAGGGAGTGGGAAACACTGTATAAAACCACCCTGAAACTTCGTTTAAAACAGCCAGAGCCCCATTTGGGGGGGGGGGAAGACTTTTTGGAGGCTGGCAGGTTAAATTTAGACCTTCTGGAGGCTTCTCTAAGGATACCAGTTGATGTCTTAGTGTGAACCCTTCTGGGTTCCATCACATCGTGACTTCTTGGATGAGACGGAGCTCGCAGGAGTTCACACTAGAGCTGAGCCTGTTCAACAGGCTCCTGGTAGAGAGCAGCTTCTGTCACAGCTTCCCCTGCCTGACCCCGGGTGAGCTGGTTTGGGGAGGCAGCGCGTTGGAACGATGTCTGCAGAGTCAGCTTCGTGCCTTTTAGTTTCCTGAGCCACTTTTTCTCAGGCTGAGGTAGAGCAGGACTCCCCTTTTCGGCAGCAGGTGCCCAGCACATCCCATCAGCTGCACTGTGAGAGCAGCCACATGGAGCAGCAGGTTCATCATGGACAAAGCTCCCCATGACCCGGCTTCAGTGAGCGCTTGAGCCCAGAACCCCCCCCCTGTGCTGGGCTGCACCCCCAAAGCGTGAGCAGCAGCTCAGGGAGGGGATCCTGCCCCTCGGCTCTGCTCTGGGGAGACCCCCCCTGCAGCCCTGATCCAGCTCTGGGGCAGCAGCACAAGAGGGACGTGGAGCTGCTGGAGCGAGGCCAGAGGAGGCCATGGAGATGCTGCGAGGGCTGGAGCAGCTCTGCTCTGGAGCCAGGCTGAGAGAGCTGGGCTGGGGCAGCCTGGAGAAGAGAAGGCTCCTGAAGGGGAGACCTGAGAGCAGCTCCAGTGCCTGAAGGGGCTGCAGGAAAGCTGGAGAGGGGCTTGGGACAAGGGATGTAGGGACAGGCCAAGGGGAATGGCTTTAACCTGCCAGAGGGGAGACTGAGATGAGCTCTTAGGCAGAAGCTCTTCCCTGTGAGGGTGCTGAGGCGCTGGCACAGGGTGCCCAGAGAAGCTGTGGCTGCCCCATCCCTGGCAGTGTTCAAGGCCAGGTTGGACACAGGGGCTTGGAGCAAGCTGCTCTATGGAAGGGGTCCCTGCCTGTGGCAGGGGTTGGAACTGGATGAGCTTAAGGTTTCTTCAACCCAAACCATTCCATGATTCTGTGCAGAGGGTGTAGATTATTTGAGTAATTAAATACACAGAGAAAGCAGGTGCCAAATGAAAGAGGTGCCCACAGATTTGTTCTTCATTTCTTGCCCATCCTGCACTGTGCACACTCAAATCCAACCTGGGGGAGCACACAAGACCCAGCCCTCACTTCTCCAGGGAGCAGCTCCATGTCCTCAGATGTGTTTTCCTGACTCAGAAGTGCAGAACCTGCTCACTCCCCACCTGAGTTCCTGTTTTCTTCCAAGCCTCATTGCTGCTGCTGCTGTTTCTCTTGTGTAGCCTCGCATGGACCAGTATTTTAATCAGATGGAGAAGATTGTGAAAGAGAGGAAAACCTCTTCAAGGATTCGGTTCATGCTTCAGGATGTGATAGACCTTAGGCTGGTAGGTACCAACACAAGTAAGTAAAAGAGCATGTTCCTTGTCATGTCCAGGCTGGAAGAGCTCTCCTGCAAGAGCAGGGATTTACAGTATTTACAGCAGCAGTGGGGTGTTAAGAGGGGAGATCTGTGCCCCTTATCCCAAAAGTCCAGCTGATTAAAGGCAGAAAATCTCTTATTTTGCCTAAACAGTGGCCAGTGTTGGTGCTTGTGTCAGGTGCTTTGGTTCTGCTCCATTTTAGACACATGCCCACACTGGCTTCTCCCACTGCTGATACAGCCCAGTGGCAGCAGCCACCCCTGAGCTCCTGTCGCAGGAGAGGTTTTGGATGGGTTTCCCCCACAGCATCCCTTGTGCTTCTCTGTGTCAGTCACATTGCATTGCTGCCTTCGAGTCCATGTGCTCTGGGTGTAGCTGTATCCCTGCCAGCACTTGTGCTGATGGGGCTGAATCACTCTGAGCTACATCACCCACAAGTGAGGGGGTGGTTGGTGTGGCTGGAAAAGTGAGGGCTCTTCCCCATCTCCTTGGAAGCTGGTCTTGTACTGCTGGCACAGCCAGGCATCTACTAGTTGTCTCCTGGCTGCATTGTGCAGACAGAAGCAAACAGAATCTGCTCTGTTGGGATGTGACAATGGTGGGTCCACACTAAACTCCACAGATCAATAATACCATGAGGTAGACAAGTGCACCCACAGTGCAGATAGGGATTTGTCCATGTTTAGGGATTGTAGTGACAGGACAAGGGGTAACTGGTTCAGACTTAAACAGGGGAAGTTTAGATTGGGTATAAGGAGGAAGTTCTTTACTGTGAGGGTGCTGAGGCACTGGAATGGGTTGCCCAGGGAGGCTGTGAATGCTCCATCCCTGGCAGTGTTCAAGGCCAGGTTGGACAGAGCCTTGGGTGCCATGGTTTAGTGTGAGGTGTCCCTGCCCATGGCAGGGGGTTGGAACTGGATGAGCTTAAGGTCCTTTCCAACCCTAACTATTCCATGGTTCTATGTTGTCATCAAGCCATGGGTTTGAACATGGCCAAGGTGTTAAAGGTGGAGCCTTGTGCCATGGAGGGTGTCTCTGCACCGTGCAGTTGAGGATGTGACTGCAGGTTTCACAGACCAGCACCTGTAACGTCCCCCTGTAGGTGTGACAGCAGCTTTAGCCACAAGACAGCGCTTGACTCAAGCCCTGAACAGGTTTTACTCGTACCTCAAGCAGCTGCTTTGAAGCTGGTTTGGGCTTTTGTTGAAGCTGAAGTCACCGTTTTGACTGCAGGGAGCACAGAGGTAGTTACCACAAAGGCTTAATGAGGTTGCAGCAAGATCAAGGAACAGCCAGGTTAACTGGGGATAGATGGATCTGTGCAGTGTATGGTCAGGTAGACACATCAAGCATAGGAAGTGCTTTGTGGGGAGACAGCTCCACCTCTCTCTGCAGGATTCCTGTCTCAGCCATCACGATCCAGGAGTGGCAGAGCACCATCTCCAGATAAAATGCAGTCGCTTCTCACTGCTTTATTTTAAGGGCTTCATGTTTTTATCTTGAGCTTGAAGGAAGGGCTTCAGCAAATAGTGTCAGTAATAGAGAGTGACAGCAGCATCCCTCTGGTCCTTCTCTGTCCTCTGATCCTAGAAAAATGGGAAAACTGGGAATGTGCAGGATGGTGGGGATTAAAATATCCTGAGCTCATTCATGCCTCTGCAGAGTCAGGTCTTCACTACAGCCTCCACTCTCCACCAAAGCACCTACCACAGTGTACATACCACAGTGTACGTACCACAGCGTACGTACCACAGCGCACATACCAGAGCACATAGCTTTGACCTGTGGTGCTGGGATAACCACATCCCCAACGTGATCCCCGTCCCTCATGAGCTGCCCCTCCAGGAGGTGACAGGGGTGGGAGGGTGATGCCTCGTTGGCAGTGCAAAACCCTGTTCATGATGCTCCCCTGGAAGCTCTCTGAGCACGTGTTTGCTTCTTCCCCAGTGCAATTGGGTGTCCCGGAGAGCAGACCAGGGCCCCAAAACCATCGAGCAGATTCATAAAGAAGCCAAGATTGAAGAGCAGGAGGAGCAGAGGAAGGTCCAACAACTCATGACCAAAGAGAAGAGGAGACCAGGTAAGTACAAGCCAAGCTGGCTGCTCCTTTCACTCGTTTCCCATCCGGTGGCCACAGAGGGAATCCCACGTAACAGAAACAAATCTGTTTTTCTTCCTTAGCACGTAAAGTGAAGGGAATTGAGGCCTGATTATGGCTGAGGCTAGGGAAGGAACAGACTTGCCGTGGGCCAGCTGTGTGCATTTTCCAGGGGGCAAAAAATAGACGATCACAGGCCAATAGTGCTGAAGTTTCTCCATTGTGCAGACCATGTTCGATGTGGTGTCAGGCTGCCAGGAATCTGTTACCACAAGCTAGGAGGCAGGAGCCAGGTTTGCCATCCATTCTTGCATACAGCAAAATCCAGTTTCAAGAGAACACCATCTGATTCCTAAAGTAACCCTGTTGTCTTTAGCCCTTAAAGTTGTGAGCTGTTAGCAGGAGAAAGTGGTGTGGCATTACCCTAAATTGCCACCAGCCCTCGAGGCTGGCGCTGTCTGCAGGGCAGTGGGGGGGATTAGGCTTTAATTACCCTACATCAGGAGAAGGGAGGAACGCAGGACTGCCTCAGGGATACTGTCTGCACCAGCCCAGCACTGCTGAAACCTGTGCAACAAGTGGGGTTGGGGTTGGGTTAGCAAAGGCTTGTGGTCTGCTCCTTTGGTGAGCTTGTGAATGCACCACGTGCAACCACATTCAGATCACAGAAACAGACACTGAGAAACCTGAGCAGGAAGAATCACAAGCAAAACCAGCCCTTGAAAACAGTGAGATCTTTCCTGTCAAAGGTGGTTTCTAATAATAAAGTCAGGCAGTGTGGCTACATCATCTTACTCAAAAGAAACACTCCCAAAAGACATGGAATTGTGCTGGGGCTGAGCAGAACCGTGCCATCTCCTTCTCCTCCTCCTGCTGAACCTGGAGGCAATGGCCCTTGTCCTCCCGGGCACTGCTGGAGCCACGGGGATGAGCTCAGGGTGGTTGTGTTTGTTATCTGTCAGGTGTCCAGCGGGTCGATGAAGGCGGTTGGAACACTGTGCAGGGGGCAAAGAACAGCAGAGTGCTGGACCCCACCAAGTTCCTTAAAATCACCAAGGTAGGTGCCAGCATGAGACTCATTCAGAGCAACAAACATGCCAAGGTCTTGCTTTACCGTGTGTGTCTGTCTAGAAAGGACCGACATGGTGTTCACAGGTCAGAACTGGGTTTTGAGGATGTTTTGTATCTCTGGAGTTAAGACTGTGCCTAAATAAAGCACAGAGGAAGAGTGTTATCTTCTGAGTGTTTGCTGTGAGGGAGAGCAGTACACACACACTTTTTCTCAGGTACTTGGCATCCTTTTGGTAACCCAGAAGTTCTCTTCATTGGTAAATCTGTGTTTTATTAAATGATGATTAAAAGAGAACATGCGTTTGGGGTATTATGTGTGATGATGCAGCACATCATGTGGCTGATGCAGGAGGGATCTCAAACACCTGCATGGCAGAAACCCTTTGCTGTCTCAAGTTCTCAAGGCTCTATTCTGCCACTGCTACTTAGCAGAATGAGGGTGCCACATTCAGCCCGAAAACACGATGTTCCTGACGTCTCACCAGTGGCAGTGTTCCAGGCTTGACGGGTTCAAGCAGTACAAGAAGAGCTGTATCCACTTTTATGGTGTTCCTGGACTTGTGTGTGGCGCGGTTGCAACCCACAGTATGTGATAAACCTTCACACCCATCCTCCAGATGAGCATCTCTCAGTGCTTTTACCATGAGAAAGGTACTTTGGGAACCTTTATTTCAGGCTGCAGGTCAGGCAAGCTTGGAGATGTCTTTTTTCGATGAGCATCAGAGCAGCTTTGGCTGTTCTCGCCAGGAGCTCAGGCCTTCCCACAAATCAGGGTGATTCCTAGACATTCCCTCTTCCAATTAATGTCACTCTTCCTGAGTTTTACTCTCAGTGCCTGGATGCTTGGAGAGCTCTAAAGCAGAACCAGGACAGGCTGCAGCCCTCCTGCAGGTCAAACTCAGTTTGTTCCTTGTGAGAGTCATCAAACAGGCTCCAAAACTGAATTAGGAGGAGGGATTCAGGCTGCTTCTGTCAGGGCTTACAGCTCATCTGGACAAAGCCCTTCTGCTCCTTTTAGTACAGCTCAGTACAAGCAGGGCTAGCTCCACAGCAGTTGGGTTGTCAGAGGAGAAGAGAGCTCACACAAAGGGATCTGTGGGGTCACAACCTCCTTGTCAATACACTCACCTGCAGAGCATTGTAAAATCAGTGTTCTCTTCCTGTTGGACACTATTTTCCCTCCAGGTTCTGCAGCCTGTTGCCATTCTTCACCCTCTGAATTCTGTTTGTCACTGTGCAGATTCCCCCCAAAGGTGTGGCTGGTGGTGGAGCAGACAGCACCATTTAATTTGTCACCATCAAACTGAACATCTTCCCAGCACTGATGTCCTGTGCTTTTTCCTCCTTACCACACTTCAGACTTCCCAATAAAAAGAAGCTCCTGGTCACTGGGAATGTCTTCCAGTGACACTGCGGAAAGGCTGTGATCCCTTTGTTGTCTGTGTTCTCCGTCTTTGGGTAGGGTTTGGTCTCCCAACATGACTCACAGTTTGGTAATAAATTTGCCCCCTCTGGAACTCAGTAACAGAATTCATACCCAGTTTGAGGGTGGCAGAGTGGGAGGCCAGGTTTAATGCTTGGCCTTTCATCTGCTTGGAAGGTGCTCGTAGCACTGAGCCACTGAACCCTTGGGATATGATACATGGCCTGTTCATTTAAGTCCTTTAAGTTTCATTCCTTCTGCTCTTTCTTTGTCTACAATGGAAGATCTGAAGAACTCTTTTTGGTTGTGTTTTACCACACACTGATGGGATGTGCTGCAATGCTGCCTTTCACGGAACACCAGAAAGGGATAAATCACAGAACCATAGAACAGCCAGGGTTGGAAGGAGCCTTAAGCTCATCAGCATTGCAAAGAGGGAGAGAAATCCGATGGAGGTGTTCAGCGGAAGGATATTTGTGATCACTTAGCGTGGTCTGTGCTGCTCATTGCCAAATTGGACGGGGCTTGGAGCAAGCTGCTCTAGTGGAAGGGGTCCCTGCCCATGGCAGGGGTTGGAGCTGGAGGAACTTTAAGATCCCTTCCAACCCAAGCCAGTCTGGGATTCTGTGATTGATTCCAAACCTGTGTTAGAGTATTTTGGTATTCACAAGACAGGGATTGTTGCCGAAACCATACCCATTTGTAGTTCAGTTGTACAATCAGCCTGGTAACGAGGTGTCTTGATGTGTTTTACAGCCCACAATAGACGAGAAGATTCAGCTTGTGCCTAAAGCCCAGCTGGGCAGCTGGGGAAAGGGCAGCAGTGGTGGAGCAAAGGCAAGCGAGATGGGTGAGTCCGATGGGCCCTCGCCCTGCATGGTGCTACCAGCCACCCTGCCAGGGGTGGACTTGGGTGGGAATGCTCATCCCTACTGTGACTGCCTGACAAGGGGGGGGAAGCAGGGCAGGACCAGCCTTTTCTCTTTGGTTCTCTTGCCATCACTCCAAAACCAGCTATTGCTTAAATGATGTTGTGATGCCAAGGCGTGAACGGCTGCTGACCTTGTCATTGCTCTTTGTGTTGTCTCTGCAACCTCCCAGACTCCTTACGACCAAGTGCCACGAGTTTGAACAGGTTTTCTGCACTGCAGCCTCCAGTGTCATCTGTATCTGCCTCATCTCCATCTTCAGAACTAGATTCTCGCAGGGCCTTAACTAGGTAAGTGTCAGCCCAGCAATGACTTCCCCTTCTGCTGTCTGCACACTGCTGCTTTTCTCTTGCTGCTCTAGTTACCAGCACACAGAAAGAAGAGAATTTCATTGAGTTTCCAGGAGCAGCTGCTTCTCTTCCCCTTCCCACTGTGTACTTTGAGTTATCTTAAAACATCTTACAGGAGAGACAGTTAGTATTAGTTTTTAAAGCCATTACAGGACTGTTTTTGTTTCCCCTTTTTGGTCGCCCTTCATGTAAGGCTTCATTCACTGGTAGTTCATCACAGGTTAAAAGCCCTCCAGGTAACACAGTGTAATAAAGAGGTGTCAGGTCAGCTCAGGAGGTTTATTTAGAAGGAAATAAACATGCCTAAAACCTTACAGAAATTAAGGAGGGCTCCTAAAATGCTCTGCCTGCACCTGACCTTTCCCAGTTGCTGTGACCAAACCTGCCCATGCTCCCACATCATGCAGGGCTCTCACACCCAATCCCATCAGGGCTGCACCTGCTCCAGCCTGGAGCATGAAACATGTATTAACCCTCAGTAATGTATTGGCTCTAGACACAGGTTATAAATGCACAGTTCATTTACAATGTCTTTGTCCTCCCAGTGCACACAAGCTGCTGGGCTGTTCTCTTGGGTTGGTGCCTCTGATGTTTTCCCTCCTATTCCACCTAAAACTCCAACTCAGCTGGAAATTATTCCATTCTGGAGTTGTTTTGCCCATCTTACTCATTAACACAGTGATTTATAGGACAGATTCTTGTGTTCTGCTGCTGGTAGCCTTCAGTATTTGGAAGCTGTTTTTCAGTGATTGGGCAAAGCCCACACCACTCACCCCATTTGATGGTAAAATAGTGTTATAAAATCCCCCGCTCCACATATCAGAGGGGTGCTGTAAGGATGTTGTTGCTTTTCCATGTGTTCTCTGGGCTCTGCCTTTCCTCTCTGTGGATGTTTGTGTTTGTCCATGTCTGAGACCTGAGTTTATTTTGGCTCTATTCTGTGCAACTACAACTGTAAGACACTGAGGCAAGAATCCTGCTGGGTTCAGGTGCAGTCCTATGAAGCTCTCCAGTATCTTGTCCGACATCCCAGCGCTGTGAGCAGGGGTTACTCCTACCACAACCTTTAAGCAGACGTGGTTTTTGTTCCGCAGTCGCGGGAGCACGGGCAGGGAGAAGAACGACAAAGCTCTGCCGCCTTCCCTCGCCCGGCCCAACACCTTCCTGCGGGGCAGCAGCAGTAAAGAGCTGCTGCTCGACAATCAGGCACAGGAGGAGCAGCGGAGGGAGATGCTGGAGACAGTGAAGCAGTTGACAGGGGGCATGGAGATGGATAGAAACAGCACAGAGGCAGAGAGGAGCAAAGCCAAGGAATCTGGTAAGTGCTGTTCCGGGCTCAGGGAATCTTGCTGACTGTGTGGAAAGGCCTAAGGGAAAATCTGTAAGGAAAAGTGACAGTTCTGGTGTGAATGTTATTGATGGGCTGGGCCAATGGGATGAGGTTCAACAAGGCAAAGTGCTGGGTCCTGCACTTGGGCCACAACAACCCCCTGCAACGCTCCAGGCTTGGGGAAGAGCAGCTGGAAACTGCTCATGGAAAAGGACCCGGAGGTGCTGATTGATGGAGCTGAACATGAGCAGCTTGTGCCCAGGCAGCCCCCAGCATCCTGGCCTGGATCAGCACCAGTGCGGCAGCAGGGCCAGGGCAGGGATTGTGCCCCTGCAGTGGGTACTGGTGAGGCTGCACCTTGAATTCTGTGACTGCACCAGGGCAGGTTTAGATGGAGCTGAGGAACAATTCCTTCCCCAGAGGGTGCTCAGGCATTGGAACAGGCTGCCCAGGGCAGGGCTGCAGTCAACGTCCCTGCAAGTGTTCACACACCGTGGAGACGAGGCCTCAGTGCCATGGGTTAGTGGTGGCCTTGGCAGTGCTGAGGTAAAGGTTGGACTGGGTGAGCTGAAAGGGCTTTTCCAACCTCATGATTCCATGGTTGTTTTGGCCATGGCGACCTCCCAGAGGTTTGTAACACAACTGCTTCACACAGGCCTTGGCATCATCTCCTCTTCTCAACTCATCCTTAGGATTCATTGGAGCCACACAGCTGCAAGTACTAACAAACACTGCGCCGCAGCATTGAGGGTGCTGTAACCTGTGTCACTGCTGCTGTGTCTTTGTGAGATGGCTGATTTACAGAAATAGAGAGTTCATGTAGGGGGATATGTAACCGAGAAAGAAGTGAGCTCTACTTGATGACGGGACAGGAACCCCTTTGCTCTGGTGACTTTTCAGGATGTTGTCTCAAAATGATGCTGATTTTTCTTTTCCATATGTGGTTTCTTACATTTTTGTCTTGTATTTCTACCAGCCAAGCCAGAAGCTCCCCCAGCTCCAGCACAAGAAAAGCCTTCACTATCGGAAGAGGAAATAGAGAGAAAATGCAAATCTATCATTGATGAGTTCTTGCATATTAATGATTTCAAGGTAAGCAAAATGAAAACCTCACTTACAGAAAGGTCGGTGGGACCAGGGTATGTTTTCCCCCACTGCTGCAGTCTGGGGAGAACCCCCTGCAGCCCTGATCCAGCTCTGAGGAAGCAGCACAAGAGGGACCTGGAGCTGCTGGAGCGAGGCCAGAGGAGGCCATGGAGATGCTGCGAGGGCTGGAGCAGCTCTGCTCTGGAGCCAGGCTGAGAGAGCTGGGCTGGGGCAGCCTGGAGAAGAGAAGGCTCCTGAAGGGGAGACCTGAGAGCAGCTCCAGTGCCTGAAGGGGCTGCAGGAAACCTGGAGAGGGGCTTGGGACAAGGGCCTGTAGGGACAGGCCAAGGGGAATGGCTTTAACCTGCCAGAGGGGAGACTGAGATGAGCTCTTAGGCAGAAGCTCTTCCCTGTGAGGGTGCTGAGCTGAGTGCTTTCTCCACTTGCAAATACAATGACATATTTTCATGGCTTGCTTGGAATTGAGGTGAATTGTATTAGACAAGTGATGTCTGGTTGAAAAAAGTACATCAGATTGAGGTGGCTTGTTTGCATTAGGGCTTACATGGTAACTGTAAATGCTTAACATGCTTCATACGCAGCCTGTGACAAAGGTTCTGACTCATAGCAGCCTTCCAGTATCTGAAAGGGGCCTATAGGGATGCTGGGGAAGGCCTCTTCATTAGGGACTGTAGTGATGGAACAACGGGTAATGGGTTCAAAGTGAAACAAGGGAAGTTTAGGTTGGATATAAGGAAGAAGTTCTTTACTGTGAGGGTGGTGAGGCACTGGAATGGGTTGCCCAGGGAGGTTGTGAATGCTCCATTCCTGGTGGTGTTCAAGGCCAGGTTGGACAGAGCATTGGGTGCCATGGTTTAGTGTGAGGTGTCCCTGCCCAGGGCAGGGGGGTTGGAACTGGATGAGCTTAAGGTCCTTTCCAACCCGAACTATTCTGTGATTCTATGATTCTAATTCAGCTTAAGCTCACATTAATAAGGCCATAACTGGGTGTACTGGTGTTGTACATCACAGAGGAATGGCTGTTTCTCAGGAGTTCAGCATTCTGTGTTTAAGCTGTCTGTGAGTAAACCCAGTGAGCTGTCTGCCAGTGCCTGGTGACAGCAGGGTCACCCAGCAGCACATTCACTTCTGTCCTGGAGAGACCAGGATCCACCAGGCACACCTGAGGGAAGAGCTCTGATAGGAGCACGTGGTCCAGGACCACTGGGCTTGTGACATGCAGAAAAAGCCTCTTAGGGCCTGCAGAAATGCACCCGGGGCTGCTAGATCTTGGTAACTAAGGGCATAACCTAAGACAAAGAGCAGATGTCTTTGGGAAGCGTATTGACATCCATTGGCAGAACCTAGAAGGTCAGTGGAGAATCTTTGCTGCTGACAGCAGAGATTTCTCAGTGTGACATTGATGCTCCTCTGAAAGCCTCTGTTGAAGTGTTCAGTTTGCTTAGGTTACAAAAGCTACATGCCAGAAAGCAGACACTTTAGACAGGGTAAATTTTCCTCCAGGTGCTCTGCACCTATCCTCTACTTCTTTACATGAAGTGGGTTTGTACACAGGCATTTCTGTATCAAACGGATCAGTACAGAACCTCACCTGATGGCCTCTTTTAGCCTTGGCGTGATCGTTGGTGAAATACCAGGCATTTTGGTAGCATCCTGAAGACAATTCCTGTCCTTGCACTAAGCAGCCAGACCGTACCCTGGAGTGTAATTGTGTATTGTAAAAATTGTTGCCTGTGTGGTATAAATCTCAGTATTATTATCACCATCGTTATCACCATTATCACATCGTTGTTAGCACCATTAGCAGTGCCATTAGTATTCAGTTCCCATCTCAGTGGTGGTTTGTGATGAGTTTCCACAGCCTAGTTCAGCACTTTTGCCTGGCAACTTCACTAAATGCTCATTTCCCAGAAGGAACCCCCCTGTGTTATAGTAGAAAATACTCCAGGTTTGGATGTTTTCAGTTCAGAAATGACCCCGCGTGTCGTTGGAACAGGAGGCGATGCAGTGCGTGGAGGAGCTGAGCACCCACAGCCTGCTGCCGGTGTTCGTGCGAGTGGGAGTGGAGTCGACGCTCGAGAGGAGTCAGATCACCAGGGATCACATGGGCCAGTTATTACACCAGTTGGTGCAGTCGGGAAAGCTGAGCAAGCAGGATTTCTTCAAGGGGTTTGTATTCTGCATGTGGAAACTTGGTGCTTTCCTTAGAGAGGAACGAATTCCCACCTTGCTTTGGTGTGCTGCCTCCATTCAGGAGGAGCATTTCCACCTGGGTGTATTTAGAAGTAATAGAATTCTCGTGATTTAGTTTTAAGTACTGCAAATGCTGTAGTGAATGTAAATATTTCCCTATTTATGTAAGCATTTCTTTCTAAGTGGGTGTCTGTTTGAATGTGTGTGGTTAGATTTCTGTTCCGTGGCGCATTTGTCAATGTTTGCCTTCTGGCAAATCTCTGACTATGATTAAAAGAAGAGGAAGAAGTCAAACATCTTCACGTGACATTAATGCCTGAAACCCTGAGCATCCACAGAGCCACAGCTGCCCTCCCACTGGTAAAACTGGCTTCACACTCATGCTGCCACTTCTTAGGACAACTCAGCTTTAAGGAGCAGATGTGTCCTCGAGGGGCTGAGGAGGAGAATACACACCAGTGTGGTACCAGACAGAGGGGACGTTCCTCCAGAGGTGTTTCAGCTGCTGGTTCATCTCTGCCCTACTGCTTTTGTGTTCCCAGCCTGGATTCTAACTGGTGTCCAGTTGTAAATCAATCCATGTCCCCCGGGAGGTCCCCGGCACCACTCAGTCCTTACTGGGGCTTAGAGCAGGGTGACTAAACCAGGGGTAACCACGAGAAGCAGCCAGTGAAGAGCAGGTGAAAGAAGCGTTTCAGATACCAGGTTTCAGAGCAGTCAGCCCTGTCCTGCTGCTTTGATGTGAATCCTGTTGTGGGACTGCTCCCATTGTGATCTCCCTGTGCCCGTGTCTGGCAGTGAATTTTGTCATGATGCAGCCAGTGGCTCACAGGAAAAGTTCAGGCAGCCAGAGTTCAGCTGGAACAGCAGGGAAAAACATGTATCCCCATGGAGCTGCTTGTCTGTGTCCGTGCAGGCACCGAGGGTCACAACAACTCATCTGCAGTGATAGGTTTCCGTAACGGATTGTGATTAAAGCACTCCCTGTGTTTCCTGCGGTGTGGGTAAGCGGTTGTGATGCCAGACAAGTAGGACCTTGATGAAACAGTGGGCTGTGTGGTCTGAATGTGGCATAAACAGGGAAATGGCTACCAGAGATAATGAAAGGGCAAGTGGTGTTGAACGGGCACACAAGAAGAGCACCGAAACCCACGGCACTTACTCACAAGACCCATTACGGTGTAATTGGAGGGTATGGGATGAGTACGGGCACAGCACAAGCCTGGAGGGATACACAGCAGGAAACCAACTGCTGGCAGAAGCGCTTGGACAAATGCAGGCTGAGCTGGTAGCAGAGGATGTAAAGAGCAAAGCGAAGGAGACGGATTCTGGGTTTGAAGCACAGAGAAAATGTGCATTTGTAGGCACTGAACCAGGTGCCAGAAGCTTCAGGGTTTTCGGGGAGAAAGGAATCATGGTGAGAACTGGCAGAAAGAGCCAGAGCAGTGATCACCTTGTACAGGCACGGGAAGTGAAGCACTTGCAAGGCTTGTATCAGGAAGAAGAGTTTTGAGCCATTCTGGAAAGTGGATCCAGTGTTGGGGAGCAATTCTGTAATCCGTCCTGCTGCATTTTCTGTTCCAGATGGAAAGCTCCCTCTGGTGCACAGAGCTCCCTTCCGATCATGGTTTCCATCCTTACAGACATTTGCTCATTACCACTGGAGTTCCATTATTATCAAGCCCCTTCTAGAAATGTTGAGATATTTTTAAGAAAGCTCCATTTATCATTTATTAAATGGTCGGTGTTTATAGACAAAAATGCTGCTGAGTTTTACAGGTTTGATGATTTGGCAAATGATTTGTTACAGTGGTACAAGAATTAACTGTAAATGGAGCTTGCCTGGGTTATCTGCTGGTTTCCACATACTCCCCTTGTTATTGCATAGAGAAATTCTCTGCTGGCAGTTGGAAGCACTGGAAGCAGGAGGTGGCAGCAGTTGTTGTGTTACCTTCACTCCTCTCTTCTGTAACAAAGGGGTTTGAAAGTGCAGATTTGCTTTGCAGTTCTCTAAATGGCATTTAACACTTGACATTTTCCTTTCTTTTAAAGCTTTTCAGACACCTTGGAGATGGCGGACGATATGGCCATAGATATACCCCATATTTGGTTGTACCTAGCTGAGTTGGTGACCCCCATGTTAAAAGAAGGAGGAATCTCTATGAGAGAACTTATACAGTAAGCAACACTTCTTTTCCAGTCTGAGCTGAGCAGAGCCTGTCTGGCTCTGCTGGAGTATTTCCACCGTGTGCTTGCCATCAGTAGATAAAAGATGAGTGGTGTTGGAGGCTCAGTTTCTCATATGAATTGATAGAAGGCTTGCACCAGGCTGTGGTGGGAAGGGAACTCACCGCTCTGTCATCACTGTTCAGGGGTGAAAGTTTTATCCATATATCCACTTCAATCCTGTTTGTTTCAGCTGAGCTAATACCCTGTGGTGGACAATGGGAGGCATTTGAGAGCTCACCAAGCCTCTAGAATTAGATTTGCAGCGATTGAGGCATTGTGCAGGGGTCTTTCTATCTTGGGGTGTGATTAAACACCACCTGCGCGTTGCCTTGAGCAGGCACAAAACCTTGCCTGCATGGCTGGAAATAGTTTCCAGGACCAGAGTTTCTCTATTTTGTACCTATATTTTGGGGATTAACTAGAAGCCAACCCTGTAAGTGTTACAAAAATAATAGCTTTTCCCCAAAAAGGGTCCTGCTACCTGAACACAGCATCCCACAGAAACAGGAGGTTTTGATGGTACATAAAGCCTTTGCAGTCAGGCCTGCTGTGGCAAGTGCACTGCATTGCTGAAGTCTCTTCTGTCAGTGGTGCCACATCAAACCCTTTGTCCCTGGTATAAGTCACAGGTGCTTTCCTGCCTCAGTTTGATCACTACCCCCAGCCTTGCATTCCAAATCCACGTTATAAGGGAAAATCTCTCCTTTTTCATTCTAGAGAATTTAGCAAACCTTTGCTTCCTGTGGGAAGAGCCGGCGTCTTGCTTGCTGAAATCTTGCACCTTCTATGCAAACAAATGGTAAGTGCCTGGAGTGCTGTTCGTGGGCTGGATGCAGTGAGTACATGTTTATGCATGAAGCCAACATGTTTCCCACATGAAGATCCTGAGGGATGGGCCAGACGGATAACCTAGGAAACCTGCTTCTTCATCCCCCGTTTCCAGCCGAGCCTGACAAGGTTCCAAAACGTTAACTCCTTGTTTGCTCATCACTTTCCCCTTTGCAGGCACCTTTGTACCTGGCTTCTCCCAGAAGCCACAGTGCTGCAGTCCTGCAGGAGGGACGTTCTCAAGGTCCGGAGGCAGCAAGTGCTGGCAGTCTTGTGAGAGCTGTTCTTGCACACCACAGAGGCTCTGAGGGTTCAGATGAGCTCCAGACGGCCTCTCAGACCTCTGGGTGCTCATCCAAACTAACCCTGCACCTCCAGAAGATCACCCATCACTGGGGGTAGCGACACCTTTTCACCCTGTAGCTCACAGAGCTCTCACACGTTCCACAGTTGGGTGTCCAAACACTTTGGTGGTTTCCCTGTAACTCTCCCTCCATATTTTGTCTTTCTTGTGTTTTTTTAATCCAGCTGGATATTGCACCTGGGATAGTTTCAACCGTGTAAAACCCCTCACTCACTCCTTTTTCTTTGTTTTAAAGCCTGCACTCAGATAGGATTGAATGTTCCAGGAGCATTTCAGTCTAGCAGTGCAAATAGTGACTTCTTATTGACTTATTTTAGTCTTCTGCTTGTTTGGGCAGTCGACTTCCATTTATTTATTTCCTCTGTTCTGTGAAAGCAAAGCTGCTGTGCTCTGGTTGTTGAAGCTTTCTAATCCCATCTCCTCCAGGCCAATACTTGGATTTGGGTATTTTGATGTAGTATCAGTCATTTCATTCTGATCCTGATGGATGATAGCCGGGACTATGTACAATTAGCTCTAAACAGTCTGCTTTGTTAACTTAAAAACATAAAATCATGTTTGATCACTGGACAAGATGTGTATCCCTGTGGCAGGATTGTGTGTATGGTGGCTCTTGCATGGGATTTCCAGACGTTTTCACTTTGTTGTCAGGCATCTTGTTTGGTGGCTGAATGGTTCATTTCTCCTCACACAGCTGCACCACTCCAGCTCATGTAAACTCCCCTGGTTGTCTCTGCAGTCTTTAAAATGAACAAACTTTGTGTTGTAGAGCCATAAGAAAGTGGGAGCCTTATGGAGGGAGACTGGCCTCAGTTGGAAGGACTACTTACCCGAAGGGGAGGATGTACATACCTTTCTCATGGAACAAGTGAGTTCAGAGCAAGTGCTTGCTTCGTGATGTTGGCACACTGATTTTTTTGCTCCACATCCCATTTGTTCATGCTCGTCCATCCCATTCTTATGTGTGGTTGGTTGGGATGTGGGGTGAAGTGTCTCCTGCACTGAGCTGGGGTTAGATTGTTTTCTGAAACACCAGGAGCATGGGCTTGTCCCCTCTGCCTCCAGGCACACACCTCCCATCAGCTGGCTTCCTCCAGCAGATCTGCTTCTCCAGCTGGGGAAATGAGCCCAGGAATGAGGTTTGCAGTGAGGACAGATGTTGTGCAGAAGGGCCAGACTGAATGGTAGTGATTATTCACTTATCCCACCTTGTGTTACAATCCCAGAGGGTTTCACAACCAACAGGAGCCGGGACTGATGGAGGGCGCCTTGCTGGAAGTCTCCCTGTGTTGCTCTAAGTGATCCACCACATTTTAGCACTTAGGAAGTGCTGTACTGTGGGAAATGAAATGGATTACTAAGGCATGGGGCTTGGTGAGGGCACTGTAGCCCCTCTGTCCCATTTTGCAATGAATTGGGGTGTTAGCTGCAGTTTCTTTGAGCAATGCCAGCTCTGGTCATTGCATTCCAGCTCCCCATCGTTTTAGTTGAGTAACATGCTCTTTATTTCGTGCACACTCAGTGTGTGTGGGGCTGCAGCTGCTCCGAGGTGCCTGTTGTCTTTGCTGGATACAAACATGTAGATCCCACGTTTGTAAATTCTCTGTTCCAAAGGTTAGAAAGCAAGTACATAAATCATTGTAATGATAACTTAGCAGTTGAAAAATGCCAGAAAGCAGAAGGAAGCGTGGCTTGCTGCCTCAATGTGGTGTAATTTGGCATAGAAAAGCGTATTTAACTAATTCTCATCCTCACTTCTGATGTTGCAGAAGTTGGACTTCACGGAGTCCGACTGTTCCAGTTCCTCAGAAGCACTTTCAGAGAAAGAACTCTCTGCAGAAGAGCTGAACAAGCAGCTTGAAAAACTCATTGTTGAGGACAAGGCAAACGATGAACAAATCTTTGACTGGGTAGAGGTACAAAGACCGTTTTTTCCCTCCCTGCACACAGTTTGTTAGCTGCTTCTGTAAATACTGTCTCATCTAAAGGAGCATCTCTGCAGGCTCCTCCCTAGGCACCGGGCACTAAGATGAGCAGGTCAGTGCAGTTGGCACTGCTGAAGAATTAAAGCCTAAAAGATAAATCAGTTCTCTCATAGTAAGATTTAGGAAGAAAGAATTTTAGCCACATAACACTGTGTAACTGTGTTACACATTAACTGTGTTACACATTAGCTGTGGAACTGCCTTTTAAATACTTTGATGCCCAATACACTGCTCCTGGCTACTTACTGCATTCTCAGCTGAGTTCGCTGCTGTGTTCTTTCTTCCCAACATAAGCGGTGAAAGCTTCTCACTGCTGTTTGCAACATGACCTCTGCAAATTCCCCCCCTGCCGTGCTGCAGAAACCTCCTGAGCAGTCACTGAGGGCACATGGACCTTTCCCAGTGCACTGCACTGAGCTCTGTAAGAGAAAATAATGGAAAGGGAGGGGGGAAAGCCCAGTCAACCCACTGATCTTTTGCCCTCTCTCTGGCTGCATCCCTTAAGCCAGGTATTTAATCTAGTGTCTGAGGTTATACCCAACCTGATCCATTTAGACGTGTGCTTACAGCTAAATCCTGGCCAGCTTTGTTTCAGTTACTCCTCTTGCTGCAGCGCTGTGTTAGAAATGTCAGCTCTCTCCTGCTGAGAGCTACATGAAAGAGCAGAACTGAGAATGTGGGGACACCCCCTGGGCTCTTTGTAGTCTTGGACAAGTTACATTCCCATTCTCTGAACTCCTACAATGCAAACAAAGCTCCACCCAAAAGCATGCTGTAAAATGGGTTGGAAAAGCCTAAAAACCACACAGACCACGTAAAGGGCATTGTGAGAGCCACACTTGGCGGGTCGGGTTTGTTTCTGGGGCTGTGGGGACAGTTAGAGGGTGTGCTGACCACTCCTGTGGCGTATGGATGTACCTGAGCTGGTTTCAAGAAGGGAATGGGAAAGCTGAAGGCTCACAGGGGAGTGAACTCAATTTCTGCTGCAGCAGCTTTTGCTGAGCTTGTACCTGTACCACAGGCAGCAGTGGAGTATGAAAGGGTTGCTCTCACCCAGTGGCATGTTTTTAACCGGTCCATTTGCTCTTGATTTCAGGCTAATCTAGATGAAAGCCAGATGAGTTCACCTACATTCCTTAGAGCTTTAATGACAGCAGTTTGTAAAGCAGCTATTGTAGGTGAGTAACTCACAATGTAAACACTGTGCAAACCAAATGTGCAAGAGTTATTTTCTATCTTGCAGGTTTCTATCACTTTTCTCTCCCCTGAGGCTGCTTTTTGTCACACGCTATAGCTCCATATTGAGTTGTAGTGCTCACGAGTGGGTTGTCGCTTCCCCGTTATGGTGTTCCTGAGGCCCTGGCGTAGCCCAGTGACCTCTCATGAGCAGATGTTTCAGTCGACCCTGAGTAATGCCAGGTTGTTCATGGGTTTTTCCTAGTGAAGATTTCCCCTTCTGTGTCAGCAAGTGCACGTGGGTGCTCTGCCATCGCAGATCACCACGTGCGAGGTGGCAGCATGGATTGCAGAAGAGAAGCCAGCCTGCATCTCATCTTGGTAATAGGTTTATGTCCAAAGTAGCAATTTTGGACATAAATTCAGGTAATCTACGGTTTATGTGTCGGCAGTCAGCTGGAAATGAAGGGAAGGAAGGGATCCCGAGTCAGACTGAGCCTCAGCCCCTTGGGGGCTTGAATAAAGCTGCAGCCAGAAACTTCTGGTCAGATCACTATGTTTTCTTTAACTTTACTGTTGGCATCTGGCAAGGCAAGAAATTGTGCTTGTTTCTGCTGTGAGCTCCAAGAGTCACACGTCCTGGTGGGAGGGAATGGCCTGGACTTCATCTTGCTGGGAGGGGAAGGAGCCCAGCTCCTTTCTTCTCACCAGAGCAGAACCTTTCTGGTGCCACCTAGTGTTAATGGGGAAATGACTCAGGATTTGATTACAGATGTTTAAGGGTTCCCTGGTGTGTATCAGGAACATCTGGTTTGTGACCTTGCCTCTAATTCAGCAGGTTTGTTTTCAAAATACCACTTAAAAATTGTGTTGCATGATCGACTTAGAAGCTGCTGAATCATTTATCCATGTTCCAGATGGGCTTCTAATGCCTATTTTTTATGATTTGCCTATTTTTTATGATTTCCCGATTTCTTATGTCATATGCAGCCTATGGTTCTGTTTCTGCCTTGGTATTTTAATAGATAATCTTCTCAAACCTTCTGTATAACTGAAATTTTAGCCCTACCCTTTGGACCCCCAGTTGCCTGAGGAAACACAACGATTGTGCTGCAGAGTAAGGCTGGAATCCCTCTGTGTGTGGCAGCAGGCTGGGTAGGGCCAGGTCACTGCAGATACTTGTTGAATTTGGGGAACTGGAAGAACCAGGAAGAGCCAAAGAAATACTTCTGATGTTCCTCATCTTCCTTTTTCTCTCCACATTAACCTGTATCTGATTTCTGTTTGAATCAGTAAAAGAGGTGCCCCTGGTGCCATCTGCCAGAGCTGACCCTGTTCTTCTCTCTTCCCCTCAGCGGAATCTTCTAGCTTCCGTGTGGACACTGCTGTTATCAAACAGAGAGTGCCGATCTTAATCAAGTACCTAGACTCAGACACAGAGAAGGAACTACAAGCACTTTATGCACTACAAGCATCAATAGTAAAACTTGATCAACCTCCTAGTAAGTGTTGCCTCTGTGCTGGGGATTTGAATGCTGACAGTGTGAGGGAAAGTTGTTTCTGTGAAGGTGGAGTCGAGGATGTGCTTTTCCTTAGCTTTTTGTACACAACAGATGAGGGAAAACATGTAAATTATTATTGAAATGCATCCTGGTATGTTCTTAATTGTCAATTCTTCTTTCTTGTTTTCAAAGACTCTAAAAGCAAGCCAAAATGGGTTTTGAGCACTCCCAGGGACGGTGACTCCAGCCCTGCCTTGGGCAGCCTGTTCCAATGCCTGAGCACCCTCCGGGGCAGGAATTGTTCCTCAGCTCCATCTAAACCTGCCCTGGTGCAGCTTGAGGCCGGTTCCTCTTGTCCCATCCCTTGTTCCTTGGGAGCAGAGCCCAGCCCCTCCTGGCTCCATCCTCCTGTCAGGCACTTGTAGGGAGCGATCAGGTACCCCCTGAGCCTTCTCTTCTCCACACTGAACCCCCCAGGTCCCTCAGCTGTCCCCCATCACACTTGTGCTCCAGGCCATTTCCTGCAGAGCAGGGACTTATCCATTGCATCAGAGGGACCCGTGCTCCTTCTCATCTCTGTGTAGGCAGCCATGAAGCAGTAACTCAGTTACAGACCTTCCCCTTACTTGTATCTGCATCTCTCACACTAAAGGTCCTGTTAATCCCCTTATCCATAACCGTGCTTTGTCCACTGATGCACTTTCTCTCCCGTTATTCCATCTCTGCAGATCTGTTGCGGATGTTTTTCGACTGCCTGTACGACGAGGAGGTAATATCAGAGGACGCCTTCTACAAGTGGGAGAGCAGCAAGGACCCAGCAGAGCAGAACGGGAAAGGAGTAGCGCTAAAATCAGTCACAGCATTCTTCACGTGGCTACGGGAGGCCGAAGAGGAGTCGGAGGATAATTAAAACTTACAATGCAGAGAGAAAAAAAAAAGAGAAAGAAAAAAAAAGAAAGGATTTAAGTATTTTTTTAACAAGTTTCACGTCTTCGCCAATCAGAGTGCAGCAAAGCCAATGCTCACACAGACCCCCTTCCCCACACACGCACGAGTGGGAGAGGTAAAATACATAAACATCAAGGTGACCGTGGAGGAAAAAAGGTACTTGAAAAACAAATGCATACAACAAAACAAAAGAGCAAACTTCAAACCTGAGGGCGGGAGCACTAAACCAAAACACATGTATTATTTATAGAAAATATTTTCTGTTTTAATCTTTCGGGGTTTTTTTTTTCTTCTTTTCTTTTTAAACAAGGACTTAGAGAAAAAAAAAAAAAGGCAAAAAAAAAAAAACCGACCACAAAGTGAAACAAATCTGTTGAGCAAAAAAAAAGAACAAAAAAAGGAAATAAAATAAATAAAAACTTTTAATTTATTATTTTAAGGACTGCAAATGCCAGTGTAATTTTTAAATTTGCAGTTTCTGTATACAAATTGTATAATAGAACAAAAGCCAAGAAATAAATTTCCCTCCCCTTCATCTGCACCTCAGTTTTGTTTCCAAGCATGATACAATAGACAAAACTTTCCAGGGGGTTGGGGTGAGCTAGATGAGGAAGAGACCCGCTTTTATGTTCTTTTCTTTCTTAAATTGCCATCAGATTTTTCTGCCTGCCTCTCAGCTTGCTTCAGAAACTTACACAAAAAAAAAAGAACCTAGTAATCCAAAACCAAAACCCTACCTAACCTTGGAACGGAAGGAAACGCATTTGAGAAACACGCTGCGGACCAGAGCGCTCCGAAAACAAAAGTAACTCATTCGAACCAGTGCTCCCCAGGGGGGAAAAAAAAGAGTCCTTAGTGCTACTTTGAGAACCTTTAGAGCAACTTTAAGGCTTGTAAATACATAGAACAAATATTTAAAAAAAAAAGGAAAAAAAAAAAAAAGAGAAAAAAAGAAATTGACTCGATACTATTTCTTTTCACTTTGAAAATATAAAGAACAAAATAAAGACAAACATTGCAAGTTTAACAGAAAGTCAAACGACTTCTCCTTTGGCAGCTGCTGAATGTGTGGCACCATCGCTCCCCTGTCGCGGTGTAGCTCCTCGGTTCCAAATTGTGTACATATAGTGTGTGTATGTTTGTGTGTCCACCAAAAAGAGGGGTGAGAGCAACTGTTGTTTAAGAAAAGAAGGAAAAAATAAGGGGGGGGGTTTGCTGCTTGGGAGACCTTTCCTGCAGAGAACTTGCAGGCAGGGCTGCTGCGGGGGTGTTTGGTTCCCAGTATGTTGTTGGGAGACGACCTCAGGGGTGGTAGGTGCTGGCCCCAGAGCGGCTTTCCCAGCCGTGTGGCTATGGTGTCTCTTACGTGACTTGGATCTGTGGCATCGTCCTGGGGACCTGGGATCCTGGTAGCTCCGGAGGTCACAGCCGCTCGAGCAGAGAACCAACAGCCCTGCACCATGGCTTGCTGCTGCCCTTTGCATCTCCTGGTTGCCTTGCTGTGCCTGAGGAAGCCAGACACCCATAAGGATGAACACAGAAGCACCCTACATGAGTCAAGAGGAGGAACAAGTGATGTGGTGCTCCCCCAGTTCTGCCCACCCCATGACAGTGGCTGGAGGCTGAGTGCTGCCCAGGTACAGCTGAGCAGCAGTGGCTTTGCAGTGCAGTCAGACCTCCAAACTGAGCTGCTGCTGAGTGGGTGAAGTCTCCTGCGTGTCTCTCCAACCAAAAATGACCTGCTGGCTCTCACTGTGAAGAAGCATCTGCCACAACACAAAGGTTGTGAAGCCCCGAAACGTTGTTTGTGAACTGTGGGTCCATGGAGCGCGAGTAAGCCGTGGAGCACTTGCTGGTGGGCTGTGCAGCACTAGGTGCCCACATGATGCTGTCCTTCTAGCTGCTAAATCACTTCTTTTTTTACAAAAACAAAGTAAAAAAAGGTAAAAAAGGGAAAAAAAAAAGGAAAAAAAAAAAGGCTTGAGATACATTAAATGCTTTCTTAATCTTACTTTTACATGTAAACAAATTGCTGTACTTGCAGAAGGATGTTATTTGGTCACCGAGGGAAAGGGAGGAGGGGGCCTGGTTGTGGCTAGAGGGGAGATGTCCCTGAGACGCTTCCCCTGTTAACCTGCACTCCACACCATGAACTGAGCTAGAAAATCCATGGCCTGAAACACTAGAGCATTGTTTGGGGTTTTTTTAGTAACAATAAAACACTTTTCTCTGATGTTTTGTTAAGAAAAAGAAAAGAATACTCTCACCCTTAATATCCACATATGTTTGTATCTGCTCGTGTGACATCCACAGCCATGTCCCCTCCTGCCTAGCAGTTGGGTGCAGTGGGTTGGTGACAGCGTTCTCAGCGTCTCCAAAAGGCTGGTCCACATGGAACCCCCTCACCCTAAAGGTGGTCTAAAGGTGTGTGTGTTAAACCTCTGCAGAAGGTTGTGTGACGCTGCTCAGGCACCTGTCAGGTTTGAGCCGCAACAGGAGCGGGTATGTGACGGCTTGTTGCAGTTAACTAGTGAGTTAAATGGATGTGGGTATGTAAATGAGGCCAGTTAATTGCTCCTGGTGAACTTCCTCTCTGTGGTTTCTCATTAGGGCCTTGAGCAACCTGGTCTAGTGGAAGGTGCCCCTGCCTGTGGCAGGGAGTTGGAACTGAATGATCATAAGCTCCTTTCCAACCCAAACCAATGTGTGGTTCTATGGGCAGTGTCAGACTTCCCTGGGCATGTGAGTATGTGACACTGGAGCCATGCTGTGCACGGGCTGCAATTTATTCCTGTCACCTTGAATCAAAAAGAAGTTGCTGCAGAGCCTTTGAACAGCCACATGCATTGAGGTGTGCCAGGGCAAGGAAATTTGTTGAGGGAGCTTGAATCTTTTGGCTGAAAGAGCTGGAAAACCACTGGCTGGAGGGAGTGGGAACAGGGAGCCTGTGGGGAGAGGAGAGGTGAGAAAGTCTCCTCTCCTTGTTTTTAATGTTAAACATTCCAGGGAGGTGAGAACTTGCCCTTTTAGCATCCTGCAAACACCAGGAAGAGACTTCTCAGAGGTTTTAAGGGTTTTTTTCAGCATTACCCAAAGGCTCTTTGCCTTTGGTGGGTTTGCAGCATTGTGAGCTCTGTGTTTTCTGAAGGCTTGTCAGTTTAGGTGCATGTGGAGTGCTGTGAGCAGTTCATGCACGAGAGACCTTGAGCACTCCAGCTGTGGGTTTGTTACCTTGAGGCTCAGCTTCCCACAAATGTCATCCCAAGGAGCATATCTTACACCAGTCTTGGACTGAAACTGCTTTCTCTGCTCCCCTTGTGCTGCCACGTGCTTACCTGCACCCATGTGGAGATGTGGTTGCTTCTCAGCTGCCTTCCAGATCAGCACAGGTTCACAGTCTGTTGTTGCTCCTAAGGACGTGGCCCATGGTCCTGGAACATCTGTTAAGATATGTGAAACAGAAAAGGGGATCATTAATTAGGTTCCTGTGAGAATGTGGTTTGGGAGAGCCTCATTTTAGGTGAGGTGAGCTGTGGTTACCGTGAACGCTACGCCTTGAGCACGAGGACATCAAATTTCCACTAAGAATGCTACAGCATTTTTAGTGTGTTGGGGTTTTTTTCCTCCCAGTCTTGGTCCTTTAAGGCATTTAGCAACATCTCCTGGGCAGGCTCGTGAACACGGCAGGGAGTTAATGCAGCTCAGCAGGAAAGAGCTGCAGTAGAAGCCATTTCCGCTCCTGGGAGCCTTTTCTTGTGCAAGGCTGCGTGCACTAGCAAAGGCACGGGCAAGAAGGAGCAGATGCACCATTCACATCCCTGGTTACTGCTGCAAATACCCCCAAAACCTGAAGCAGTCAGACAGCCAGTCTCCACTCCAGGTCTGCCCAAGGCTGGTTTCTTTCTAGGAAAGTGTTTTCAGAAACACATGAGCCATTTCTGTGAGTGAGGCCAGGCAATACCCCAATACTGGATGTTGCACCCCACCTGCTTGTGTTAACCTGCTCAGGTTTTAACCTCAGGTCCAGGAGCAGACCTTGGTGCATGGAAAAATCTTTTTGCCCTTCCTGGTGCAGGACAAAGAGACCATGCAGCGGGAGAAGGGTTTCTTCTGCAGAGGGGGTTTCAGTGTGCACAAGGTGGATTTAAGGCAGTAGGAACTTACACTCATCATTGCTGCATTCCTACAACTCACAGAGCTTTTTGTACCAACCCAATAGGCTGCTTTTTCTGATAAAGGAAAAACAGAGCCTCTAAACAGTCTTGTTAACTCCTGAAAACGCTTAAAACCAATTGCAGATGTCAGAATCTTGCTGCCAAAAGGGTGGCTGAGACTGTTCCAGCTGCATTTTGTTCCAGCACAAGTCATTTGCACAAACACAGGGACCTGCAGCTGGTTGCCTTGTCAGAAGCATTGGTGCAGAGGAGCTGTTACACTGAGCCCCTGGTGCTCCTCACGTTATTTGTTTTGCAGATGTGAGAGGGTTTAGCTCTGGGGACAGTAAGCTCAAAATCAGACCCACCAGAACACTTTTATACCTTTAGATCCCACACCTCTGGCCTTGAGGCATTGAACTGCCTTTAGACGAGTTGGCTGCAGGGTGGTGAGTGATGATGGTAGAGGTTGGGTCAGGATGAGGCCATCAGGAGATGTCCAGGCTGGCAAGTGCACCAAGCTCCTGCTTCACACAGTTCCTCTAGCAGGGAGAGCTTGGCTTTTCTGCTCTTTGGGAGATGCTGGCCCTCTGCTGCTGCCCAATACAAGGCCAACCAAGCAGGACCTCCAGCCAAGCAGCATCAGCAGGAGCAGGAGCTATTTGCATGCTGCTTCGTTTTAATAAGGTGCCAATCCAGAGGCCTTGCACAAGACACCATACACTGATAGAAACTCCAAGAAACGGTTTGGTGCAGCCTGGGGGCCATGTGCAAGCTGCAGCAACCATCAGATAGCGCCTGGGAACAAGGAGGCTTCAGCCCAGAGCATCCTGCTTGGCTGCCCAGCTCCCAGCCCAGCCCTGCAGACAGAGATCTCACATGGAGCCACTGCAGGAAAACCACAGTGATGGGCAAGCAGCCACAGCAAGAGATTGATTAACCCACTCAGCTTCCAGCAGCGTGACTAAATCCCTGCCAATATCCAAGGAAACTTAGTAGTCTTCCCTTGTGTTTCCCAAGTGGCTCCACTTCCCACCTTTGGTAACCACCATGGAAGTGTGGTTTGCTGAAATAACTCCTGCTAATTTAAATGCTGCTGTAGGGATGCCCGACTGTGATCCATGGAAAGCTTTGGTCACATGGCACCAGATTCTGTTCCTCCTTTCCAGCTGCTGAACTGTGCTGAAGCAGCAACAGGAATCAAACCAGCTCCTGCTCCATTCAGTACTTTCCAAAGGGGAATTTGTCCAAGTGCGTGGTTGCTGTCCCAGCTGCAGGGATGGTTGTGCTGTGATTGCAAATTGGAAAGGGGAGAGGGGGCTTGGGGGAGGCAATCAATGCTTTTGAGTAGGAAAGCTCTGTATGATTGAGTGAGCACATGATAAAGCCTGGCTCTTGCATGCTGGGTTGTCCCATTGCGGCCCCTGTAAGGGTTAATACCAAATGTCCTCATGAAGCAGAGTTTAAATAAGCTCAGGGGTAGGGAATGTGGAGCAGAGCCCTGTTAGAAGTGTTCTCTCACAGCATTGCAGAGAACAGCTGGAAGGGAACTGAAAAGATCACCTCAGTGGATGCAGCTGGTACATTCAGGTCCCCTCCGTGAATGAAAATTGGTTGTTTCAGTGCTGCAGAATCAGCTGGTGCAAATGCTCTGGGCCATTAAAGTCAGCCGAATGTGGCTGATCTGCCACCTCCTGTTTCTGTGTGAGTGTGTGGGGAACTGGGACCTTCACCAGAAGCTGGTGGGAGCAGGGAGCAGGTGCCCAGCCTTACCCACGCTCTGCAGGGCTGTGATCCATGGCTGTGGGTGCAGCGCACAGATCTGGTCAGTGCAGGGCCCTGTGTTGGGGGTTTCATACCCTGTGAGCATCAAACATGAGGAACTTTATACGCCTTCTCTGCATAACAGGAGCCAAGTGCTTCACCCATCCTCCAAGAAACACATCCAACTCTTTCAGGCCTCCTCCGACATCACAAGATGGATATTTAGAGCAGGAGCCTTGAGCTGTGCCTAGCACAGCTTGAAGAAGAGCCAGTCAACAGGATTTCCCATGCAGATGAGTACCAGAGCTGACCACAGGCTTCAAACAAGAGCCATGGCCAAAAATGCTTCAAATTCCTGCTCAACCCGAAGGTTTCTGTCTTCTCAGAACTACTGTAACACCACAAAAAGTTCACAACTTCTGGAGTGATGACAGCACCTGCAGTAAGGATCTATTTCAAATTAGAGTGTCTCTAGAAAAGCAGCAGCTTGTGGAGGCAGCTTAGTCCACAGAGTTTTCCTGCTCCAAATTTCTGTCAGCTCCAGCAGCATTTGTATCCTCCATTTGCTCCAGAAACTTTGGTATATTTAATGTATTTTATTTACTTGGCAGGAATTGATATAAAGATGGGTTGGTGGGTTGGGAAGTGTGCAGGTGAACAGAATACCCCTTGGAAAAGGGGAAATGGTTTGAAGAGATAAACCTAAGGAGGTTAGCTTTAAGGGCAAGGGTTAGAGGGGCAGCCACAGCGATCAGCTGGGATGCTGGGAAAGGTATGGAGAAGAAATTTTAGGAAGCTGATAAGGAATAAAGAGATCAAAGGTGATGTCTGCAAGGCCACAAAGGGGCAGGAAATGTGCATTTTTGAGTTGGAAGCAGAAAAGGAGTGATTTTTTTTTTGCACAGAATTACAGGAGCTGCAGGGCTGACAGTAAGACTGCTGCTGAAAAAGGTAAGTATGAATTAGAAGAGAACTGTAAGTTGTCCTGGTGATCATGAGACACGTGTCTTGGGTAAAGTGAATCAGCAGCATGGGGTAAACTTGTGGCTAAAGGGCATCACCTCGTGTCTTCTGAAAGTCTGTATTTCTACTGGATATGTAAAAGGGGAAAAAATCCAGAGGTAAAAAGCAGCTCAAGCATCAAATACTGTGTGTGGGACTGCAAGAAGGGTGATCCTGCTGCCTTCCAGGTAAATCCTTCATCACTTAATTATACACTTGCTGCCAGCAAAAGGCCTCTGGAAGTTTGTGGGTGGCTCTCCAGAGGAAAGTGAGACCCACACAGATTAAACGTCCTCATTCTGTGATGGTTATGGGATAACTCAGCACTGCTCCCTGTGCAAACCCACCAGGTCAAGCTGAAACCAGCAGCAACTCTCCCCTCATGCTGGGCACTGCACCAGCTGAATGGAAGTTTCGAAGCAGAACAGTCCCATCTAACCAAAATGACCCCCCTCCAGTGTGTGTTCAGGGATAACCAGATCTAAAAAGGTAAGAAGCTTCTCATAGAATATTTGATTTGTTCTTCAAAGCACAAGAAGCTGAATAAGCAGCAGCAGGATGGGAAGCTCTGAGGTGACAGGAAGGAGCTCTCAGCCTGCTGGTGATCAGACATGGGGTGAAATGGAACGAGGCTGTAATTCTCCTTGAGCCAAGTGGGCTGTGCACCAAGAATGTATAAAAAGGCTTTTTAAAATGGATGCAAAAGTTGAAGTACGAATGGAAAAGCAAAAATCACACCAATAACTTGGGGTGACAACACCAGAGGTGAGGGCTAAGTATAACCAGAGCTAAAGTTTGGAGCTACAGGTCACTGCTAGAACAGAATTTGGCGACACAGCCAGTGGGATGAGAACATATCAGCAGAAGCTGATTTCAGCCTATAACATGCATAATGGGACAAAAGTAATAAAAAAGGTAATAATAATCTTGTGCTTTGTACCATATGTGGCAGGTAGCTGTTAAGTAATGCAGGAGCACTGCTTATTAAATAAAAAGCATTCATTTTAAGTAAAAAAAAGGTGGCAAATGGGGAAATTCTGTGTTGATGTAGGGTATGAAATTTATCAACAGTAGCCCCTGGGTTGGAGTTGCTGTGACCAGATGCATTTAAACCAGAAGCACAACAGGTTTTATGTGTGTAGCAGAACATGTGGCATTGCTCCAGCTACAGGGTGGAAATGGTAAATCTCTTGCCATGCAAATTGTACAGCTACTCCTCAGGAACAACAGCAACATCTCTCAAGGATCTGGTTTAGACTGCAAGCAGAGCTGTACAGTCAGAACTCAAAGGCAAACCTGTGAAAGCTCCAGGGCTGTTGAAAGATGTAATCAAACTGATTTTCAGGACAAAAAAAAACCATGAAGCAGTTGGAATCCTCCTAGAGCAGCACCTGGAGGGGCAGGAATGAGGCTGAAAGTGTTCAGTGCTTATTTAAAGTGCTTAGTGCTTATTATAAGTATTTGATGATAATAATGCTCTATACAATCACAGATTGACTCTGACAGCAGCCTCCCGCTGAAGCAGGACTCCCTGGGGTGGATTTCCCTGTCCTGTGCTGTTTGTATCATAGAATCCCAGACTGATTTGTGTTACAAGGGACCTTAAAGCTCATCCAGTTCCAACCCCTGCCACGGGCAGGGACCCCTTCCACTAGAGCAGCTTGCTCCAAGCCCCTGTGTCCAACCTGGCCTTGAACACTGCCAGCGATGGGGCAGCCACAGCTTCTCTGGGCACCCTGTGCCAGCGCCTCAGCACCCTCACAGGGAAGAGCTTCTGCCTAAGAGCTCATCTCGCAGCATCTCCGTGGCCTCCTCTGGACTTGCTCCAGCAGCTCCATGCCCCACAACTTCACTCCATCACCAGCACACAGCATGCAGCACCGAGGGAACAGGGAGGGAGACACCAATGACACAAGCCAAAAACCAGGGCAGAGGAGATGGAACAATGGGTTTTGATCCCACTGCAGGACTCAGCTTCTTCTCCCAGATGAGGTATTTTTGCAAGAGCCCACCATGGTCAGGCAGCGTGTGGCTGTTCAGGAATGTGCAGAGCCCACAGCTCTGCTCCAGGGTGGATTCTGAGGTAAAAACCAGGGAAGGAGACAAGAAAAGCTTTTCTCCTCCTCTGCTTGCATCTCTGTGGCTCAGCCAGTGCAGGTGCTGGGTTTTGCACAAGGGCTTGCAGTGAGCAAGGGGAGGGCAGCTGGGGTGATTACATCTTCTCCTGCGTGGAGCCTTAAAAGCCAGCAGCAAAGGAGAACATTCCCCTTCAGTCCCCTCTCCTCCACCTCCCAATCCCTCCCCTCCTGCCAGAGAGGCACCGCAAGGGGGGGAAAGGCCAAAGAACACATTTTCCTGCAGTTGCATGGAATGTTTAGCAAAGTGGAGCCATCTGGCTAAGGCGCTTCCAGGGCTCATCGGTGCAGGAGACAAAAGGCTGTATGAAAGCAAAGCATCACAGAGATAATCTGGAGTGGAGAAGATAACACTGAGCAGGGCCAGGCCTTGGACACAACAGCTTGGCTTTGGGAAGCGATGTCCTCAGGTGTAGTACAGCTACAGCAGCCATCTTATTGGGGGAAAAAGCTTGAGGTAAGAACCAGGCAAGGCACTACTACAGAAACAAGACACCTCCACAATGCTTTGAATGGTGTTAGTGCTTCTACGCTCACAGAGGGGATTGCCATCACAGGAAGTGCCCAAATAAATGTGTCAGTGTCCATACAGCCTTGAAATCTTAGGAACAGGATGGAGGAGAGGTTGGCAATGCACAAGGTAAGGACGATGTGCAGAAAACAAAGATGAAAAACTGGGCAAGATGAAGAGTTCTGTGGTGTGTTTGGAGGCAGCTTGTAGAATGCTTATGGCAGAAAACAGACAGGAAAGGGAACTGAGGATTTGTACCTTAAACTCAAGTGAAGGGGAAGTAGAGGGGTTTGGGGGCGAGATAAAAAAGCCTACCCATAGTTCTGGCCAAAACAATATAGAAACAAAACAGGAGCATGAGGTATGCAGAAAGAGCTGGTGTTCATTACTTCTCTGTGTACTCTCCACAGACCTGAAGTAATACCAGTGTGGGTTATGCTCTGCAGTGCTGATCCTCACCCTGGGTGGGTGAGGCACAGGTAAAGCAGCTAAAGACAAGAGTGACGTGAAGGAACACCAGCGCAGGATCCCTTCTGCAAGCAAGGGCTTGTGAGCATGTTTGGACAGGAGATTCCCAGCTTGCAGCTAGATCTCAACCATGGAACTGGTGTAATTGAGGCAGGCAGTAAATTACAAAGCTAGTGAGAGTGATGGGGCGGGGGTAAAGAGACTGAGGCAAAGCAAAGGCAGCCACGGGGGAAATCACAAGCGGCACGAGGAGGATGAACTAAGAGGCCAGAGCAAAGATCAAAGAATGGTTTGGGTTGAAGGGACCTTCAAAGCTCATCCAGTTCCAACCCCCTGCAACGAGCAGAGACACCTTCCACTACATCAACACCTTCCACTACATCAAGCTGCCCAGAACCACTTCCAGCCTGGCCTTGAATGTCTCCAGAGACAGGCATCCACCACCTCTCTGTGCAACCTGTGCCAGTGCTTCAGCACCCTCAATGTAAAAGGGGGTTTTTCTTCAGTCCAGACTGAATCTCGTGTTTTTTAGTTTAAAACCACCACCCCTCGTGATGTTGCAAGAAGCCCTGCTGGGAAGTCTCTTCCCATCTTTCTTATAGGCCCCTTTGAAGAACTGAAAGGCAGCAATAAGGTGTCTCCTTCAGGAGCCTTCTCTTCTCCAGGCTGCCCCAGCCCAGCTCTCTCAGCCTGGCTCCAGAGCAGAGCTGCTCCAGCCCTCGCAGCATCTCCATGGCCTCCTCTGGCCTCGCTCCAGCAGCTCCACGTCCCTCTTGTGCTGCTGCCCCAGAGCTGGATCAGGGCTGCAGGGGGGGTCTCCCCAGAGCACAGCAGAGGGGCAGGATCCCCTCCCTGAGCTGCTGCTCACGCTCTGGGGGTTCTGTGCTCACGGACTCACTGAAGCCGGGTCATGGGGAGCCTCTCATTGACCAACACCCCCAAGCTGCTGCCGCTGCAGCGCTCCGGAACCGGCAGGGCCGAGGAAGCCCCGGCCCCGCGGCAGGAGGCGGGAACCGCCTCACACAAGCGGACAGCGGCTGACGGCCACCGGGGGCACGCACGTACGTACTGACGTATTGACGTACGCACGCACGCACGCTGCCCCCTTCCCTCCGCGACGTGGAGGCGAAGGGGGGGGGCGGGGGGAGGGGGGAGACGTTCGAAAAATGCCCGAGGCCTCCCATTGGCCGGCGGCGCCGCCTCGCCCCGCCCCCCGGCGCGCGCGGCAGCCACACCCCCCCGCCGTGGCCCCGCCCCCGCCCCTTTGCCCCGTCCGCCCCCCCACCCCCCCCCCTCCTCCCTTGGCTCCCCCCCCGCCGGTTCCCTGCCGCCATTAGAGGGGCCGCTTTGTGTCCGCCGGTGAGTCCCCGCCGACCGCCGGCGCCGTGCCGGTCCGGGCCCGGTAGGCCGCGGGGTGGTGCGTGTGAGGCGCGGGGGGCGGCCTGGCGGGGCCTCGGGAGCTCCCGTCAGCGCCGCGCCTCCTCCCTGACAGGCCTCGTGGGAGGGGAGGGGGGGGGATGCCTGTCGTGACGGGTCGCGATACGCTGCGCGCATGGTGAATGCTGCTACGGTGAGCGCGGCCTGCTCATCCCCTCACACACACACACAGACACGCTCCTCAGCCGGGCCTGAGGCGGCGGCCCCGGGCCTCGGTGTCTCTCACAAAGGAGCTGCGGGCCTCAAACCGCCCCTGCTGGCACCCGGTGAACACCGGCGCGGGAGGGAAGGTCAGCGGCGGGGGGGACCGGCGGGGGTGCGGCACGGGCGGTAATCGCTGTTTATAAACTTCGGAAGGGCCTTGGGCGGCTTCCCGCCTTTCGGATCCTGCCTGAGCCCGCTTCGTCAGGGGCCGCAGAGGCGCTGCCGCCGGAGGAGAGCCGCTGTCCGCCGCGTCAGTGTGGCTGTGCTGCCGGAAAGCCGCTCCTAATGCCCTCCCGGTGCGCTTAGAGGTGCATGCAGGCCGAAGCGTGAGGCCTTTCTGGGGTCCTCCCTGAGCCCCTGTGGTGGTCACAGCCTCGTTGAAGAATGTTAATTACCCTCCTCCCCTCATGCCTCTCCATGGAGAAGGGTGTTAGGTTCCAGTCTGGAATGGAGGGGTTTCCATTCTGGGTTTATCATCCCCACTGCCGTTTGTGGGCTTGGTTTTTCAGTTAAAAACTCGGGAAAATCGGGAGGGAAGGAGCAGCTGTTGTGAAGTGGTGTAGCCCTTGTTAGACCAAAGCTTACTGTGATGAGAACAGCTCCAGCTCAAGTCCTTCCTGCCTGGATTCTGGTTTCACTGTCACTGGTGTCTGTAAATCCTGGGGGAATTCTCAGACTGTACTGCAGGGGAGGAAAAGTTGGATAACGTGGGGTTATTGGGGTGTTTCCTCCTTTCTAATGTGGAACAGGGCCTGGCAGCCTGCTCCTATCTGTGGTATTTCACAGGTGGTTCTAATGGGAGTTTAGCTTGAGTGCTGAGTTAACAAGTGGGTTACTTCTCAGTCCTTATCTCGGGCCTTTGGAGTAATGATTGCACTCTGATTTCCACCCATGTGGCTTTGTTTGTTTGGGTTTACTGTAAATAGTAATTTTAGCATCCTTAAGACAGATGGCCAGCAATCCTTGGCAAGCAGCTGTTGTACTGAGGCGGGAAAGGTTCTGAAGTACTCCTGTTTGTAAACAGTGTCACACTGATAAGCTCCTTTGTGTGGTGTGTGTTGGACTGTTCTCACTGGTGAGTGTCCCTTTGGTTTGATTTGGGAGTGGAGGTGTTTTGATGGACTGGGCAGGAGAGCATTTACCTTTGTCAAGGGGGACTTGAAAAGGTTGGTGGGCAGAGTGGGAAATCCTTAGATTTTCCCCCCTTGGTTGGGGGTGGGGAAAAAATCCCCACCTGATTTCTGTTCAGGGCAAAGAACTTGATGTATATGTCTTGACAACATCAGGCTTTTTGCAGCCTTTCTCCCCTTTACCTGTGTGAGCCTTCTAATTCATGAACTACTCAACATGTCACACCCTGTCCTCAGGTAGAAGCTGTTTGAATTGTTTGTTTTCCTTCAGAATATCTTTTTCTGCTGTGTTTTCCCTTTCAACAGAAACTGGAGTGTGACTCTTTTGTCGCTGTTGTGTTACAAGTGACCCAGGGTTCTCTGAGGATTTTAACTGCTGTAAGAGTGAAAGAAATTTTACATTGATGGACTCTAATGGGAGGTGTGAGTAATTTTATATAGACTGCAAGGAAATCACAGCTTTTAAAATGTATGGTTTTGTACTACAGAATAATAAGTGATGGCTGAATAGGTAACAGTTTGGAAGGAGGGTTTTTCTAGTGGCTTTATATTTAATCCATCTAAGCAAGGGGGATGTGGTCTATCAAAGGTTGGTACACTGCTATGTAATGTTAGTGGCCTACATTTTCATTCAGGTGTCAGTGGTTTGTCAGAATTCATAATGGGTCCTAGAATTAAGATATTTCATCCAAGGCAATAAGATTCCCAGCAGTGGATTTTCATGTTGGAGTAGTTTTAAGTTGGTGACCTAAACTTGTTCTAGAGTTAAAGCTGAGCCCTGTGCACTCTGTTTCGTTCCTTAGCTGCTTGTGTCAGTGGCAGCACATGGAGAGTCTGGATCAAGGACCATACGAGCCAAAAACTGTTGTCCCACAGAGTGTGATGTCACTGTCACAATCCTGAGCATCAGTGCAGGGGAGGATTATGTTTAGACAGCAATGTAAGCAGGAATTCTGCTTCTTATTAATCCCTTAGCTGAAGTTTTTGTGAGATTTTAGGTAGATGGTGCATAATTTAAGCTGCACAGGGCCTGGCTTTGGCTCTGTGTTTGGGGACGTTGAGGGGAGCTCCTCGGTGAAAGATAATCTATGCCACGGAAATCATCTGCTGTTACTGTCTTCTGTCAAAGAGTGATGCAGAGAGGTCAAAAAGTGATGCAGAAAGAATCTGAAACTAATAGTGGATTTTATATTGAGCTGGTGGTGAAGAATAGTGGAGATGAGGCAGGGGTTCTTACTTCTGTTTTAATAAACAGCTGTTGAGATGGATCTAACTTTGATTTGCTGCTGTTACACCCCATCAGAGACAAGGCACTGAGCTCAGTCCCAGGTGGGGAGGCAGAGCATCAATCTCACCATGACAGAGTGCTTTTCCTTGCAGTGGAAGCAACATCTCTATGTGCAGAAGGGCAGTGTTTGAGTTTTCCTTTCCTCTTTGCTTTGAAATTCAACAGGATAGGCGAAGTGTAAGTCAGGTTGCATTTGTGGTGTTTGGAGTCAGAGACCCAAATTGAATGCTACTCTGAAATGAAGATGTGTCTTTCAGCTTAGAAAAACTCTCCTTTGGGTCTGCATGTGTAGGATCGTGTGCGTTTGAATACTGGAAGCGTGAAAGATTTTCCTTGTGCTTCCCGAATATACTTGGGATTTATTCCCTTTCTTAATGCTGTATAGGGAAGGAATGGATGGAAATAGAAACTTGTAACACTAGTCAAGCCAAAGAATTTCTTGCCTGGCAAGTGATGAGCTGTTGGATCTTTGTATTGGACCTTTAATTGAAACAAGATGGTTTGTAATGCCTGTAGCAGTGTGGGGCTCCCATAGCCTGTAACAGATCTCACAAGAGAGCTGCAAGTACAGCCTGTGTAGTTTAAAAGTCAGCTTAACCACACCACCTCCCAGGAAGTCGATGCGACAGGTTAGCCTTAAGGATCAGGACAAAGCCCCAGACTTGTTGAATGGCAGCAAAAGTGATGGGAATGCCAGATGTGAAACAGGAGGGAATTTCCAATCAGGCTGCCAAATACGGATTAGGAGTGGGGACTAACTTGTATTCTGTCTTCAGTAAGGTATCTTATTCCTCTGCACGTTTAAATGACTAAATACAACTGGTCTGACTTCATCCAGACCACAGGCAGCTCAGTGAAGTGCAGAAGCCAAAGGGAAGTCAGGCAGTGCTGGAGCACCTTTGTGAACAGGATGTGACAGCTATCAGCTGAGAGCTTCTAACAGATACATTCTATAAAACAGGTTTGTATCAAAGGTGTTCCTGGATGATGCATTCTGTGAGGATACAGATGCTGAGGGTTCAAGAAAGGTATCTTTTACCTGAGCTGGATTTTTAGGGAAGCACTTTGAGGATTTCAGGGGCCAGAAGCCTTGGAGAAGTTGGCCTGCTTGCAATTTAGAGCATGATATTTTGACATGTTTGATTTGAATTTGCAAAAATCAGCATTTCCTGTTTTGTTTGGCTTTTTTCTGCAGCTTCCGAGGAGTATTTAAATGCTCTTCTGCTTAGGACAGTGCTATGTAATAGTAGGTAACTGTACAATAATAGCCTGGTTTTGAAACCCAGTTACTTTGCTTTTTAAGCTTTTTTGATACTAAACTGTCATTCTTGCTTGTAAGGTTATTGAGTTATGTACCCATTGACACCCTGGCTTCACATCTGCAAGAACACAAAAACTTTTCCAGCCCTTTTTGACCCCATTTCTAGACCTGCGTCATGTTCCATATACCAAGTCATGTCTAGAGCACATCAATCACCAGCGTGCGTGTCGTGTGACAGTAAGGGGACACCCCCAACAGCACAGGATGGGATTTGCTTTCTCATTTTTCCACTGCATATTTGTTTTCAGTCCTCTCAGCCTGTGCACCCTACCCCGAGTCCTTGCACCTTGGTGTTTCCAGCAGCCTGACAGGTGCCTTGCCATGTTGGAGACCTGGGGTTATCCTGAAATGTTTTCCCTCAAGTGAGAATGAGGTCTGAGAAAAGCTGGAAAATCTTACTGGCAGCAGAAATTCCTGGAGTCAGCCAAACTATGCCTCAAGTCTTATGTTCCTGTGCCTGTTATGTTGGTGGGGGGGCTCCACTCTTCTGGAATGTTATCTGTAATGCATGTGTCTCACCTCAAGCCTCCCTTTTTTTATCCCCTAAGGATGTGCTGATAGCTCAGGAGGAAACTGCTATCATTTTTCATAGTAGCTCCTGGAAACCTAACTGTACCTTTGATTGCATCTGCTATCAATGGCCACTCTGAGCTGGGAGACTGGGCACTCCCAACCATTCCTGCTCACCTAGAAATCCTGAAAGTTTAGGAGTTTTGTTGCTTCTCAGCTCCTTGCTAGATTCCCTTTGGAGTGACTAGTTCACGATGGCTGGGTAATGTCGAGTTCAAATGGCCTATAGGAAAATGAGTGTGAGTAGCTACGTGGGGAGTTACTGTCTGTACTTTGAAGCAACTTTTGGAAGGTTGGTATCCCAATGTTTGGTTCACTGCTGATGTGATTATTTTTATCCTGACAGTCCATCAGATTTGAGTGCATCTGACACTTCCCAAGAACCACCTTGAAAACCCACAGCCTCAACTGATGACCTTGTCCTGTTTTCCAAGCACAATATTTGCTTGGCATAGGTGTAAATGCAGAAGGCAGCATCACTTTCCAGTTGTGTATTGCTAACAGTGATGCTTGCAGTCTGTGGTACACATTTAAAGATGTCTTGGTTATCTTTCACATGGAATAGGGTGTCCAGGTAACAGCTGGTTTGGGTGACTTGATTTTTCCATTCGATCTACCATTTTATTTGGAGGGGGTATGAGAGTTTTCCTGCATCACTGTTATAAAACTGTCTAGTCTTTTGCTTTATCTTTCTGAAAAAGTAAATTCAGGCCTACTTGTGGTTGACATTTCACACCCTGTCCAGAAAACTGCTTTTGATCCCTTTGTGGGAAGAAACGGGCTAAGCAAGAGCAGTGATGCTTTCACAAGGTAGTGCTTGTGACTTTGCCATTTGAGAATCCCCTTGCTTTGAAGTCAGCAGGAGATGATCCTCCTGCCCCTTTGGTTCCACACATGGAACATGGAGGGAATCAACAAGCTCCTGTTTGGACCACTGCTGGAAGTTTCTGCTGGGTGATGGCTTTGTGCATGTGTTAGGAATTGTGCTGTGTTATATTTGCTCTTGAGAGCAGCAACACTCGAGCGGTTTATACTGAGGTCTAAACAAAGGGTATGGTTTTTAGAACGTGGGGAATTTGGAGTCAGAGTTGGGAGCACTGTGTTTTTGTGTATGTGACACGCAGGTCACAGAGTTTTAAACAAATAAACTCCAGGCCCAGGTCAGCCACAGTGCATGCTTGGATGTGTGTGTTAGTATTCCCAGGGAAAGTGTGTGTGTGTAGCCCCCAGCTGATTTCCTGGAGGATGGATCTGTAATTGGCTGTTTTAGGACTCACTTCAAAATGCTGGCATTTTTTAAAGGGCTTCAGGCTGTGCTTGGTAGGAAAAACATTTGGGATTGAGCTGGTGAAAACTCATTTTTCCTCTCACTTTCTGCCCCTGAGTGAGGAGGAGCCCTTAAAATAGGCTTCAAAGGCTGGGCTGTAGTTTGCATGTTCTCATTGGCTATTAGCATTTTTGTTTCCCATCCTGAAATACCATGAGAAAGCTTCATTGATCTCATTTAGCTTGGTTTTGGCATGTAGTGTGTTGGGGGTTTTGTTTTGTCTCGGAAGAAACCATTGTTGCTGCTACACTCATCTGCATCTGCTGCTGCTGCTGAGACACAGGACTGGTGCCCTGTCGTTTTTCAGAATGACTGTTCAGTCTCACAGGAGAAGTTGTAGAGATTGCAGGAGCAGATTGAGGTACCTTTAGCTGCCACAAGCACTGTGGTTTGAAGGTGGCCAGCTAGGGAAATGTCTTCTAGAGCATCTCCTGCAGAAATGCTGCCTAGCAATGTGTTTGGTCCTCCTGCCAGCAGACTGAAAGGAAAGTGCCTTTGTTGTGCCATAGGTGTGTGCACCTGATGTGACACTGCACCCTCTTGCAGCAGCAGTGGATTTAGTTTATAGTTTACAAGTTTGGGGAGGAGATCTTGTAGGTACAATGGTTGGAACCAGGAGCAGCTCTGCTCTGGAGCCAGGCTGAGAGAGCTGGGCTGGGGCAGCCTGGAAAAGAGAAGGCTCCTGAAGGGGAGACCTGAGAGCAGCTCCAATGCCTGAAGAGGCTGCAGGAAACCTGGAGAGGGGCTTTGGACAAGGGATGTAGGGACAGGCCAAGGGGAATGGCTTTAACCTGCCTGAGGGGAGACTGAGATGAGCTCTTAGGCAGAAGCTCTTCCCTGTGAGGGTGCTGAGGCGCTGGCACAGGGTGCCCAGAGAAGCTGTGGCTGCCCCATCCCTGGCAGTGTTCAAGGCCAGGTTGGACACAGGGGCTTGGAGCAAGCTGCTCTAGTGGAAGGTGTCCCTGCCTGTGGCAGGGATGAGCTTTAAGGTCCTTCCAACCCAAACCAGGCTGGGATTCTGTTATCACCAGTCCTTGTAAACCATCATATCTTACCATACATTCCCCTTTAGCTCCTCTTTCACTGCCACTGGTTTCTGAATGGAAGCTACTCACATCTTGGAGTTTTAATGAAAGTGCTCTACTCAGATGAGCTGGGATTTAGTTTTCCTGAGAAAGTAACTGAGGTAAAGAGAATCCCTCGGATGGATTGGAAGCCCCCACTGCTGAGTAATAAGAGGACTGTGTTTTGGGGCCAGAATGTAGAGTAATTGAGATGGTATTGATGTGATACAGGGCATCCACCCCTGCAGGGGAGAATGCAGTGTGAAGTGCTGAAACTGGTGAAAATCATCTTGAAAACAGTGCCAGGAGTGATGTCAGTCCTCTCATTTAAGAGGAAGACCCACTAGGGAAATACCTATTAAAAGTGAAAATTTATGTTAAGTGCCTTCCTTCTCATGTGAGAAAAAGAAAACATCCAGAATAGCTAGAAACTGGGAGCATCTGTTTTCTCTGTAAGGAAGGGGAGGGCAGCCTGGAGGAACAGGGGAGAACAGGTCCAGCCCTGGTTTGCCACAGAAGCTTTGCTTCTCAGGTTTTTAAAGGGGGTTCTGAGAACCCCTCCTTGGGAGAAACTGATGCAGTCCCATGGTCAACAGGTAAGAAAGTCTGTAGAAGTGTAAATGGTAGTAAGGGGTGAGACTTAGTGAGGGTTAGACTAAGCTGAACCCATTCTATACCCATGACGGTGTGTGTGTCTGGAGGAGGGTTTTGTAAAGCTTAAGTTTTACTGTGGAAGGTCTGAGACTGCTGGTTTGGTGGTTGTTTTCTTCAAAGGCTCCTCCATTTCTCTGAACTGCATGGGTTTAGTTTGGGAAGGCATGGTTTGGGTCCCAGTGTGTGTGTTTTCTGCCTAACAAATGTAATGGTTTAATTCCTTAGGCTGTTAGAAGCTGGATGAAGATGTCAGCTCCTGCTTTTACCCGCAGTCAATGACTTGTTTCCTCCATGCCTCACTTCAGGCCCAGTGCAATGTCTGCTTTTCATTAATGCTTTCTGTTCATTTAAAGAGCCTTTTTATTCTTTCAGATCTGTTTTTATGGAGCAGGCTGCCAGTCTGACTTTACACCTTTACCATTTCTGCTACATCCATAGCTCTCAAGTCTGCGTACATGTTTTAGCCTCTTTGTTGAATGCAAGTGTTGATTATCAGTTGTGTTAGTCATAAGCTGTAAGTCATTTACTCTTCTTTTCTTTTTAATCTTTACTTTGTTAGATACATGGACGTAGATGGTTTTGTTTTGTTAATTTTCACACCACATCTTTTCTGTACTTTAGGTTGACTCCTCACTGCACTGTGAAAACCATTAGGAAAAGGTCCTTGGGGTTAAAACCTGGGGCTCCACAGTGTTACCTGCACTGGGGGCTAGAAATTTATTTAAATGGCGACTGATCTGTCTGAAGCTGAACCCGTGCATCATAAGGCGCTTCCACTCTTAACGGGAGCTCAGCTCATCCACACGGACAAGTTAAGTGAGGTAGGGGCTGGCCCATTCTCCAAGCTTGCCCTTGGATCAGTCCTTGACTTCCAGTCCTGCTGAAGGTTACTCAGTGCTCTTTCTCCCCTGCTCATAGGCAACTCAATTTGGAGTCTACTAACCCTTGCAGGCACTCTCCTTCCCCTTCCCTGCTTTCCCTGAGATGTGTTTAGCAAGATCCTCAAATCTCCTTTAACGTGGAATTGAAAATAAATGATTTCCTTTGTAACTGTAAAATGGGAAACTCTCCTTTCCAAGTATGCTGGTTTGAGGGTCTTTTAAAATGCTGAAAAATCCAAATGTAACCAGAATATCTCTACATATGCTGCTTTGATTTACTTTAATTCCATTTCTAAACCTTTCTGATTCTTTACAGTATCTGTACTGATTTTCTTATGCTTTCCATAGAAGGCTGAAGACGACACAATGCCCATCCGCCGCTCCGTGAATTCTTCTCCCCGAGAAACCCCTCCCAAAAGCAAACCTGCTGAAGGTGAAGAGGTCAAAGCAGGTACAGTGATAATTCTACAGCAGATTGTAAATGTATATCCAAACATAAGCTTGTGCTCTAACATTCCTGAAAAACCCTCCTGCCAAGACTAAAATATTCCCAATGCTTAGCTCCTTTCCACAGGCTTCTCCTGGATTATTGGGAAGTTGTGTTTTGTAGCCACTTTTCAGTCTGACCCATTCATTTTGTCCTTCATACCCTGTAGCAAAGTTCTGACACTCCAGACATGAAAACGTAGCTAAATAAAGGCCCTTTTAAGCTTGCACGTTCTTTAGAGTAAAGGTAACGTTTGTGAAGTCTCAGTAGTGTCAGGAAGGTGGCTTGAGATCAAAAGGTGGAGTTGACGATGGAAGAACAGTGTATTTAGGGGTTTATTCCTAAACAAGAGGATTTTACCACAATGTGTCATAAAATCTAGTCTGATATTAACGTGTATAGTCTTAGCAGCTTCACCTCAGTTTCTCAGGATGTGTCATTTCAGTATTGCACTCAGTTTCACTGACTTTGTGCTCTTTGCTGTCACAAATAAGTCAGTTACATACCAAACTACCTTAATACACTGGATTTTAAATGCATGATGCCTCTATGGGAAAACTGTGCACAGGAGCATGGTGGGAGTATTAAGCTCCTTCTCAGAGACAGAGAACCTGTGTAGAGCAGTGATGGTGGACAGTTACTTATCCAAAAAGTGGGTAATGGCAGTTTATATGCTCCTTATCTAGTAGGCAGCCAAGTCCTGTTCTCAGCTAAATATGCCAGTTTATTTGCTTGGGAAGGTGATTTCTGGTTGGATTTGATCCTGCTGATAGACAAGTGCTTCTGTCAGTGCATGTGCAATCTAAAGCTTTGCCAAGTCTGGAAAAATAGATCGAACAGTTAGAAATCCTTCAGGTGCCACAGTGTGTGGTGCAGGAACAGCAGTGTTTGAAAACAAGGTGGGTACAAACACAGCTGCTTGTATGTTTCTATCTACATTTCTGGTAGAGATACATGGTTTGCACATTTATGAGTTAAAAATGTATAAACCTCAGCCTAAGGGAAAGCCGTTTCCTCCTCCCATCCCCACCCAGGCCTCTCTGACAAGGGATGATTACAACAGTAACTTTGGAGTTAAGAAGGAAAGACGGGGGAATTAGTGCTCTGTGAAAAGCTGCATGATGTTGTTTGACATTATTCTGGCATCCCATGGCTGATTGCACCTTATTGAAGCTCCTCTCAGTAGTTCTGTTTACTTCTTAAGTTACATTTAGATAATCTGTTTAAACTGGAGAAAGGAAATTGTCTGAAGGGAAATAATTTTTGGGGTGTGTTCTTAAGCTTTTTATCACACACACCTCCTCCCCCCCCGCCCCTCCCCGCCTTCCTGAAGAATAAAGGCTCATTTCTGGCGCTAACTTGATGTATTTTCATGTCTTTTTAGATGCAGAAGTCACCTCTGAGGAATCTGCCTCTGTTGGAGAAGAACAAGAGACTGAAACCCTGCCTGCAGCATCCAGTGAAGCAGAACAGCCAAAGGAACCTGAGACTGAAGGGAAGGGGGAGACCAAGCCCTCAGAAGAAACCAAAAAGGAGTAAGGCTCTTTCAGCTTAGTGCTGAATTCGGGGAATTGGGTAGATTTCTGAACAAAGTTAGGTTGTAGAGGTGGAAAAGATGGCAGGAGAGATGTTAAAAATAGGATGTGTCCCTTAAAAAAGTGCTTGTATTTCTCAGGGAGAAGCTACCAGTCGAGTATGGCTGCTGTTTTAGAACATGTGTGAGACTGAATATCCAGAGAGAGTCTCTTTTTTCTAGTAGAAATACCAAAATCTTTAAATTCTTTTCAGTGTCAGATGTTGTGGAGTTGCTGTTGTGCTGCTGTTGGCTTGTTTTACAGTGTCTCTTGTCTTAGTATTGATTTTTATTCCTCCAAAGTGAGAAGGATCAGTCTAAGGAGAAAGAGAAGAAGGTGAAGAAGACCATTCCTGCCTGGGCTACTCTTTCTGCTAGCCAGCTAGCTAGAGCACAGAAGCAGACTCAGATGGCTGCCACCTCACGTCCCAAAATGGATGCTATTTTAACTGAGGCCATCAGGGTAAGCAGGAGACAAATGTTTCTTTTGTTCAACTGTTGCAAAGCAGGATAATTTGTGTGCCTAAAATTCACATTTCAGCTTGCTGCTGGTGCTGATGATAGTGCTGGCTGTCAGCAAGAAACACTGTGTGAGACACGTGTGTTTCTGCTTGGAAGCCCGTGGAGCTGAAATGTGAGTCCATGATGATGGTGATGATGAGAGGCCCTGTAGCTTATTTCTTTGTTTAGAATTTGTTTCCTCCCTCATTACATTATTAGAAACAGGGAGGATGACATAATCTGCTTGATTGCTGTCATCATTTAATTTGGTGTGCCTTCTAGCCACACTTAACTTGATTTACCTTGATTAAGCCATCTATTTGATACGTGCTTTATTCAGCATTAACTTATTCTAATTCAAGGCAGATGAAGAAACTGTAAACTAGCATTCCAGAGTGGTGTTGGAGTGGGTCTACTGTATCCGTCCTGCTTGTAAGAAGAGCCCTGTGCTGTTGTAGTTGTGTTGCTTGCTCTCCCCTTGAGGCTTGTTTCACACGTGCTGCCTTCAGAGCTGACCTGGATTCTACCCACCTTAATTGCAGGATGGCCTTTCCACCTGGTCTATCTTCAAAATGTGATCTTCAGCTTAGACTTTTTGCTGTTTTGCTAATGTCAAGCCTCCATCTTCTTAGAAACACAGAATTGTCAACTTGTTCTGACTTAATAACTCTGACTTTAGTGCACCAACTTGCCAGTTGTGCAGCAGTGATTTGCCAAAAGGTGACTGTATTTTGTAGTACCATTTAGTGTTTAAGCCATTACATGTAAGTGCTGCAGAACAGAGGAGTGATTGACTGTGCTGCTGTTGTGTTGTCTGCTCTTTAGCTTAAGTATTTTGTTAGTTGTATTTTATCCTCTTGAGGCATTATGAGCAAAAGGCCAGCCTGGCATCCTGTGTTGATGTGCCGGCCTGTATGCATCAGTTCAGTTGCTGTTCTCCAGTCCCACAGCGAGATCATTCCAGTGCAAGTGGTTTCTGCTAATGTTCTGCTTCCATTTCAGGCATGCTTTCAAAAGAGTGGTGCATCCGTTGTTGCAATACGCAAATACATCATCCATAAATACCCTTCCCTGGAGCTGGAGAGGAGAGGCTATCTGCTAAAGCAAGCCTTGAAAAGGGAGCTGGAGAGAGGAATCATTAGGCAGGTAAGAGCTGCTTTGTGGAGCAGCACTGGAGGTGATGTTACTGAATTACATACAGGTAGTAGGTCTTTTCTTCCTCATGAAGGTTAATCAACCTGTTTCTCCACTTCATTAGATACCGACAGGATTTCACTGTTGTTCTGTCAGTCAGACACTTTGCCCAGTTGTCTTTTGTGCAATGTATGACCGTTTCTTGATGTTGTGTCATACAGCATTGCAGCAGCCTTTGTCTTCAAACTCAGTCCAGCACTGTCACTTCTGCAGCAGCAGATTTAGCACTAATTTACGCTTGTGATGTCTGTTAGGATGTCATGGTATGTTGTTAATATCTTGGCTGTAGTTTCTGATCTTATTAAAGTTTCAGTGGGTTCAAACAGGCCTCTGCCATAACAGTCCCATCACCAGGGTGACAGTGCAGTCAAAATCTGTGTAATGGTGTCAGTGAGTCTCTTTCTGGTTGTTATTCTGAGTTACTTTGCTAAAGACTGAAATGGACTTTCTTTCGAACTAGGTAAAAGGAAAGGGAGCTTCTGGCAGCTTTGTGGTGGTGGCTAGTGCAGGAAAATCTGTTCCAAAATCCAGAGACAGAAAGGTAAGATGGATCATTTTAAACAATACCCTGAAAGATCTTGCACTGAAACACATGTATCTTACCAAAGGCAGCTTAATCCCAACCCAGACAGTATTCTCCTTGCTGTACTTTTCCTCCCCAAGTATGGTAATTAAAAAACCTGTTCATAAAATCAGAACCAGAAAGTTAGTTTTAGAAATTAAGCCAAGTAGAATAAACAAAATCTTAGTTTTAAAATGTTTACATTAAACCCCTAGGCTTTGGTTCAGAGGCAGAAAACTGAATAACCAGGAAGCTCCTCTTCTGTCTTTACCTGGTAGAGAGACATGCCTCTCAGGTATTGTAAGAGAGCTTTATGCTACTGCTGTCTGTTCTATCTGTTGCATGGATAAATGGAAGACTTCAGTCTTGAGGACTGTCAGGTGAACAGTTTTCCATGAGCTGTGAGTGCAGAGGGAGGAAGAAGACAATGTCCTAAGGTTTCTGGAAGAAAGCTGCTGATGTTGGGTGTATATTGCTCTGAGGTAGTACTATGTGATATGGGAGGGGGTGGTTGAGCCTAGTCCTCACAGTTAGTCCAGCTCCACCGTTCACTCTCTGCTGCACTGGAGGTATGAATTAAGTTTCTAACACTGTGGTTAAAAAACACTTAGCTAGAATTGCTGATCCCCTTGCAGCTTAGATGGATGAACCCACAGAGTATTGTAATGTATCTTTTCACTTCTGGGGAGACCAAAAGCCCTAAAGCTGAGGGAAACAGTGACATGCTTGGTACTAGGGAACAGGAGAAAACTAATTGCAGTGTAACTTTTTAAATAGAGGTCACTGGCTCCACAAGAAGTTTGAGCAAGACACCTGATAACTGCCAACACATCACTTTTATTGTCTTCAGCGTATCAGTGTCTTTGTTCCCAGTTACTTTCTCTGTGTTGCAGCAAAACAAGCAGCTTGCTTTTGTTGTTGGTGAATGCAGCTAGCAGCTGTCTGGTGAGCAGCACCCTCACCCCTTCGACTGTTTGCAAAGCTGCTGTTCAGCATCAAAACCATTAAACTTCAGCACATTTTCCCACTGTCTTTTCTGTATAAACAACAGACTTTATTTTTTTCTGCTCATGCCCTCCTCACAGTAATAAAGGGTTGGAGGAAAATTCAGAAGGGAAAGTTGGCTTCAATCAGGATTTCATTCTGTCATCTAAAACCCACTCCTGTTTAAGGTATTCATTTTTGGGCAGATGTAAAAAGCCTTTGGTGGGGTATAAATTTCATGGCAGTGTGTAAGATTTTCACTCGTGTCAGAAGGGCAGCAGAGGAAAGTGTGTGTAGAAAGAGGAAGGAAACTGATGTAAAAATACAGATGTTGTTAAATACTGAGCAATTTCTATTTGCAAAACTATCCAGAGACGCCTATGAAAATTCCAGCCAAATTTGCTTGGTTTTACCTAAACTTTTTAAATTGTTAAAGGATTGCCTTACAGAACTTGATTTTGCAGATCTGTGTCCGGTGTCAGGAGCACTTCTCCCCTGTGCATTGCTGCTTCAGATACCCCAGACTTTTAGGCCCCACTGATGAGTAAAGTGTGTGTATTTCAGAAAAGCACTTCTACTTCGGCTGCAGAGCAACAAGTGAAGCTGGAAGATATCCTGCCCCTGGCTTTCACCCGCCTTTGTGAGCCGAAGGAAGCTTCTTACAGCCTCATCAAGAAATATGTGTCTCAGTATTACCCCAAACTCAAAGTAGATATCAGGTAGGTGCAGGAGTATGCTGTTGTAAGCAGAGCTGCAGAGGAGCAGTGAAATACAGCCTTCCTTTGGCTTTGCCTTGCTTCCCAGCGATCCAGTTCAGTGTTGCAGCAGGCAGGTGGTGCTCTGCCTTGTAGAGCCTGCAGGAAAACTTGAGGAAAAGCTGTGCCTTTTCCTGCATCCCTCCACACCCAGTCTTTGTTCCTGATGCCAACATCAGCGTTGACTGTGCACCTCCACCCTTGATCAAAACGAGCTCCCTTTAGCTGCGGGGATGTGAAGCCTCTCCTTGGGATCTTGTCCTGTCCTTGGTTCTGGATGCCTTAGCTGGCATGTGCTTACAGTAAGCTTTAAGCTCGCTTATATGAAATGGGTCAAAGCTTGGGGAGGAAGCAAACCTAGGAAAGCCATGTGTGCTACCTCTTGCAGGGGCCTGTACTTATCCCTTGTTGTCTGTGAGCTGACTCATTGCCCACCGACTCGAAATGTGCTTTTCAAAATGATTAAATCCTCCCAAGTGGAGCTTGTCTGTTTCTGGATGCAGTGACACCAAGGAAACGTTGCAGTTCAGTTTCCACTAACGTACATTGTTTTTCTCATGTAATCAGCGCTTGCTGACAGATCTCTATTTAAAATGCCTGTAGGTAGGCAGATACCACTCGTAAGTACTGCTCTGCTCATACTCTGTATAAAGCCTTGTTTCTCTGTTTGTTTTTGAAGCTGTCAGTCTGTGTGTGTGTCAGTAAAGCTTTATCTTCCTGTATTTCAGACCCCAGCTCTTGAAGAATGCCCTCCAGAGAGCTGTAGAGAAGGGCCAGTTAGAGCAGATCACAGGGAAGGGAGCGTCTGGGACATTCCAGGTCAGAGCCAGAGTTCATCTTGTTTTGTTGACTATACTGACCACAAGCCTTGGATATAAGTTAACACCCCCTCTTCCCCCCCACCTCAGTTTCATTGGGTGCACCTTTCTTTAGCAGCCTGTCATGTTCAGGAGTTGTCCAACTATGAAGCAGTAGGACTCTTATTCTCCTCTGGGTCTACATTTCTGGAGCAGCCCCCCCTGCCTTCCTTGCTTAGCGTGTTCCTCACGCTGCTTCGGCTCTGACTCATTAGCACAGTAGGGGAGATGGTGGGGTAAGCTTTCCTTTACCATCTCTTATTGTGGGTGCAGTAGGTACCCCAGATGCCTGCAACGCTTTGTTCTTGTGGATGTTCCACAGAAGCCTCTTGGGTACATTTGGTCTGGGAGATGGAAGAAGAGCTGATTTATTTCCTTCCCTAAGTGATAGGCCCTTAGATTGCCACATCCTTGCAGTGTATTTGGGGACTGGGACAATATGTTACTGATGATAAGCCCTCCAGGCCACTTGACTAGGCCTGTCCTCCCAGTTAAAGGTGGGAGAGCAGCATTCCCCGTGCCGTGTTTAATGTAAAACATATCTGTGCTGATGCAGGAGCGCCGACCCACCTGGTGCAGAGGAGCTTGTCCTGACCTGGTTTGGGAGAATTTTGTCTTGATGCTTTTCTCTTCCTCCTTGGAAAATAGCTGAAGAAATCAGGGGAGAAGCCCCTGCTGGGTGGGACTCTGATGGAAGACGCCATCCTGTCTGCTATTGCGGCCATGAACGAACCGAAGACCTGCTCCACCACAGCCCTCAAGAAGTATATCCTGGAAAACCACCCAGGGACCAGCTCCAACCTCCAGGGTAAAGTACCAGTCTGTGTGATGCTTCTCTTTTGCATGCTGAAAGAGTCCTGCAGCTGCAGATGTGTCTGCGCAGCACCTTTAAAGTATTCCATTGAGCTTGCTTTGGAACTGACAGCTGCTCAGCTCTTTGTGCTGCAGAGATGCTCAGTGGTTTTAATTCCCATTAGCTCCTTTCAAGCCTGACAAAGGCTAGTTTGAGACATAATACATGTTTCTCTTGTCTGTAGCACGTTCCCAGGAAAGGGGAATAGTATTCAAGTACTTTTGTTGTTCTTAAATCACCAAGTTGATTTCATCTGTCTGTCTCTATTTTGAAAGGCTACAGCTTGGCATAAATGCAGTTCCCAGTTGCTTTTTAGTTAGAGAAGTTGCACAGTCTAACTTTCAAAACATTCGCAGGCACCCCTCTCACGGATTTGCTTGAGGTCATTCTTTGGCTCTGATTTTTAAAAGGTCAAGCAAGCAAGGAGAGAAACAATCCTGTTGTATTTGGAAAGAGATTTGGTATGTCTTTGTTCGCAGGAATGACTCTAATGTCTGGTTTGGCTTTTGCGTTAGCAGAAGCAATACTAACAGACGCTTTAAAGCAGATGTTTTAATGGTTTATGTGCATTATTTGGCCTGAGCCCCACTGCTGTTTATTAACCAGTGCGTGAGGTCACTTGAAGCAGGATGAGCTCACAGCAGTCTTCACTAGAGTCAAACATGGAGGTAAATGAGTTTGTTGCTGTGATGTCATGGTTCTGGTGCCATTCGTTAGGACATGGGCTGGAGGGAGGCTGCTGATTCCCCACTTCATCTGGAGCTGAAGCACAGCAGCAGCACATCAGTTTGAAACAGGGCTTACTGATGCCGAGAGAGCACAGGTTCCCTCACAGCAGCGTGGGCTAAAGAAGCTGCCTGAGGCCTTCTGCCAATTAGAGACTGATGTCAAGCCTGACTTCTTCATCTTGGGGCAGGGAGAAGAGTTTCCAGGCATCCTAAGCACTTGCATGATTTATTTTCAGGAGCATTGGAATTCTCCCTGGTCCTCAGAGGCCTATGCTCAGCCAGCCTCGAGTGCTTGTCAGTCTTGCAAGTCACATAAAGAAATTTCAGCTTGCAATCTGTTGTTTTCTTTCCCTTTCTGTTACATAAAAGGAATTTTGGTGATCTCTGCTCTGTTTTAAGAGCAACCAGAGGAAGATCTGGTGAGATGTAAAAGCAGACGGGTGCACACTGCAGAGCCAGTGCTCTGCACTCCTCCTCCTTTTATACCTGACTGGAGTCAAGTGCTATTTATCTTTCTGCTGCTCTTTATCTTTGATACAAAGACTAAAACCAGCCTTAGGCTTTGTATTGCTCCTGTTTTATGAAAGCGTGGAGTTTTAAAGAGTTCTTGAACTATGAGGATCCAGATGTTGCAACAGTAGTGACTTCATGGATAGGATCAAGTCCATTAGCTGTGCAGGCTCTTCCAGTGCCGTTCAAAGTACAGTATTTCAGCAGAAGCAGCCCTGGTGTAAGTATGGCCTTGTCCCAAAGGATTCACTTGCTGTGAAATGTCAGTGCTTGATAAAAGCCTGTTTCAGTAGTGTGGAATAAGCAGCTGGAGCAAATACCTTTGCATTAATTGTCCCCACAGATTCAGTGGCAGTTCACCCACTGTGTTTCTTTGTATTTTTCCATTTCTCAAGTGAGCCTCTTTGGAAGGTGCTTGAGGCCAGCCTTGCTCTGCCCTTGGTTTGGAGGGAGCTAAATATGAAAATGGGCCCTCTAATTCAAGCTGCAAGTGGTTTTGAACTAACTAAACAACTTCAGCCCTCTTGCCAAAGATCCTCTGTACTTGCACAGGTTTGGTTACAATTCTTACACAGTGCACATAGGACAGAAGGCTGGAATAAAAAGTGTATTTGTCCTATGTCTAGACCAGGTATTTTCCCTTTAAAAAGCAAAACAAGAACATAGACTGGGGAAAGATGCATCACATTTGACATTTAGGGATACAAGGAAGGTAAAACCAGGGTAAAGACACAAGTCTTTAAAAAGCCCTTTGGAGAACAGGCCGTAGAAAGTTGATATTTGGGTTAAATTTGGACAGCGGTAATTCCATGCCACTACTGATTGCATTTAGGAAGGAGCATCCTTTGATGGGGACATCAAAACCGTGCTCTGTTCCTGACTTCATCCTTTGGAGAATTTAAAGCCACACTTGCTAAGTGCTCTGCAGGTGTCCTAGCAAAGGAGACTTCATCCTGGCTTTCCAGCTCTGATTTCAGAGGGCTCTGCAAGGAGCAGTAAGGTCAGACAAGTGGATAAAGATAGCAGCAGCCTTCCTCTGATTTTTTTATCTGATTTTATTTTCACAGTGCATCTACTGAAGAGAACCCTGCAGAAATGTGAGAAGAATGGCTGGATGGAGCAAATCTCTGGAAAGGGCTTCAGTGGAACCTTTCAGCTTTGCTTCCCTTATTATCCTAGGTAAAGCACTTGGCTGTTAAACAGAATTCAAGGCAAGTGTTGAGGAGGTTAGCCAGGTAGCACTGCAGAGGTCCATCAGTTGACCTCTTTACAGGGAAGTTTGTGGAGGGTTTAATAACTGATGAACTGCAGCATTCACAGAATCCCAGAGTGGTTTGAGTTGGAAGGGACCTTAAAGCCCATCCAGCTCCAACCCCTGCCACGGGCAGGGACCCCTTCCACTAGAGCAGCTTGCTCCAAGCCCCTGTGTCCAACCTGGCCTTGAACACTGCCAGGGATGGGGCAGCCACAGCTTCTCTGGGCACCCTGTGCCAGCGCCTCAGCACCCTCACAGGGAAGAGCTTCTGCCTAAGAGCTCATCTCAGTCTCCCCTCTGGCAGGTTAAAGCCTTTGTCCTATCCCTACATACCACCCACACTCTAGATAATGCCATTACTTGGATGTCTGACTGTGAGTGAACATAAAGCTAGCAAGGAAGCAAGGGAAGCTTTTAAGGGCAGTAAAGTCTTCTCAGATCCTCTGTCATGGTGCTTTTATTGCAGGATGGAGGCTTTTTAAGTGTTGCTGTGCTAAAACAAGTTCACGTGAGCAGGTAGCGTGGTGGTGTTAACGCAAGGATGCTCACAATGAGTAGGACCCAGCTGTTTCTTAATGCTGACGTGGAGGAGAGGTGGGAGGAGGGAAGATGACCTAGATTAGCTATTGTGAGACTGAAACAGCCTTTCTTCTGCTGGGAGTGTATATTGTGCTGGGCCACGTGGAGCCCAGAGATGGTGACTTAGTGTCCCACAAAGAGCCAAATGGCAACATAGTGGTTGGAAAAGTCTCTGCTAGGGTTACCAAAGGCTTGCTGGAGTCTTATCCTTAATAGCAAGTCACACTCTGACATGAATCCTCTTGTAGCCCAGATGTGCTCTATCCAGAGAAGCAGCAAGATGAGGACTCTGAGGAATCTGAGGAAGAAGAGGAGGAATCTGAGGAGGAAGAAGAATCTGAAGAGGAAGAGTCTGAGGAGGAAGAGCCACCACCAAAGAAGAGGTATGGCCGCATGAGAGAGGAATGGGCTTGTTCAGATGATACAAGTGACTCTTGGTTTGTCTCCCGGTGTGGTTATTTATCCACAGGGCTGTTACTCAGAGGTGTTGGAAGAAGTTTCTGATAATGCTTTGCTCCAGAGATACTGATCTCCCCTATTCCATAGTTTGAAGCTCACCTCTTTTTTTTCCTCCAGATGAGAGGAGAGCCTGTATTTATTCTTTGTATTGCCTGTAGCCTTCTGAAGTCGCTTTTTGTGCTTCACAGAAGTGTGACATTTCACAGGGGACTTTCAGTATTTATTGTTTCCTTAGGAAATGTTTTCCCTACAATAGTAGTATTGCAGTCCTGTACAAAGCCAGCCTTCCTCAGAATGTGGATTTAACATAAGTGTTGTTGGTTAAGTAATACAACTGCATTTAGAGAGGAGAGTGGTCAGGTCTCTGAACTGTTCTGACAATCGACTTTGATTCATTATTTGTATGTTCATATCCCTAACGAAGGAGGTGGAAACCTCTCTGGCAGAGCCCTGTGGGCATTGAGAAGTGCTGAGCATGGCAAGATCTGCCAGAGGAGCTGTTGCTCTTTGAGATTTAGCTAATGAAATGTACTGCTGCATAAAGTCATCCTCCTTTACCATGGGTATTGCAAGAAGCAGATTGACGATGGCAGCAGCTCTGCTCTGGGTACCATTTGTGCCTCCACTGAGCTCTTGTGCTGTCTCTCTCTGACAGGATGCAGAAGAGGCCACCCCCAAAATCGCGGAGCAGGGCCCCTCCGATGAAGCGAAGAGAGTCCAAACCCAAACCAAGGAAAACCCCCGCCGCCAGCCGGGGCAAAGCAAAGCCCCCCCCAAAGGTTAAAACCCCTGCTAAGAAAGCCAAACCAGCAGCCTCAGCCATCAAGAAACCCTCTGGTGGCAGCTCTTCTAAGAAACCAGCAGCCAGTGGGAGGAAGGAGGTGAAACCCTCTGCCAAGGGCAAATCCACCATGAGGAAATCTCTCCGGGCAAAAAAGTAAAACCTTTGGAGTGTCAGGGAATGCCATGGTCAAATCCACAGTCTTGTTTTCTAAGTCGAACATGCGTTTGTATTTTAGTTCTGATGCTTCAACACTTCTTTTAATGGGGTTTTATTATTTTTGTTTTCTTGAATGATGGGGGGGGAAAAAGCTGCAACTTAAATCAAAGCTACCCGAGGAGTTGTTAGAGCTCAATGCCGGGCCTCGTGCCTGCCCCTCCCCTGGAACAAGTCATCTGTCGTTTCTGCAATAATGGTAGGACTTCTTCTAGGGCATATACAACCTGTACATTTTCTGGTGTTCCTCTGGGTTGGGGGCTGGGGGGGGGGGGGGGGGGCTTGGCTTTTAAACGTTCTTCAAAGAAGATCTTTATATCTTCAGCCAGCAGGAACAGGATGACTGGGGGAATGTGATTCTTAAAGAGAAGGTACAAGGGCAAAAGAGTCCTCCCTATATCCCCTGCATTACGAGGTCCTTATCGCTTCTGTGAAGAAGCAGTGTATATACAGCACTTGCACTGAGTCCTGGAGGTGCTGCTTTCTGCTCGGCTGGTAGAGGGGCAGGCTGAGGAGGTGGCACGTTTGGCTCCTTCAGACCAGCAGGGTTTGTTTGATGGTGAGTCAGAGCTTCAGTAATCACCTCCTGCAGCATCCACTGATCGTCTGATGCCAGAGGGGCTCCAGAAGGGGTAGTTCTCGGTTAGGCGGGTGATTTGAATTAGTGTTTCCACGCCACATCTGTTACCTTAAAACCAAAACGTATAAAAGTCTTCTTGAAATCCAAGTTTCCAATGTTTTTAAGAGATGAAGAGCCTGAGTTTGGTCACCTCTTGTTTACCCTTTTTTAAAGAACAGTGGGAGAGCTATACAATTGCTAATGTAGAGATGTTGATAAGTGAAGAACATGCCGTTTGCTAAAATAAAATGAAACTAGATTCCAGGCCCGCTCTGTGTGTCCTTTCTCTTCCTCGCCACAGCTTCCTCCTCCTGGAACTGCAGAGAGGAGGGAATTACCATCAGCATGGATTGCTGCAGAGGCAAATCTTTGTTAAATGCACTTTGCCAGCGTGAAAGAGTGGGGCTGCTTTAGCCTGAGCACTGTAGCTCAACTGACTTGTGACCTTTCTCTTCCCTGGTTTCTCTGGAGGCAAAGGTGAGCAAGTAGAAAGCTCTGTTTGAACCTCTTCCTGCTTCTCTTCTCCCTCTGCCCCCCATCAGTGGCCAGTGGGGACAGGAAAAGACCAGCTGAAATCATCCCCTGCTCAACAGAGCAGCACCTGCAGTCAGAGCACTCTCTACCTTGTCCTTGTGCACTGGTGATTCCAATGTGACCTGACAGTTTCATTCACCATGCTTTGGGAAAGAGCTTTGCATGTTCCATGCTGAGAGGAGCGGCAGTACCTCAAAAAATCAAATGCAAAACAAAAGAGAAAACAACCCTATTGAGTTTATTCTTTTTAGTTGCTGTCCCTGTGTGCTGTCTTGGACAACAGGGAGGTTAGAAAACCATGTCAGAAATGGCCTCAATTGTTGTCAGCCCCATAGCAAGGGTGCAGACATGGGGAGGTTAAAAAAATAAGTTATGGAAACTGGGAGGGTGAAAGCCCTGGTCAAAGAGTGATCCATGGGGATGCAAAGCAATAGGAAGCATTAGTTCATGGCTCGCCCTAAGGGCTGCTTGTACGGGGGTTTGACACTTCAAGGAACCAAGTTTGAGGAACTGCTTCACTCAAGGACACGTATTTACAGGGGCACTGAGCCCTGTCCCAGCTGTAGGGCAGTTTGTGACCTCCCTCATCCCAGCATTCCCACACCGACCACCCCATGGGCAAAACACTGGTCTGGATAACACGGATGTTCGACACGTGGCTGTGGCTCAGTTTTGCTGCGAGGCACCTTGAATTAGAGCCCTGTGCTGAAAACAGCCATCGGCTCCCTTGGTCACCCCCAAACTCTTTGGCTGGGGTTTTAATTGCTAATTAAGTGGTTTCTGTGCACTGAGCCAAAACAAGAGCTGTGGCTCTGGTTGTGTTTAATCCCAAGGACCAATCCTTGTCTCCTGAGAGCAGCAAGTGGGATTGAACAGGAAAATCATCATCCCGTGGCAGCGTTGCCGGTGGAGCTCTTCTCCATCTCCGCTTCCTGGCCAGCCTGGGCTCCGATATGTTATTCCTCAGCCCCATCTGTCCTCCTTGTTCCATTTTTCCGTTGTTTCTCTGCGAGTTCTGCTGGGGCATCTCACAGCATCTCCAAGCAGCCAGCGCTGGCGGCGGCCCAAGGTTGGAACACTGCTCTTTGGAGCCCTTTCGCATCCTCAGGGAGCGAGAAGGGGATTTTGGGGTGCACCCTGAGGGGTCAGACCCCGTCTGCTCCCCAAACTGTTGCTTTCCCTTTCCAGGAGCCAAGCACATCCCTGAGGCTGGGAACAGCTTTGCCCTCAGGCAGCTGGAGGATTTTGGGCACCTGAGGCTCTGCGTTTGCAGTGAGGTCAGAGCCATCCCTCTTTATTCCCAGCACGAACAGACCGTGGTGAGCAAAATTCCCATGGGAATTCAGCAACCGGGGTGAAAAGGGTCTGAGCATCAGGGCAGGGGGAGGCGAGCAGCGACCACGTGTGTGCGTGGTGGGGTTAGAAATCACTTCTGGCTGGGCACGCAGGAGGAGAGGAGAGGAAACAGGAGAGAGGGAAAGGAATCCAATGCAGCCGCGTCTTCCGAAGAGCCCGAGCGCTGCTGCTGCTGCTTCCAAGAGACGGAGAGAGCCGGGGAGGTAAAATTGCAGTGATTCATCGTGGGCAGATCGGAGGCAGGAAATGGGAGTTCGCTGCCTGCCCCGTGCCCGCTGCGGGCTCGGGCTCACCGGGGCCTGGCTGGCGGCGAGGGCCTGACGCCAACGGGTCGAGCATCCCTGCGCCACGGAGGGAGCTGCCGAGGAGCCACAGGGAAGAAGGGAAAGAACCGGCGGAGGCCGAGAGCTGGAGCCAAGGGGATTTTCCTGCCTGCGTTTCTCCGGAGCCATCCGACAGAGCCCGTGAGCCGGGGAAGGGGGCACAGGGGATGGGGGGGCTCTGGGGATGCTCGGGGTTTGGGTGTCACCCCCCATCACCACCACTAAATCCGGGGGTCAGCATCCCTCCCCATGGGGACCACATCCCTCCCCTGGGGTCCACCAGGGTGGGCTGGGGGCTCATTGAGAAATGAAGAGTGGGAAAAAGGGGGCGGGGCTTGGGGGCTGCCTGCCTGCGGATTGGCTGGGGGGAGAGGGGAGAGACCCCCCAGATTATGCCCGAAGGAGAGGGGCAAACTTGAGCTTGCAAAGGGGATGTGGGCACCATACGGACCCCGCACCCCCTTAGGATGCCTTTGGGCTGCCGGATTCCCCCCCCTTTCCCCTGTGCTTGCACCCAGGAGGCTGCAGTGCGGTCTCGGTGACACGAGTTGTGCCTGGTCTCAGCCTGTCCAAGGGCTGCAGAGGGCAAAACCCCCTTGGGTGGCTGGAGAGGGGCCGGGGGCACCCTTGGGTGGGCATCTTGGCTGTAAATGCCCCCCCAAACCTGCTGCCCCCATGCTGGTGTTTTGGGGATCACCCCTGAAGGACAGCCATGGGGTCTTGGTGCTGGGTGGCCAGTGGGATTGGAGGGAGGGGAGAATGGGAGAGACCCCAGAATCTCTCTGGAGTTTGGGCTGTGGGACTGCATGCCCCTTGCTCGGGGTCTGGACTGTTTGCTCAGGATCACATTGGTTTCAATTGGGACCAGGATGCAGGGACCATATGTGTCACCTTTGGGGTTGGGATCTGGGGACCCTCACATCACGCTAGGGTCAGGACATGGGGACCATCTGCATCCTGCACAGGGCTGGGATGTGGGACCTTCACACAGTGCTCAGGGGCAGGACATGGGACCCTCACATTGTGCTTAGGGTCGGGATGCTGGGATCCTTGATTCAGTGTGGGGACACAGGGACCTTCATGCTGGAGTTGGGGTCACGCTGTGCAGAACCTTACACGCACTTGGGGTCACAGGGGGTCCTTGCATGGGGGCTGGAATGTGGGGACATGGAGACCCCTGCATTGGGTTTGGGGTGCAGGGGCCCTACCGTTAGGGTTAGGACCAGGATTTGGGGACCTTTTTATTGGGGTTGGTGTGGAGGGACTCTTGTGTCAGGGCCAGGACTCGGGCTCACCTGTACTGGGGATTGGGGGCCATCGTATGAGACTGCAGCATCTCCTGAGGCTCATCGGGCCTGAAATGGGGGGACAGTGGGGGCAGGTTGTGTCTGTCCCCTCCCTCCTCGCAGGGACTGTGACCGGGGGGTCAGATCCGAGCTCCTGCACCACCCTGGCTGGCTCCGGATAACTCAGATGCAGCACTGGAGCTGCTTAACCCCATCCTGATCCAGCCTTCGCCCCCCCCAAACCCCACTGCCATGAAGAAGAAGGCGGCCAATGGGAGGGGGCCGGATCCTGCAGCCCCCCAGCAGCGAGCCCGGGGCATCACCAAGTCAGCAGAGGTGAGTTACCCACAGGAGGGGGGCCAGGACACCCCAAGATGGGATTTGGGAGTGGGTCTGTCCCCAGTCCATCCCCTCAGGGTGGGCTGATTGCCCTGGGGTGAAGCGACTGCAGCAGCATGGGGGGGGTGTGTTGCTGGCATGGGTTGGTTTTGGTTCCCCTCAGTACGTGGGCTCCTTTGTGGTGGAGGACTTGGACCTGGAGCAGCGAGCAGGGCAGCTGGAGGAGCAGCTGCAGGCACTGAAGGTCGGGCACCCACCACTGCTCCCCACGCTGGGAAAACAGGGGGACCCCCAATAGTGGGGGGACCCTGTGGTGACATAGCCCAGATCCCCCCCAGCTCTGTGTCTCTCCTGGCCAGGACTGCCCCAGGAGGAGATTGGTGGTGCTGAGGTTCAGCTTGCAGGGGGTGAAAGTCTACAGTGCCGATGGTGAGGTAGGGATGCTGAGGTGCTCAGGGCTGTTGGGGGGACTTGGGGGTGCTGGGGAGCCCATGGGTGCTGGGGGAGCTCAGTGATGCTGGAAAGCTGCTTTGCGGGGAGGTTGCACCTCTCTGAGTATCATTTTTCCTCTTGGGAGCCTGCTCTGCATTCACAAATAGCACTGCAACCTGCAGTGCCGTAGCAGTGCCCCCAGCATCACTTGCACCCCAGGGTGCCGGGGGGGGGGGGGTGGGGTGCTTGGTTCAATGACCCCCACCTTGTCCTTGTCCCCACAGACGCTGCTGATGGCGCATGCGCTGCGCCGGATCCTGTACAGCACGTGGCGACGCGCCGACCGCCAGTTCGCCTTCGTGGCCCGCAACCCCCGCAGCCCCGGCAGCCCCCTCTTCTGCCACCTCTTTGTGGGGCTCCCGGGTGAGGTGCGTGTCCCAGCACCCCCAAAATAAACTCCTCTTGTTACAGCTCGTTCTTGCTTCTATTGGGTTAACACCCGGCATCTTCTGCCTCTGTAGGTCCAGACCCTGCATCTCCTGCTCTGCCGCTGCTTCCAGCTCTGCTACCTCCTGGCTCACCCCGAGGAGCAGGCGCCCGACGGGGAGCCCACGGGGCCGGGGGTGCTGCGGGAGCCGCTCAACCCCGAGGAGGTGTCACGCAACGTCAACGCTCTCGTGTCCTTCCGACGCCTGCCCGCGCTCGGCTCCATGGGCGCAGGGGTAGGTGGTGGGGACTCACACACTGTGTGCACGGTGCGCTCACACATGCGGTGTCTGCGGGGCCTTTCCCTCCACGGCGTGGTTTTAGCACGGTTTTGCCTGCTCTTCGCGTGGCTCTTCTCTCCCAGCCTTTTCTTTGTGCAGTTTCTGCCACGGCAAGACGTGCACGGCACTTTGTGCGGGGCGTTCGTCACGCTGCAGTCCGCTTCGGTTCCTGCGCAGCCTTCTCTCGCGCAGCAGCTTTCATGGCGCATTAATGCACAGCCTGGTTCTCGTGGTGGTTCACAGGGCCTCTCCTCACACGTCCCCCTTGCACAGTGGGGTACACACAGCGTTTAGCACAACCTGTCCTTGCACGGCACGTGTTTACACAGCCCCCCCTGCACAGCCCATTTCTAACAGCCTTTTTGCGGGGCAGCCTTCTGCATGCTTTTGTCTTGCATGGCCTTTTCTCACAGCGTTTTGGACCAGGAGGTTTTTGCACAGTGCTTCTGCAGGGTGTTTTTCATGGCATCTCTTTGTGTGACGTCTCCGACAGAGCATCTGTTGCACGGCATCTTATTGCACGGCTTTCTTGGCACGGTGATTTTTGCAGAGCAGTTCTGCAGGTGATTTATTGCAGTGGTTTCGGCGGGGTGCTCTTCGCAGCGTGTTTTGCTGCAGGGCATTCCTTACATGGGTGATCGCAGGGCATTTCTTGCGCAGCGTTTTTTGTGCAGTGTCTTTTTGCAGGGCATTTTCTCGCTCAGCATGGCCTGCAGGGTGGGCTTGTGCACAGCATTGGTGGTGGTGGTGTTTAGCACAGCATTCCTTGCGTAGGGTTTTTTGGTCATGAGGTCTCGCACGGCATCTTTTTAGGGTGACAGTTCTGGTGTGGCATTTTCAGAGTGTAGTTTTTGGGGTGTCAATTCTGGTGTAGCACTTTTGAGGTGACATTTTTTGGGTGCAATTTCTGGTGTAGCACTTTCAGGGTGTCATTTTTAGATGTCATTTTGGGGGTGTTATTTTTAGGAGTAATTTTTAGGGTGTCATTTTTGGGGTGCCATTTTTGAGGTGTATTTTTTAGGAGTAATTTTCAAGGTGTCATTGTTAGGAGTCATTTTTGGGGTGTCATTTTCAGGGTGTCATTTTGGGGGTGTTATTTTTAGGAGTCATTTTCAGGGTGTCATTGTTTAGAGTCATTTTCGGGGTGTCATTTTTAGGGTGTAATTTTCAGGATGCCCATTTTGGGGTGTTATTTTTAGAAGTCATTTTCAGGGTGTCATTTTTAGGTGTCACCGTTAGGAGTCATTTTCGGGGTGTCATTTCTGGTGCGCCGTTTTTGGTCCAGCGTTTTTCTCCATGGAGTTTCCTGTGACATTTCACACTGCGAGACACCCACCCCCCCCCATCACCCCTCTTGACAGCCCCTTCACCCCCCAGGACCGACAGGCGGAGGGCAGAGCCTGGCGCCCTGGGAACCCCTACTGCTCCCCAGTGCTGGTGCGCAAGAAAGCCATCCGCAGCAAGGTGCTGCGCTCGGGGGCTTACCGGGACTGTGGGGCTGAGAGCCAGCTCCATCAGCCACCCCGTGACACCGGTGAGTGCCGGGGGGGGGAAACTGAGGCACGGGGGGCACACACAGCCCTAGCGTCATGGGGTGTTCCGGGTGAGGAGGGGATTAATGGGCTCCCACAGCACCAGCAGGATGGGAGAGCAAAGGGGCGAGGAGCTTCGCCTTCCTCCCTGAAAACGAGAGCATCCTTGCTGAGAGCGTGTGGGGCTTCGCCGGCATCTCCAGGTGGGTGCGCAGGACCCCTCCTGTTCATCCCCATCCCTTCCCAATCCCTCCCCTTCACACCCACCCTCCGCCTCGTCCCATCCGTAGGGACAGCGGGATCGCGCTGCTGCGGCGCGATGTGCCCGGCGCCTTCCTGCTGCGCCCCGAGCCCGGGCTGGCCAAGCGTTGGTGCCTGTGGGTGCGGGCGCCCTGCGGCATCGTCACCTACAGCCTCGTCAGGACGCATCAGGGCAGGTTCTGTGTGGAGGTGAGGGCGGTGCATGGCCAGCACATGGGGGTGCTTGGGGTGTTCGTGTTGGGGTTGCAGGGGTGCGACAGTTACACCCGGTAAGGGTGTTTGATGTGTTTGTGCATGGATGCACTTTGGTGTAAGTGCATTCGACGCATTGGTGCATTTGTGGGTTTATTTCACTGTGTAAGGGAATTTAATGCATCAGTGCATGGATGCATTGGTGCGTTTTTGTGTTTAATGCCCAGAGTTAGTGCATTGGATGCGTCTGTGCATTGGTGCATGGATGCACTGGTGAATTTGTGGGTTTGCATCACTGTGTAAGTATATTTAATGCATCTGTGCATTATTGCATGGGTGCATGGGTGCATTAGTGTGTTTGCTTCACTGTGTAAGTGGATTTGATGCATCTGTGCACGGCTGTATTGGTGTATGGGTGCATTGATAAGTAGGGGGAACAGTGTATGGGTGCCTCATGTGGGTACCAATGGGTGTGGGTGCATGGGCGCTTCCACGCTTTGATGTGTAAATACAATTGATTTATGGGTGCACAAGTGCATCCATGCATGTCTACTATGTGCTACACAGATGCATTGGTGTGTGTTTCATTCCTGGGTGCACGGGTCATGGGTGCCTTTGATTCGTGGGTACATCAGTGCACAGGGTGCAGCTATGGGTGGATGCACAGTGCACAGGTACATCAGTATAGCACGTGGGTGCAGTGGATGCATGGGTGTATTTGATCCTCATGGACTGGTGGGGTTTGCGGGTGCATTTGGGGACACTGGTATTTGGTGCAGGGGTGCACAGTGCACGGGCACCGCAGGGTCTCACCTCTCCGGTCTCCCCCACGGCAGCACTCCAACACCGAGTTCCCCAGCGTGGCCACGCTCCTGGCTCACTACTCCGCCGCACCGGGCGGATGCTTCTGTCGCCTGGCCCCTGGCCGCCGCAACCCCGGCTACGAGGAGCGGGACCCCGGTGGCGGGGCCAGCGCCTGGGGGGACACTGCCTGGGCCCCCAGCGGCCCCGTCGGGGCGCAGCATGAGCGGGGTTAAGCTCAGGCACACCCCCCCCAGGGCACCGGCCCCCCGATAATCCCCATTGAGCTTTAAACCGCTGCCGTCTGCCTTATCTGCCCCCTCCCGCGGCTGCGTGCGCTGGCAATAAATGGCTGTCGTGCTGCCGGTCTGTTCTTCACACCGCGGTGCGCGCTCATGCACCCTCGTGAATTCACACTCGCGCACTTGCAGGCCCGTGCACGTGTGCCCTGGTGCCCGCGCACGCTGGCAGAACTGCACCATGCGCTCACGCTTGCACGCACACCTGCACTGCGTGATTGTGCTTGCACGCGCAGGCCCTCGTGCTCTTGCACGCTCACGCATGGCTACAGCTGCACTCGGACACCCTTGCACTTGCACTCCCAGGTGCTTGCACGCTCACGCATGGCTACAGCTGCACTCAGACACCCATGCACTTGCCCTCTCATGCACTTGCACGCTCAGGCCGCTTTGCCCTTGCATGCTCACCCACTGCTACAGCCGCACTCAGACACCCGTGCACTTGCACTCCCAGGTGCTTGCACGCTCAGGTCCCTGTGCTCTTGCACACTCACCCACTGCTACAGCTGCACTCAGACACCCATGCACTTGCACTCACACATTGCACTCGTGCATTTGCCCTCTCGTGCTCTTGCGCACTCATGCATGGCTACAGCCGCACTCGGACACCTGTGCACTTGCACTCCCAGGTGCTTGCACGCTCACCCACTGCTACAGCCGCACTCAGACACCTGTGCACTTGCACTCCCAGGTGCTTGCACGCTCCCCCACTGCTACAGCCGCACTCGGACACCCTTGCACTTGCACTCCCAGGTCCCTGTGCTCTTGCACGCTCCCCCACTGCTACAGCCGCACTCGGACACCCTCGCACTTGCACTCCCAGGTGCTTGCACGCTCAGGTCCCTGTGCTCTTGCACGCTCACGCATGGCTACAGCCGCACTCGGACACCCGTGCACTTGCACTCCCAGGTGCTTGCACGCTCACCCACTGCTACAGCCGCACGCAGACACCCGTGCACTTGCACTCCCAGGTGCTTGCACGCTCAGGTCCCTGTGCTCTTGCACACTCACGCATGGCTACAGCCGCACTCGGGCACCCGTGCACTTGCACTCACACACTTGCACACGTGCATTTACCCTCACGTGCTCTTGCGCGCTCACGCTCTCGTTCCCCCCCCCGCGCTTGCACGCGCACGGGCACGCGCGCCCGCAGTCACGTGGCCTCGCGCCGCGCTGCCGTCTCCCCCCCCCTCCCACTCCCCCGGTCGCTGTGGCAACCGCGTGGGGTCGCTGCGCGCATGCGCGTTGTGTCCGGCCGCGTTCCCGCCGCGTCCCCTCAGAGCCGGGCCTGGTTCCGCTGCCCGGCTCCTTCCGCACGCCCCGGCCCGCCTCGGGTTCCCCTCGGCTCCCTCAGGCTTTGCCTCCTGACGCCTGCAGGCGCCTGACGCTTCCAGGCTCACCGCAGGTTTTGCCTCGCCCAGTCCCCGTCCGGGTTCCCCGCAGTTACCTCAGGCTGCACCCCCCCAAGCCTCCCCCCCCCCGTCTGCCATAGTTGCCCTTCAGGCTGGTTCCGAGTCTCCCCTTCACCCTCCCCAAGCTTTCCTCCTCTGCAGCCTCCCCTTCTCGCCCAGCCCTCCTTGCCTCTCCTTCCCCATGCCGAGCTGTGGGGGGCTCCATCCCCTCAGTGCCCCCAGTACCTGGTGAGCGCTGCCCCCCACGCGGGGGTGCAGGCCTCGGGGTTAGGCCCTCCCAGGCCCCTCAAGTGAGCGCGTGTGGGGTTGAGCCGGGCCAGGACTTGAATGGCCTCGGAGGCGGTGAAGGTGATCGTGCGCTGCCGGCCCATGAACGTGCGTGAGAGAGCTCTGGGCTGCAAGGCGGTTGTGAGCATGGAGAGCACCCGGGGCCAGTGCTTCCTCCAGAACCCTGCTGCTGCCGGTGAGCCCCCCAAGCAGTTCACCTTCGATGGGGCGTACTGCAAGGAGCACAGCACGAAGCAGATCTACAATGAGATTGCCTACCCGCTCGTGGAGGTGAGTGGTGCCTGAAGCAAGCCATGCACACAGGGACACAGGCAACAGGAACAGGCTGCAGTCACCGTCCCTGGAAGTGTTCACATACCGGGTAGATGAGGCCTTGGCAGTGCTGAGGAACAGTTGGAACTGATGAGCTTAAAGGTCTTTGGCAATCTGGTTCATTCTGCGATTCTATGAACACATAGCTCGGGACATGGGCTGAGGAGTTTCACATTGATAGGTGACCCCCAGCTGGCATGATTTATGGACAGAAACAGCCCTGTTTCCTGCTTCAAAAGGCTTAGCTGCAACCCTGGGGTGGGCAAAACAGTGTCCCAGCAGTGGGCTGGGAAATTGGGAAGGAAAACAACTTTTTCAGCAGCCAGAGGGGCACTGAGGACAGAATTACATTAAATTGTTTTAGGCAGATGTTTATATGAAAGATGAACCCCCTGAGCAGGCCCTAGGGATGGTGGCTGGCTAGAAACTGCAGTTGAAGGTGATGTGGGAAGAAGGGAATAAACGATCGTCCTGATGGCTTTAGGGATATTTTCACTGAAGACAGGCAACCTCAGCCTGGTTTAGAGTAGTAAAATGAGAGGGGATCCATTTGCTGCATGGCAAGCAGCCAGGGTGAGGAAGGAAGCAGTTAAGGGGGAAAAAGCCCAACATCCCCCCAGAGAATCCAATTTTGTTAGGAGAAGGGATGAAACGGCTAATGGTATTAAGATGGAAGTTCCTGATCATGGGAACAAGCAGGGTCTGAAACAGTACATTATTAGAGTAATAGTTGGAGGGGTTCTTATTTAAACCTTAAGAAATCCAAATGTCTAATGTTCCTCCCATGCTTCTCTGAAATAGGAACAAGTGAAGGTGAGGCTTTCTTTCAGCCAGCTCTCCAAGAGAAAACAGCTCTAAGCTAGAGAGCATCCCTTTGGCCACCCTATTCTGGCATTCCATTTATGTCTCTGGTTTTCACAAGACTTTTCTGCCCTATGACAAAAATACTCTGCTACTCTAAGTGTTGTCAACTGCCCTTCCACTTTTCAACACCTGCATTTCTGCAGGTTTTCCATTTATAAGCTAGCAGAATATGTTATTTAATTGTTATATTCTGATGACATGTGAAGACCAAGTAGTTGTTCGATGTTTATTGCCAGCTTTTCCCCTAAAATACCTTTTTTGAGGTGGGATTGAATCTGGACAGTGCATTTCCAGTTATCAAAGGATGAAGATAATGGCTTTTCTGTTTGATTGTCCTCCCTTTCCAGGGTATCACCGAAGGCTACAATGGCACCATATTTGCCTATGGCCAGACTGGCAGTGGGAAGTCATTCACCATGCAGGGAGTTGTGGAGCCTTCTGCACAGAAAGGCATAATTCCCAGGGCATTTGAACACATTTTTGAGAGTGTGCAGGTAGGTAACAACATGAAAGAGGTTCTGTTGTAAGATGGCATGATATCTAGAAAGATGTTTCTTGTGTCATACCCTGAGGAGCGAGTGCTGATTGCACTCAGCAGCAAGAACGGGGCCAGGCTTTTGGGTATGCTGCCTCTCCTAAAGTTGAGGCTCCTATACAGTCATATAAGCTGCACCCTCATCTGTGTGACTTCATGGGTTCCCACTTGAGCTGTTTAAGGACCAAAAGTCCCTATAGTGAGTGTGTGGAGTGGTTACACCTGGGAATGAAATGCCAGCAGAGATTTGATGAAGTGCTGAAGGCACCCAGCTGGAGCTAAGGGGCAACGTGGGCTGCCTGCTTGCCTCCATTTGGAGAACATCACCTGAAAATCCTTCCTCTTTGGTGCAGTGTGCTGAAAATACCAAGTTCTTAGTGAGAGTTTCCTACCTGGAGATTTACAATGAAGACATACGAGACCTACTAGGAGCTGATACCAAGCAGAAGCTGGAGGTGAGGCGGAGTCAGTTTGTCTTAGTTAGGAAGTGCTTTAATTTCTTCAGATAAGTGTTATCATGAATGTCTCACAGAAGTGCAATAATATGCTCTGTCAGAAGATGAATGCCAGACTATGAAATCATAGTGATGAATATGAAAGCCAAGAGGAGATTTTGAGGGACTTTAGTGAAGGTTCAGTGACAGGAGGAACAGGATCCGGTCAGACATGTCCCATGTGTGCAACTGGATAGTGGCCGACAGCTTAGTGTGAAAGTCATTACTGGACAAGGATGGAATAAAGTACTGATGGGGCAATTTCTTCCTAATCTCTTCCTCTCATAGCTGTCTCTAAAGCAGGAGGATTCTGTGCCATACAAATCTGATGTAGTGTAGCTGTGAATGATCTCATTATCTGTCTAAAACAAAAAAGGCTGATCCTTCTTTGAGGAGATGCAGCAGACATTGTTCCCCATGGGCACATATGGGGAAGGCAGGCTGTTTCCAGGAGCACAGGAAGGAAAACAGTCCTGAAATCCCAAGCAGGGGCTGATTTTTCCTTCTTAGTGGCTTTGCAGATCTTTCTGCATGCATTCCTGGTGGGAGCTGCAGATCTCCTGTCCAATTTCCTTCCCTGCGGGACTGCCCGGGTGAAGAAACCCGAGGCACTAGCACCATCCTTCTGCACAGGAGATGGTGACAGACCCACCTTCCGGGGCAGATCTATTGTTTTACCAGGGCTTTAAAGGAGGCAAACCCCTCAAGTGTGGTCGGCCTGTGCATGTAGAAGGCAGGGTGGGAGAAGGGGACTGAATGGTTCAGAAGGCACTTGCTGCAGTTTCCCAGCTTTTGTTCCACATCAGCAGTGACACCAGTTTCTATGACGACTGCAGTTGGCACTGGGAGGGCAGGAGTTGGGCAGAGCAGTTGCCAGGGTAACACCATCCCACTGGTAACAGCAGCTGCCTGTTGCTGCCTCCACCCAGTAATTAGGGGACTTGTGTCCTGTGGAGAAAGAAAAGCCAGACTGACCCAGTGCTTTCTTCTGTGTCACTGAATCATAGAATTAATCGGAGAATAACAGAGTGGTTTGGGTTGGAAATGACTTCAAAGCTCCTCTAGTTCCAACCCCCTGCCACGGGCAGGGACCCCTTCCACTAGAGCAGCTTGCTCCAAGCCCCTGTGTCCAACCTGGCCTTGAACACTGCCAGGGATGGGGCAGCCACAGCTTCTCTGGGCACCCTGTGCCACGCCTCAGCACCCTCACAGGGAAGAGATTCTGCCTAAGAGCTCATCTCAATCTCCCCTCTGGCAGGTTAAAGCCATTCCCCTTGGCCTGTCCCTACATCCCTTGTCCCAGGCCCCTCTCCAGCTTTCCTGCAGCCCCTTCAGGCACTGGAGCTGCTCTAAGGTCTCCCCTTCAGGAGCCTTCTCTTCTCCAGGCTGACCCAGCCCAGCTCTCTCAGCCTGGCTCTAGAGCAGAGCTGCTCCAGCCCTCGCAGCATCTCCATGGCCTCCTCTGGCCCTGCTCCAGCAGCTCCAGGTCCCTCCTGTGCTGCTGCCCCAGAGCTGGATCAGGGCTGCAGGGGGGGTCTCCCCAGAGCACAGCAGAGGTGCTGGATCCCCTCCCTGACCTGCTGCTCACGCCCTGGGGGTGCAGCCCAGCACACGGGGGAGTTCTGGACTCAAGCCCCCACTGAAGCCAGGTCATGAGGAGCCTCTCACCAAACACCATCCTTCTCCTCAGGGCTGCTCTCCATCCAGTCTCTGCCCAGCCTGTAGTTGTGTTTGGGATTTCCTGTGTCTCACAATTCTCCTCCAGAGTTCCATTTCTGATTGCTCTTGCCTTTTAACATCAATGACTGATGATTCTGAAGCCCACAGTCACCTCCTGTGGTATGAAACCATGTGAAGAGTAAGTTTTACAGAGCTCTGTAAGGAAATGCCCCTGTTAATCTGTGGTGGAATGAAACAGCCGTGTCCTCTGTTGCCTGCTCCTCAGGGACTCTGCAGCATCCTCAAATACAGCTGTGCCAGCCACAGGGTTCTCCTATAGCACAGGCAAAAGTCACAGTGTGTGAACACTGTGATTCTGTATCTGGGCTCATTCTGGCCAGCCACAACTTTGAAACAAGGCTAAAATCCTGCCTGGTTTAGTTTCCAGCCACTTCCACTCAGTTCTGTGCAGAGTTTTTAACAGCAAACACTCTGTTTTACATAGCTTTTTGTGGCAAGTGCATCATTCAGGTATCTGGGGCTCTTCTCTGGGAGTCACACTGCCAAATGTAGCATCTATCACTCTGTGACACCGAGTCATGACAATCATATTGCAGCTGCCACCATAAAAATAGACTTTTGGTTATGAACTCAGCAGATGTGGGGTGTAATGTAGCTATTGAAAATGAATCCAGCTCCTTTAAATTCAGAGTGTGGAGGGGGGCGTGCAAGATCTCAATTGTTTTGGGAGTTTTATGTAGGTTTGATGGGTCGGTCAAGATTTGGAACATTTAGTCATTTATTGGATGCAGGATGAAGTTTTTCTTCTGCATGATTGATAATTGCTGAAAAGCTGCTCTTTGGTATTTACCGCTCTGTTTCCACCCGGGTGCCTCAATAGGGTTTTAGAGCATCTTAAGAATGAACTTATCTGGAGAAAAATCCTGAGAGTGCTGGGTGTGACTTCGGGAGTTTTGTCAGAGGGATCAAGCCGCCCTCTCAGAGCGGAGGGGTTCAGCACAGCACCAGTGACAGTGTCTGTGACTGCTGAATCTGTGCTTTGCTTTTAACAAAAGCTCCCTATGAGTGAAGAGATGCTGGAGCCTTTGCCGTAATGGGTGAAAAACATTTCAGTTCTCTTTTCAAATGCACAGCTTAATAACAGGGGAGGCAGAAGGCGGCTCAGCACAGAGAACCTGAGTTTCTCATGGCCTGGCAGGAGATGTCTGAATCAATCAGCAAACTTTAATTCTTTTTTCCTGCAGAGCCATGAAACAGGTTCCTTATTTTTGTCTGGTTTTATTCCTTCTTCGGAAATACTACAGCTTTTTAGTGGCGGTCAGATACTGTTTTGCCTTGGCATTGTTTAACTTGAAAGGCAAAACTCCCATAGCCCTCGAGCTTCCAGTTCCCAGCATGACTTCCTGCAGTCTCAGTATGTCTTGTTCTAACCTGTCTTGTGTTCCCTCTGTTTCCAGCTGAAGGAGCACCCAGAGAAGGGGGTGTATGTGAAGGGGCTCTCTCTGCACACTGTGCACAGTGTGGTACAGTGTGAGCAGCTCATGGAGAAAGGCTGCGGCAACCGTGCAGTGGGTTACACCCTCATGAATAAGGACTCATCCCGGTCCCACGCCATCTTCACTGTCAATATGGAGATCTGCACCGTAGGTAGGTAGCTGGATGTGCTGTGGTAGGCCTGGGCCTGGCAGAGCACAGAATCTGTGTGGTCTGACCAGACACCCTGCAGCTAAACTGGGAGCCTAAAAGATTTGAGGTCTGGTAGACATCAGAATTGTGCCCTGGTGTGGACATTCTTCACAGTGTGAAATGGCTGAGTAGCCAAAGTCTTTTTCTTTTCCTCGATTCCCCCTTGGGACTGAAATGTCTTACACTCAAACTGGGAACAGATTTAATTCTCTTTCTATTCCTTTATCTTCTTCAACCTTTTTCTCCAGTGAAGGGGGCTAAATCTCACAGCCCATACAGTGACTGGAGAAACTTCCGTCATTACCTGTCTGGTCTGCCCTCCTTTGCAATGCAAGTCATATCATTTCTTGCAACAGTTCCTCCACTGAGCTTAATCATAGGGCTTATCTTTTAAAGACAGAATAAAAGAATCCCTTCATGATGTTTTAGTGAATAATTTTCTTTTCTCAAATATCTCATTTCCATTGACAGTTCTTTAGCTGATAAAGCTGCCTTGCTTGGTCTGAACACAGACATCAAAAGGTTTTTTTTTTCTGGGACTAAGAAAGGATTTAGTCTCCTATATTCTCTCTTGACCTCACCAAGGCTGCAAACAATTTGGCTTCGTTTTCTTCAGCTGTTTCAGTCATGGGAAAGTTACACAATGTCTTCCTAAATTGTGGTTCCAGATGTTGGTGACAAGACCTCATTTTCCTCTACCCACAATATGGGAGGGGGGATAGAATTTCTCAATTAGCACAGCCAGTGAATGCTAATCCCTGCACTATGTGGGTCCATAAAATCCCAACTTTAATCCTAACAAGGAAAAAGAAACATTTACACTCTTGTGTCCCAGATTGGTGCAGGGCTCCTAATCTAGCTTGAATTTCTCTGATTTAAAGCTTTGAAAACTTGTTACATGGAACAGGATGGCAGGTGGGAAACTTGCTGGTTTGGCAGTTAAATAGGAGACAGCTGGAATATCTGAGGAGAGAGTTGTGGGGTCAGGCATAACTCCTGTAACTTCTACTGGTGTCATCATTAGTTGAAACAGCTAATGAAATTGGTGGTTTTGTTGTCATCTTCAGGCTTCTTGAAGAGGTGCACAGAGTAGTTCAAACTTATTTTCCAGTTAAACCTATAGTAAATGGTAATTTAGAGGGAGCTGCTGCTTTAAAGGATCTCTTTGCAATGATGTGGACTAAAATTACTCATTTTTAAAGTACCACATTCAGGAATGATGGCAAATACCAGGCTCTCTGGCTGCAGATGTTTGAGATGTGCAAGTTACCATCAGTATTTTTGCTGCAGTTAAGAGTAGCAGATGTTTGATTCCTTTACCTTGTGCTTAAGGATTCATTTGTTAATGAGGATGATAGCCAGTGCTTGTGCAATGGGCTGTGTGAGTATGAGACAAGACTTTCAGGCTGCTGCAGACATTTAGCAAGAGCCTGGGGACCTTGTCACACCATGGAAACCAACACATGGAGCTCCAAGACTGAAACAGTCACCATGGGCAAAGGACGGGCAGGAACCAAACCTTCTTTTTAATTGCCTCTCAGTGATAACATAAACTGGGGGAAGGAGGGAAAAGGTCAGAAGCTCTTTTTGTGATTGGCCACTCAGAAGAGATAGTGAGAGGTGCTCTGTTTCAGCTCCATCTGTTTTTTTTCCTGTCCTCCCATGTCTTGACACACCAGAAAGATCTGGAATGAAACAAGTTTTTTGGTGGCAAATGTTAGGTTGCACAGTTAACATTCTATCGCTGTAAGTGGGGAAATACCCTGTGGCAATAAAATGTAAGGGTCTTTTTTCTGGGGGGTGTGTGTGTGTGTGTGTGTGTGTGTGTGTTTACCTGTGAACTTTTTCCCTCATGCATCAGATTATTCATTGCTCAAGTTTAGGTATTGTCCACAGCCATAAATCTTAACTCTGACTCAATTCAAGGCTGGGATTTGTAAAGTCTGTCCAGAAAAGGGTGGTCTTGGTTAAAACCTTGATGCTTTCTCTGCTTGGATGACTAAGGGAGCTCTTCCCTTGAATTTAGGCAGCAATCTAAGGAATGGCTGGGATATGGACACCCAAGAGCATGGTCCAGGGCTTAAAACAGTAGTCTGGGATCTGGGAATGTGTGTCCAACTCTTTGCTCTGCATGAGGCTGGGCAAGTTAAGTTAGCCACTGAAACTGAGGACTTCCTAAAGCGACTGGACGCACATCACAGGGAATTTGTGTCAACACATAATTCCAGCCTCAAAATGCAAGGCAGGAAGCATGATACACTTGTAAGGTGTGCACTTAAGTAGCTGGGGAGCCAGCTGTAACTTCAGCTCATGTCTTTTCTTGCCTTAAAACATTATGATGGGAATGGCATCAGCTCACTGGGCCTGTCTCCTCACTCACTGAGATCCGTCTCCTCATCCAGGTGGTTCGGGCTGAGCACAGTCCCAATTTCTTGCATTCATGGTCTGACCTTGTTACCTGTGTAGAATTCTAAACACTGTAGAAATATGTGAGGGGGGTGTGTGTGTGTTCAGAACTTGCTGGGTGAATAAAAATGGGCATGAATTTTTACCCTGCAAGATCTTGTTCAAGGAAGCACTAAAAGATGTTAAGATGCTTCCTCTTAAGAAGAGCCTAATCTGGAATTGTTCTCTCTCAGATGAGCAAGGGCTGGACCACCTCAGGGCTGCAAAACTCAGTTTAGTGGATCTGGCAGGAAGCGAGAGACAGTCAAAAACTCGAGCTGTGGGGGAGCGGCTCAAAGAGGCCATCAAAATCAACCTCTCCCTCTCAGCTCTGGGCAACGTCATCTCAGCCCTGGTTGATGGCAAGTGTAAGCATGTCCCCTACCGAGACTCCAAGCTGACCAGGCTGCTGCAGGACTCCCTTGGGGGGAACACCAAGACTCTGATGGTTGCGTGCTTATCTCCAGCTGAGAACAACTATGATGAGAGCCTCAGTACATTGCGCTATGCTAATCGAGCCAAAAACATCAAGAACAAGCCCTGTGTCAATGAGGACCCCAAGGATACTCTGCTGAGGGAGTATCAGGAGGAGATTAAGAAACTGAAGGCCATTCTAGCTGAACAGATGGGCGTGAGTAACTTGGCAGGTAGGAGAGCCCTTAGTGGCTGCAGAGATGTTTTATCTTTGTCAGGAAAAAGGGGTTTACATTAAAATGCTCACTGGATTTCACCTCAACCCTTCCCTTACCTGTTGGAGGAAGAGTTCTTCATTCTGGTAATGGACTTTTCCTCCACTGTTGCCAAATCGACCTCATTCCACTGGTAAAAAACATCTCAATTATCCACTATTTTCAATAATGACTGATTCTGTTAGAAGATGACATGATTCAAATCCTTGATTCTCCTTGGTCATTCATTCTGGATTGAATTTGGTTAGTAAGAGAAGAGATTTCAGCTGACAGAGAAAAAAAGAGCTGTAAAAGAAATAGCAATGTAAAATTCTCTATTAACTGTGTATCTGTGTGTATATATATGTATCTGTGTTTCCAAAGTTAGCACTCAGACCCTGTTCTCCTACGCTGTGAATTTTTGGTGCTACAAGAGTTTTAGTCGCTGCTTACAGACAGCATCACTGTGTTCCCATTGAGGATTCAGCTCGGCCTCAGAGATGCTCCTTGCTATAAAATAGGAGTAGCAAATGTGGGAGCCAAGTGATAAGAGCATTCTTAGGGAGCTGATCCCCTTTTGAGAATAACCCCCACAAAAAAAAAAGCACAACTTCAAGCACAGCAAGAAGACTGTAAGATTATTTTTTTCCCCTTTTCTGCCACCTTTCAGAAACATCTGTGAAGAACAAAGGCAATCTCCTTGCACCTTTCATCTCCTTGCCATTGTCTCTTATCTTCAAAACCTGTTAGCATAGCCCTGGAAAAGACTCTCCTATTACTCTGTGAAGGAGATTAGATTTATATTCACTTTAATATACCCAAAGCTTACACCTCTCCCGCTCTGCTCTGTGCTGACTCCTTCTCTCCTGCACCTACAGAGGCACAGGCCAGTGGGTGTTTTGGCAGCACAGATGCTGGCACATGAGCACAGTTTAAAGGAGCACCCGGATTGTGATGTTCTTTGCCAGCAGCCAGGTTCTTTGTTCTGTTTCCAGCATTCTACAGACAATCCCACCCAGAAATTGTGAGTGATTTTTAGTTCTGCTTTGCTTTGCAGGGCTTCTGCATGCTGAGACTGCTCACCTGGCAATGAAATCGCCTCCCCTCTTCAAACCCCAGGTAGATCTTGAAGCAGAGAAGCAGCTGATCAGAGAAGTAAGTCAGGAGGAGGTATCCTGTAGTGTCTTTGACTAAGGCTTGTGGAGTTTTATAATAATCATTACAAGTATGGTGTGGGGCTGTGTGGTTCAGCCTTTTCAGAATTTCCTATACTACTTCTTCCTATATTTCTTCCTAAGGGACTGACAAGAAAGCTGGAGAGGGGCTTTGGACAAGGGCCTGTAGGGACAGGCCAAGGGCAATGGCTTTAACCTGCCAGAGGGGAGACTGAGATGAGCTCTTAGGCAGAAGCTCTTCCCTGGGAGGGTGCTGAGGTGCTGGCACAGGGTGTCCAGAGAAGCTGTGGCTGCCCCATCCCTGGCAGTGTTCAAGGCCAGGTTGGACACAGGGGCTTGGAGCAAGCTGCTCTAGTGGAAGGTGTCCTTGCCCGTGGCAGGGGTTGGAGCTGGGTGAGCTTTGAGTTTCCTTCCAACCCAAACCATTCTAGGATTCTGTGATGCTATTTTGGTTTTCTCCTATAGACAGAACTCGTGCTGATGGAGGCCTTGTTCACAATGCTGTTTTCTCTCAGCATTGTTCCCACCTCTCTGAGATGAATTAGAATGGATTCCCAAGAAGAATTTTTGAAGTGAAACTTAGTGAAACTTAGATTCTTCTTAGAGGAGGGAGAAATGGGGAGGAGGAAAGCAGTAGTCAAAGATGTTAGGAACAGTACAAGGGTGAAGATAAAGAAGGGATATGGTGCAGAAGGAAGAATGAGGAGTTGGGGGCCAGAAGGAAATAAAACTAGCTCCTTGCTCTTTACAGAGCTCCTTCCAGGTCACCACATCTGCCTAAGACAGTGGTTTCTAGGGCTAATTAGTCCCCTTCCATCACTACTGTGGTGCCTTAAATCACAGTAAAAGTCAAATGAATCTATGATGGGAAAGTTTTACTGGGATGGACATGAGTGTGACCTCGATGGGACCTTGTGTATGGTGCCCAAGCTGTGTGCTGTGCCTTTCAGGAGTACAATGAGAGACTGGCCCAGCTAAAGGCCAGCTATGAAGCAGAGCAGGCATCCCGTGCTCGCCTGGAGGAAGACATCAGTAGCCTGAGGACCCACTGTGATCTCAAGCTGTCTGCTCTGGAGGAGAGCCTCCGGAAGGAAGCAGGTGTGCATGTGGAGGGTGTGAGCCAGGCTGAGGGTTCCCTCCTGCTTTAGGGAGGAGCTGCTTTCGTGAAGTCAAATCTGGCCCAGCCACTTTCAAGTGGCAGCGATTGCTACTGCAGCAAGTGCCACCCCCAGCTACAGCAGTCCCTGCTCTCAACCTGCCCTTATCAACAGCAGGAATGGTAACTCCAGCTCTCCATAAGACTCTGACCCAGCTTTGTCCTCTTCCCTACTTCCCTGACTTCTTTTCCCTGTCAGGACTAGCCTCACCCTGCCGGTAATCCTTGAGGTCATGAAATGTGATTTCTTTTGCCCATGTAGCTGTGAGTTTCTTCTGCCTGAGGGCAGGTTTCTCTGGAGCAGGGGTTTGAGCTGCAGAGGTGACTGGTCTTGGCAGGCGCTGCTCTGTCCTGATCCCATTGGCTTTGCACAACTCACACACCCAAGCTGAGGGTGGCTGCTGCAGTCTGTTCCATTGCATGTCAATGGGATGCAGCCCTTGGTCTCCTGGTGAATTATCACCACCGTCACTCTGCTGGAGGGTGGATATTCCTCTCACATACCTATAAACTGCTGCCAGCTCTCCATTTCTGCTTTCCATTTACACATCCACAGTGCCTCAGAGCACGTTTTGCAATGTGCTTGTACAGCACTTACCACCCAGTATTCATTCCTGAACATACATCCTTCATTTTTGATGCTATCACTCTCTAAGGTGAGAGGTTCCCCCCCCCATCTGATTACAAATGTTCCACTTCCCAGCCTCTGAAATACAAGGGTGTTATTTGTGTGCAACCATGAGGATCCAGGTTCTCCCAGCCCCTGTGTTTCTACCCTGCTATGTCCTCTGGGTATATAAAAACCCTGATGGCTTTTACTGACCAGCATAAGAAGGTACATAACAGACCTTTTCCTTCCAGACACAATGTTCCTAGTGTTTGATGAAGACTTTGTGTGATGTTTTCCCAGGTTTTATGCTCAGTTTTGCAGTGCTTGTTGCTGACATTGTGGGTATTCCCTTTTTTACTCTTCAGCTGCCGCAAGGACTGAAACTGCTCCTGATGAGCCACCTTTGCCCAAAGACACTATTGCTGCAGTAGGTAAAGAACTAGCATCAGTCCAGGTACCCCTCAGGCTTCTTCTCCTCACCAGGTTGAATAAACCTGAGTGGGTAATGCCAATGCTCTGGTGCTCGCTCTTATCAGAGGTGGGGCTTTTGGTTTCCTCTTGTCCTCAGGACCCAGCAGCACCTCAGGCTGTCCAGGACACTGGTGGTGTGAGCAGGAGGAGTGCTGCCACAGGGGTGGCTGTGACTGCTGAGGGGATGGCCCTGCCTGTGGACCAACAGCAGGTTCTTGCCAGGTCAGTGACTACAGCAGCACTGCTAACTGCCTCCTGGGCATGCAGGTGAGAGGCAGCCCTGTTCTTCCCCCATGTTACAACTATTGAGCTTCAGCTCACAAAACCAGGCAGATACATGTTCTTTACTCCCAAATTAACTTTGTCCTATTTGGGCAGAAAAATAGCTGTTAGCTGCAGCATTCCATGATGCCCAGTGCCAGAATTATGAGAGAAAAGGTCTGGAGACGTCTGTGTCAGCAGCTGTGGAAGCAAACAAGTGTGCTTTCCTGCTGAGCCTTCCTCAACTGGTAGGCAGGGAGGTCTCTTCCTTCTCTGGCATTCTGCAGGTGTAATTTATGAGGTGTTTACAGAGTTGAGTCTTGGTGGTCTCTGACAGAACTTAAGTGTCCAAAGAGGTTTAGGGGCAGCCTCCTCTTCCTCTTGGAAAGAGTTCTTGAGCTCTCCAATGCCAATACAAGTAAGGCTCTGCTGCTTGCTGTGCCTGGAAGCAGAAGGAGGGGAGCATGTTCTCTGCCACGCTGTCTTGTCACGGGGGTCACTTCTGCCTCTAACTCCTGCACATGACAGTGTTTGCAAGACCTCAGCCACAACTGACACCGAAATTTCCCAATAATCACATTTTAGGGGCACCTCTCAAGCATGAGGCTTAAGACTCATGCTTGGCCCATCTCGGGGGCATCCTGTCTTGAAGGGTTTCCTCTGGGCAAGAGGCAGCTTGACAGAATTCCTTTAGAATTCCTTCCAGAATACAACATAGCACACTGACACAGCATGGGGGTTTAGGGCTGATTCAGAAATACATGCTTTAAGCAAATTCTGCTAATAGCTCTCTTTTAATCCATTGTGTGGAATTATATTTAAATTAGAAATACTGAACATAAGATAGATTGTAGATGATAGAGTTTGAGTTTGAACAGTTCTGTGGGGTTTAACCAGTCTTTCAGCTTTACCGTGAGCTCCTGTGGTGCAAGTTCACCCTGTTGGGGCTCTCCCAACTAAAAAAAAAAGGAGCTATTAAGAAATCTCCAGTAGCAGTGTCTGTAATTTGAGGGCAATTCTGTCTATCAGTGGAGAGCTCTCCAAAGAAAAGGGTGTTGTGACTCTAAGAGTTCTATAGAAGCTTTCTTTTTTGTAACAGAGAAGTGGAAAATGCTTTTCTAATTCTGCTATTAACACCAGAGCTCTGTGCAGATGAAGCAGGAGGGTTTGGTTCTGCAGGAGTGGGGATTAGCAAAGCTGCCTGTTAAAAGCATTGCACATCAGGCTGGCTGGGAGAGCTCGGGTACTCAGCAAGGATTCAATCATGTATTAAGCAAAAGAGACTAAAGGCTACTTGGCAAGCACGGTAAAGTACAATAGCAGGCTACCTCTGGTGGGGTGAGCTCTTTTTGGGTGGTTTGAAGATGATTAAGAGGTTACTATCAGAAGAAGTTTGATCAGCAGTGGGCTTTTGTCTGATTGGACTGCACTGGCCAAGCTGAGCTGCCTGCTCTGCTTCAGGTCCCTGTGCAGACAAAGAGAACAGCTCTGGAGTACGGCTTTATTTCCATGTCAGAGCATTCAGGGACATGAGAAGAATTTGATTTCAAACACGGGTTTGTGGCAGCCAGCTGGGTTGAAAACTGGCTGGTTGGGAGAGCCCACGGAGTGGTAAATGGTGTCACATCTAGTTGGTGACCAGTCACTAGTGGTGTCCCTCAGGGCTCGGTGGTAGGGCCAGTGTTGTTTAATATTTTCATTGATGATCTGGATGAGGGGATTGAGTGCACCCTCAGTGAGTTTGCAGATGACACCAGGTTCGGTGGGAGTGTTGATCTGCTGGAGGGCAGGAAGCTCTGCAGAGGGATCTGGACAGGCTGGATCCATGGGACGTTGCCAACGGGATGAAGTTCAACAAGGGCCACAACAACCCCCTGCAACGCTCCAGGCTTGGGGAAGAGTGGCTGGAAACTGCTCATGGAAAAGGACCCAGAGGTGCTGATTGATGGAGCTGAACATGAGCAGCTTGTGCCCAGGCAGCCAGGAAGCCCCCAGCATCCTGGCCTGGATCAGCACCAGTGCGGCAGCAGGGCCAGGGCAGGGATTGTGCCCCTGCACTGGGCACTGGTGAGGCTGCACCTCGAATCCTGTGTTCAGCTCTGGTCCCCTCACTACAGGAGAGACATTGAGGTGCTGGAGAGGGGCCAGAGAAGGGCAACGGAGCTGGTGCAGGGCCTGGAGCACAAGTGTGATGGGGAAGGGCTGAGGGACCTGGGGGGTTCAGTGTGGAGAAGAGAAGGCTCAGGGGGGACCTCATCGCTCCCTACAAGTGCCTGACAGGAGGATGGAGCCAGGAGGGTCTGGGCTTTGCTCCCAAGGAACAAGGGATGGGACAAGAGGAAACGGCCTCAAGCTTTACCAGGGCAGGTTTAGATGGAGCTGAGGAACAATTCCTTCCCCAGAGGGTGCTCAGGCATTGGAACAGGCTGCCCAAGGCAGGGCTGGAGTCACCGTCCCTGGGAGTGCTCAAAACCCATTTTGGCTTGCTTTTAGAGTCTTTGAAAACAAGAAAGAAGAATTGAAAATTAAGAACATACCAGTATGCATTTCAATAATAATTTAAATATAAATTTTAGGAACCAAGATTTTTTAAAAGAATTCTCTGCATGTAGATACAAATTTCCAGACATAACTGTCAGCAGAGGTGCTTGGAGTAACGTGTTTTACCTTGGGGGCCAGAGAAACTGTTAATAGAATCAGAATCCCAGACTGGCTTGGGCTGAAGGGACCTTAAAGCTCCTCCAGTTCCAGCCCCTACCACAGGCAAGGACACCTTCCACTAGAGCAGCTTGCTCCAAGCCCCTGTGTCCAACCTGGCTTTGAACACTGCCAGGGATGGGGCAGCCACAGCTTCTCTGGGCACCCTGTGCCAGCGCCTCAGCACCCTCACAGTAAAGAACTGCCTTATCTCCAGCCTGAACTTCCCCTGTTTCAGTTTGAACCCATCACCCCTTGTCCTATCGCTACAGTCCCTGATGAAGAGCCCCTCTCCAGCATCCTTGCAGCCCCCTTCAGACACTGGAACCTGCTCTGAGGTCTCCACGCAGCTTCTCTTCTCCAGGATGAACAGCCCCAGTGTTCTCAGCCTGTCTTTATTCTGGAGGTGCTCCACGTCCTGTTTATGTTGAGGACACCAGAACTGCACACAGTGCTGTAACTGGGATCTCTCTGGAGTGCAGTAGAGGGGCAGGATCAACTACTTCAGCCTCCTGCTCAAGCTGTTGGTGATGCAGCCCAGCTCACAGGTGGCTTCTGGGCTGCAAGCACACACTGAAGCTCAGTCATGTTCAGTTTCTCATAAACCAAAATGAAAGTGGGATCTGCCATGGTTACTCAGGACAGCAGATCTCATCAGACATCACTGTTTTCTGCACTGCAGCTTCCCAAACATCATCCAGGTGAGGACACGCATTCCTGAGGGCAGTGTTTCCCTTTCCCAGGCTGCAGGTGCTGGAGCAACAGGTAGTAGGGGGGGAGCAGGCGAAAAACAAGGACCTCAAGGAGAAGCGCAAGCGTCGGAAGAGATACGCGGATGAACGGCGCATGCAGCTGGTGGCCGCGCTGCAGCAGGCGACCGAGGACAGCAGCGACTGGGTGCTGCTCAACGTCTATGACTCCATCCACGAGGAGGTTCGAGCCAAGAGCAGGCTTCTGGAGAAGATGCAGAGAAGGGTGAGCAGCCCCCCGCTGTCCTTCTCATCTCTTTTGTCCTCTGTGTACTTTCTCTTTAGGTGAAGGAGTTGTTTTAGGTCAGCATGTTATGAAGTGATGCTGGCTGTACCAAATATTCTACATGTGTTAGTCCCTATATGGCTGTTTGCACATGTTGCTATGAAATCCCAGATGCAGCAGCCCTCAGGGCAGTGAATTAGGTTGGTGAAACCCCAAATCCCACCCATTTTAAAGGCTGGTCTCTGTGTGTGGCACTGCTGGAGGATAACTAGGCAGAAGCTCTTCCTTCTGAGGGTGCTGAGGTGCTGGCACAGGGTGCCCAGAGAAGCTGTGGCTGCCCCATCCCTGGCAGTGTTCAAGGCCAGGTTGGACACAGGGGCTTGGAGCAAGCTGCTCTAGTGGAAGGGGTCCCTGCCCGTGGCAGGGGTTGGAGCTGGATGAGCTTTAAGGTCCCTTCCAACCCAAACCAATTTGTGATTCTATGACTATGATGTCTGGTGATGAGAGGATGCAACTCCCTCTGCTGACATGCACGATCTATTGCACAGCTTCCTCCTCATCAGCTCATTGCAGGAAGAAATTACCCTGTCAGAAGTGCCTCGGGGGTGGGGGGAATGAAACATAAATAAATATAAATAAGTAAATACAAAAGCAATGCTCTTAGATTTTAGCTTGCCAGGTTTGCTCTGATGAGGCAGAATCCAAGGAAGTTCCAGACAAACTCTCTCCGTGTTTGTGTGTGTGCGCAGTGCTAAATTGCAAATTAAGAATTTGCTTTATTTCAGTATGTAGGTAATCAAAGAAATATTTCCTAAGAAATATTTTCCTTTTTCATCAGTGCTAGGAACTTCTGAGGGTTTCTTATCCCTGTATGGAAACCAGGCTGAGAACACTGGGGCTGTGCAGCCTGGAGAAGAGAAGCTGTGTGGAGACCTCAGAGCAGCTTCCAGTGTCTGAAGGGGGCTCAAGGATGCTGGAGAGGGACTCTTCATCAGGGACTGGAGTGATAGGACAAGGGGTGATGGGTTCAGACTGAAACAGGGGAAGTTCAGGTTAGATACAAGGGAAGAGCTCTCTACTGTGAGGGTGGTGAGGCACTGGAATAGGTTGCCCAAGGAAGTTGTGAATGCTCCATCCCTGGCAGTGTTCAAGGCCAGGTTGGATGAAACCTTGGGTGCCATGGTTTAGTATGAGGTGTCCCTGCCCACAGCAGGGGGGTTGGAACTGGATGATCTTAAGGTCCTTTCCAACCCTAACTATTCTGTGATTTTATGAACTCAAAGACTTGACTCTGTGGAGAAACTTGAGAAATCTTTGTTAAATCCAATGCGGAATAACCTCTCCACCCAAATCTCATCCTAATTTTTAAATCTGAAATATTAAAGCCTTTTTGTGTGTCTCCATCCCTCCACCTGACAAATGCCTGTGCTCTCTCCTTTATAACCCCAATGATTTATTTTACATCCCAGCTGCAAGCTGCTGAGACCGAGATCAAAGACCTGCAGTTGGAGTTTGAACTGGAGAGGATCAATTACCTGAGCACCATCCGCCGCCTGGAGAGAGACCTGATGCTCTGCCAACAGCTGCTGGATCAGGTGCAGTTGCTCGTCCGCCATGACTGCAACTACAGCAACCTGGAGAGGATCAAGCATGAATCCATCTGGGATGAAGAATCTGGCTGCTGGAAAATTCCAGAGCCCATCATCCACAAAATCCACTTGCCTGCAGGTAACAGGAGCGTCCTGATGGTGCTGCTGGGTTCTGAAATATCCCCTGTATATAGAGTCTGTCTGGAAAGTTTGTGTAAGACATGGATGCTTTGGGAATCTCTGAGCCTTGTGGTCAGGGAGTGGTGCTGTGAGCAGGAGAGCATTAGCTGAGCCTTTAACACCTGTCTCCTCTTGCAGTAGTTCCAGCCCTGCCACTGTCCAGACCTTCCCATGACAGCCCCTTGGCTGAGAGCAGAGAGCCAGCGGTATGGCACATTCCTCCTTCCTTTCCCATCGTGTTTTACCATTTTGCCCCCTTCCCAAGCCACAGGACACGTGTGGTAGTGCAGGGCTTGGTGCTGATGATGTGTCTTCCACCTCCAGCCGGAGGAAGACCGCTACAAGCTGGTGGTCAACAGGAGTGACAGCGAGACCATTGCCTCCGACTACTTCCGACCGCGGCGCACCAGCGTCATCCTGCACCCCAACCCGACCCCAACCCGAGGTAATCCTGGACTTCCCCTTTGCTTTCCTCACTTCACTTTTGAGGGAGAGCTTTTTGGCCCAGCCGCCTTGATTCAATAGGGACAGGGCCGGGCCGTTTCTGTGTCCCACAAGGGCAATGCCCCTCAGGCCTCTTCCCTCCTCCCACAGCAGCCCCGGGGCCCGAGGGGGCTCTGCGTGCCCGGCCCCGACCCTTTCGCCTCCAGGCCCTGGTTTTCGCTCCCACCACCGCCAGCACCAAGAGCAAGAAGGGTTCCGGCGGCCACCGCCTCCGACCCCGCCACTGCCGACATTAGGACGCCAAATCGCTGCGGTTTTGCACCAAAACGCTGTTGCTGTACAGGAGGGTGCGGGACACGCGTGAGCTCGCTGTGGCCACGGCCTCTCGCACCCTGCGCCGCTGCAATAAACCAGCCTGACACCGCCATTCGAGCTCTCTTACTGCGCTCCTGCCTCCTCCCATGCGGGGCACCGCGACCGCCGCCACGCTGCTACGGTGGCCGCGCTGGGGTCCCGACGGCGCCCCGCTGATTGGCCGGCGGCGAGGAGTTGTCTGTCGCTGATTGGTTGTCGTGAGTGCCGCTCCCCGTTCTGATTGGCTGCCCTCTTCTACCCGCTTCCGGGGGAAGGTTGGCGCCGGGGAGCAAGATGGCGCTGGCCGTGCTCTGTCTGTGGTGGCTCCTGGTGGTGGTGGCGGCGGCCGCCGGCGCTGAGGGGGGGCCCCGCACCCTGGTGCTGCTGGAGAACAGCAACCTCCGCGACACGCACTCGCTCTTCTTCCGCAGTCTCGCGGGTAGGGCTCGGGGGGCGGCTGAGGGAGGAGAACGGGGTCCCCTGGTGAGGATGAGGAGAGGCCTGGGGTCCCCCGGCGCTGAGGGAGGTGTTTCCCCACTCCTGCCTGGGTGCCAGGTCGCCGCTTGATGGGTGTCAGCCCCTTGCAACAAAGCGGCTCTCCAGGGGATTGGGCCCGTTTGGTTTTAGGTGGGAACACCCCAGTGGTGCTCCCATAAAGCTCCGAAGCCACTTTCCCCCAGAACACGGCTGTTTATTGGGGAAATAAACCTTAGGGTCTTGATGCTGCTTTGTTGCTTTATGTGTTAGTGTTGTGACACACTAAACTGATGGATGTTGTGTCGTGGCTGCAGACAGGGGCTTCGATCTCACCTTTCGCACGGCTGATGATGCTGGCCTGTCCCTGATTAAATACGGAGAGTTTCTGTATGACAACTTGATCATCTTCTCACCCTCCATAGAAGGTAAATACCAGAGTGCTCTTGGAGCGGTTTTGAAGGGGATTTCCAACTGTTCTGTGAATTTTAATCCAATCTTATGCTTTGGATGTTATCCTTTGTGTCAGTAGCAAACTGCTGATGCATCCAAGGCATTTAGCAGAGGTTCTTTCAGCCATGAGGGAAATGATTTGTTTTGCTGTGGTTTCATTCTGCTGTGGTGTTATTTCTGAGAACTTTCTTATGAATTTCCGTTGTGTGCTTTCAGATTTTGGTGGAAACATCAATGTAGAAACCATCACTGCCTTCATTGATGGTGGTGGCAGTGTCCTTGTCGCTGCCAGCTCAGACATCGGTGAGTACAAACGTTCACCAGAGCCAATTGGGGTGTTTCAGCCACTTCTTATAATGAGCACCTCTGCTGCTTATGGTCTGCAGTGAGCAAATAGTTTATTTGTCCTTCTGTGAGTTCCTGCAGCAAAAATGGGGTGAAAACAGTTTCTCATTGTGAAGATTTGTACTGTGAGGAAGGGGGTGATAAACAGCTTTTACTGCCATTTTAACAGGGATTTAGCAACAGGGAGGTTGTGTTGCTCCTCAGGGTTTGGCTTGTGGAATGCAAAATAATTCATGGCTCTGAGCTGAATTTACTCTTTATTTTGATTGCTGAGACTGTCATCACGTCCTGAATGTGCTGCATAATGGAGAATCTGCTTTGTCCTTCAGGTGACCCACTGCGAGAGCTGGGCAGCGAGTGTGGGATTGAGTTTGATGAGGAGAGGACAGCTGTCATTGACCATCACAACTATGATATATCCGACCCAGGCCAGGTACATCGGTTTGCCAGGATGATTTGGGTATTTTCAGTTAGAACTTCTATATAAATGTTTAGGGATGAATCTTCTGTCCTTGCTTTTCTTCTTTTTCCTCCACCTGTTTTCTGTTCTCCCACCTTCCTCCCAGGAAAGTCATAAATAATCATAGAATCACGGTGTGGTTTGGGTTGGAAGGGACCTTAAAGCTCATCCAGTTCCAATCCCCTGCATAGGCAGGGACACCTTCCACTACAGCAGGTTCCTCCAAGCCCCATCCAACGAGAAGCCATGAGAGCCTGACATGAACCTTCCTGCCCTGCACTGCAGTGACACTGTTCTCTCTTCTGTTTCTCCTAGCACACACTCATAGTTGCAGACACTGAAAACCTTCTGAAGGCCCCCACCATCGTGGGGAGAGCAGCCCTGAACCCCATCCTGTTCCGAGGAGTTGGGTGAGTCAGGGGGGAAGGAGGGGAGGTGCTGGTGGTTGGGGATGCAGAGTGAAAAGACGGATGTACTGTGAGGTAAGCCTAGGGTGAGCAGCTGTGACTCTTAACAGAGCCATGTCTTGGTTTCAGATGATAATAAAGTCTCCAGAGCAGCTCAGTCCTTGAATTAGGAATGTTTCTTAAATCACTGAAGCTTGACTCAGTATCTTGTGGAAATACTTAATATCTGTGTGTGTGCAAGCTCTGCCTTGCTGCATCTGAGGGCAGTTGGGTACCTGAGGTGGAGGCTGCATGTCCCTCTGTGGGGTTCCCAGAGTGACTTTGTGCTGCTCACTGTGCCTCTCCCTGCAAGGATGGTGGCTGATCCTGACAACCCGCTGGTGCTGGATATCCTGACCGGCTCTTCCACCTCTTACTCCTTCTTCCCAGATAAACCCATTACTCAGGTACGTTCCGTTACTACTTCTCTTCTTTTGAGCTTCTACAGTTAAGTCCCTCAGATTTCAGCCACTTGGGAACATACCAGAGTGTTTCATCTCCTTGAAAGGCTCAGGCTGTTGTCTGCTTTCTGACAATGCCCTGGTGGGAATCTTCCTCTTGGCTTTCTGTTGGTGACAAAATATCCAGTGTGAGGGAAGCAATGGAAGAAAACCCTGCCTAGACCAAATCGCCTCTCCATATCCTGTTCCAGGAGCTGTGAACCCTAGCACTGGGTTATTCCAAGCTTCTTGGTTTCTCCTTAATCACAGGCTGTACCAGCTACTGTCTCACCCCACCACAAACCTAGATTAGCTCTTCTTTAATCATCCCCACATGGGCTAAACTCCCTCCTAAACACGTTCCTTTCCAGTACCCACATGCAGTGGGGAAGAATACGCTTCTGATTGCTGGACTCCAGGCTCGAAACAACGCCCGTGTGGTTTTCAGTGGATCCTTGGATTTCTTTAGTGATGCCTTCTTCAATTCTGCTGTGCAGAAAGCTACACCTGGCTCCAAGAGGTAAGTTGGCTCCCTGGCTGAGGAGTATTTGGGGAGCTGTTTAATGAAGAAAATCCTGCAAATATTCATGTTCACGGTGGAAAGCTTTAATTAAATATATAGAATCATGGAATGGTTTGGGTTGGAAGGGACCTTAAAGCTCATCCAGCTCCAACCCCTGCCACGGGCAGGGACCCCTTCCACTAGAGCAGCTTGCTCCAAGCCCCTGTGTCCAACCTGGCCTTGAACACTGCCAGGGATGGGGCAGCCACAGCTTCTCTGGGCACCCTGTCTCATCTCAGTCTCCCCTCGGGCAGGTTAAAGCCATTCCCCTTGGCCTGTCCCTACATCCCTTGTCCCAAGCCCCTCTCCAGGTTTCCTGCAGCCCCTTCAGGCACTGGAGCTGCTCTCAGGTCTCCCCTTCAGGAGCCTTCTCTTCTCCAGGCTGCCCCAGCCCAGCTCTCTCAGCCTGGCTCCAGAGCAGAGCTGCTCCAGCCCTCGCAGCATCTCCATGGCCTCCTCTGGCCTCGCTCCAGCAGCTCCAGGTCCCTCTTGTGCTGCTGCCTCAGAGCTGGATCAGGACTGCAGGGGGGATCTCCCCAGAGCACACAGCACAGGCTCACACTCTGGGGTTGCAACCCAACACACTGGGGTGGTTCTGGGCTCAAGCACACACTGAAGCTGGGTCATGGGGAAACTTCTCATCACCCAACACCCCAGAGTCCTCAGGGCTGTTCTTCATCCCATATTTTGCTTGGGGTTTCCCCAGGTGTGATCAGGGTGATGCACTCCTCTGGCCTTGGAGCAAAGTGCTTTGGGAAGCTATTCCGTCCTTTCACCCCAAATGTCTTTGTGTTGCTTTCAGATCTATTAGTGGTGCAGGTTTTGGCACATGGTGTGGTTTTAGGGCATGGCTGCTGTGCTTTCCCAGCATTCCTCCATTCACAGGTACTCACAGACGGGTAATTACGAGCTGGCCATTGCCCTGTCCCGCTGGGTGTTCAAGGAAGAGGGAGTGCTGCGCGTCGGAGCCGTGTCCCACCACCGTGTGGGGGAACTCGCACCTCCCAGTGCCTACACTGTCACCGACCTCGTGGTACGGCTGCTCGCCTGGGAGGGGACACAGGAGCTCATAATGGGCTGAGGTTGGTTTTCAGGCGTCACTCATGAACTTCCCCTGTTGTGGGTTTGTTGCAGGAGTACAGCATTGTCATCGAGAAGCTTTCTGATGGCAAGTGGGTCCCCTTTGATGGCGATGACATTCAGCTGGAGTTCGTGCGCATCGATCCCTTCGTGCGGACCTTCCTGAAGAGGAATGGTAGGTTCCCCCAGCGCCCCAGCCCTGCTAGGGGCCCGATCCCACCCCTCACTGTGGTCACCTCAATGTCACCATCACCTCAACGTCACCACTGTCTCTATCCCAGGTGGGAAATACAGCGTGCGCTTCAAGCTGCCGGATGTCTACGGCGTGTTTCAGTTCAAAGTGGATTATAACCGCCTGGGTTACACCCACCTCTACTCCTCCACCCAGGTGAGCCCAGGGGGGATTAATCACCCAGGGGGGGTGAGTTTATGGGGTGCTGGACTCGAAGGGCTGCTCTGTCCCCTCCCAGGTGTCCGTGCGTCCCCTCCAGCACACGCAGTACGAACGGTTCATCCCCTCCGCGTACCCGTACTATGCTGGTGCCTTCTCCATGATGGTCGGTCTCTTCATGTTCAGCATCGTCTTCCTGCACATGAAGGAGAAGGAGAAATCCGACTGAGCTCCCCATGGAGGGAGAGGAGCCTCTTCCCTGGCACTGGGCTGCACTCAGGCCCTTCAGTTGTATCCGTGTGAGGACTGGTAGGTGCCAGACACTCCCTGGATTTGCATTATGGTCTTTATTTTTACACAGAGCAGGAACTAATAGTAAAGAAAATCACATTGAGGGGTGTGTTGGGGGGGGGTGGAATCTGTCACCAAAGTGTCTGCAGCCCTGGAACCACGATGCGTCCAGCACTGTTCCCTCATGGATTCGTGACCATTGTCTTGTGCTGCTGTTGGAATGGGTTTGGTTTGAGATTAACTCCCTTTTCCAAAATAAAGTCTTGTTCCTGTCTCCCCGGGTGGAAGCTGAGTGAATTCACCATGTGGGGCTCTCACCACGTGCCCACATTTCCAGCTCCAGGTGTCCCTCGGGTGGGCTGTGAGGGAACATTCAGATGGTGCCAGGGCTGGAGTGGGCTGAAAGGCAAAGGGGGAGTCTGCAGTGCACGGAGGGGGCAAGGGTGTCACTGAGGAAGGCTGGGCCCCCCCCAGAGCCTCTTGGTGCCCAATAAGAGGTGAGTTCAGGGGCACCCCAAAATGCACATTGATGGGGGTGGGAGGGAAGGAGCAGCCGGAAAATGTGATCCCAAGAACAGGGTGAAAGAAGGAGCACAGGGGTGGAATGGGGAGGGGGCCAGAGTCAGCAGCTGTTTCAGGGCACGCCGGGGGTGTTTTGGGGTACCCATGGGGCTATTTTGGGGTGCCCCTGGGGTGTTTCGAGGTGAAAGACAAGGAAACGGCTCTGGGGTTTCCTCCGTCCCTGCCTGGGGTCAGAAGGAAAGGGGTGAATGAGGGGATTGGGGCAGTTTTGGGGGGCTAGGACCGCCCCCAGTGCTGCCGCAGGCAGAGGGCGGAGCCCAAACCCGCCCGTCGCTCACTGATTGGTCGAGCTGCCGTGATTGACAGCTCCGGTGGGGGGGGCGTTTTGCGACGGCGGCGCTTGACGGCGGCGGCAGCAGTTGGCGGCGGCGGCGGGCCCGGTGGTGGTGTCGGCGGGGCGGCCATGCTGCTCACCGTGTTCTGCCTGCGCCGCGACCGCAGCGAGCTCACCTTCTCCCTGCAGGTGGACGCCGACTTCGAGCTGCAGAACTTCCGCGCCCTCTGCGAGCTGGAGTCCGGCATCCCGGCGTCTGAGAGCCAGGTCAGGCCCTGCCCGCCGCCTCAGGCCGGCGCTGCCCCTACCCCCGCCCTTGGGGTCTCGCCACAACTTGTGTCCCCTCGCCAGGCCCCGCTGGGGCCTCAGCCCCGCCGCATCCCGAGTTTGGGGTTGTTTGGGGTGTGTGTGTGTGTGTTTCCTCGCACCCACCGTTTGGGTTTGGGGAGAGACGCTTCCCTTTGCTCTCCAAGCCCTCCTCGTCCCCTCAGGAGAGGGCTCCGGTCCGGCGGTGTCTTCCTTTGGGGAAGGCTCCGTCTCCTCCCGCGGCGGAGCTGACGGGGAGAACAGAGGGATGTGTGTTGTTATTGAGGCGTTGGAGGAATTCGGTGTGCAAGTCGGGAAGAGTTTGGAGTGAGAGGGACGGAATCAAGGGTGGGGAGGGCGGCAGAGCCTGGGATCGAGCCCGAAATGCTCAGGAAGAGGTTTATTTATTGTATCAGCGTATTCCTGCTCGCAGCCGGGTCAGAAAGGGCAGTCTGAGGCTTTTCGTCTCCTTTACCTTTCCTTGCAGGTGCAGGGACTGAACACAGCATCTGCCTGGTTCCCCCCAAAATCCCCCTGCTAGCCCCAGCTCGGGGCTTACTCACAGCGTGCTGAAACACCAGGCTGCGGCGTGGGGGCGGCTCTGGCCCGTCTGCCCGTCCGTCTGCCCATCCATCTGGGCTTTACTCAATGTTTTGGGCTCAGTCCTGCTGTTCTTCCCCCGTTTCTACCCGTTTCTTGTCGAGGAATTGCTGGACAGGGCGATGTCCCTCTTCCCGGGGCACTGGCAGAGTTAGTGGAGTTTTGTGGGATGACTTTTGCTTCCTAAGCCTTTTCCCAGTCTAAGTTAATGAAGTGTTTTTCCAGTGAAGGGAATATTAGTCAGCGATGGAAAAAGTGCTGAAGCAGCCCTTGAGGTGGACGTGTTCCCTCACCAAGCAGGTTCCCGACGTGGTGTTTTGCTTTATCCTTGCCTTCAGTGAGCCTTTGGTTTTAGACAGAGAGGTTGGTTGTGAGGCGGATGTCCTCTGCAAAGCCAGGGTACAAAATCAAGGTGAAATGGATTTTCCTTTAGGGGAAAAACTCTTGGGTTTTGGTAGGTAGGTAGAGAGGAACAACCTCACACAAAGGTTCCTGTCCCTACGCTCCAGCAAACCCCTGTGGCTGTGTTGCAGCCGCTGTTGAATTTGTGGCCAGCAATGGGGACAACCACTGTGTAACTCCTCACTTTGGCCTCCATCACCTGCCAGCTCTGGGTTGGGATAACGAGGGCTTGTGGGCTTTTCTACTTTCATTTTGCTTGGTTTTGCTCTGTTGCAATGAAACCAATGGAGTTTCATACTGAAATCAGCTGCAGGTATCGGGCATCAGCACTGGGCTTTTTGTAGCCATCACTGCCTCCTCCTGCTCACCCATCTGCTGTTTGTGCATCCCCTTGCTTCATTCTCATGTTGTCTAGCTGTGTATTCACTTTCTCTATTGTTTCTGCCTAGTGCGTGTGAAGTATTTTGAGGACCTTTGTGGGTGCTGAGGTGCTGGCACAGGGTGCCCAGAGAAGCTGTGGCTGCCCCATCCCTGGCAGTGTTCAAGGCCAGGTTGGACACAGGGGCTTGGAGCAAGCTGCTCTGGTGGAAGGGGTCCCTGCCCGTGGCAGGGGTTGGAACTGGATGAGCTTTAAGGTCCCTTCCAACACAAATCAGGCTGGGATTCTGTGACCTTCACTGAGGAGAAAGGTATAAAACCACAAGTTATCAGCAACGCAAATTGTGTGGAAGGATTTTGTGTGCTCAAGCCATCGTCCTCAAACAGGCAGTGTTATATTCACCAAACCATGTAGTTTGCTGCCATTTTCCCATAACCAAGGCATATGTTGAAGGTGTCACATCATCACTAAAGAGAGGATGAATTTCATAGTAAGGGTTGTGCAAGGTGGAGTAAACCTCTTGTGTGTGGAGGAGGGTTCATCCCACTCTCACTCTCTGCTGGTTTGTGACACTAATTCTGGGTGCTGCAGTTGGGGTGGAGGTGAGCAGGGGCTGTGGTCACAGGGTGGCATGAGATAACAGGGACGCTGCTGGCAGGCAGTGGTGATAAGAGGAGCTGTGCTGGGAGAGGGGAACTAATTTGGCTCACTGTGGTTTCCTGCACACATCGAGGTGGTGGCTTTTCTGGAGGGGACATGGGGAGGCTCTCGGCAGAACCGTGTTCTTCTGCAGCACCCTTGATTTCCTTCATTTCTCTTTCTTTACATGCCACGTGTCTCCTGTCCTTGGCTGGGCATAGGGTTATTTCATGGGTTCTGAGTTTGGATTGATCTGTGGTTGCTGGTGGTATCTCGTGCTCTTGATTGGGGTTCCTTGCTCCATTAGGATGTTCTACCCTGTGGTATCATATCCATCCATCATGTGGTCTTAGCACCTGCATCCTGGCCCAGGCCACCCCCAGAAGAGCCCATGTCCAGTGCCAGGCCAGCAAACAAAAGTGTGCTGCAAACCAGACAATCCAAACACACCAAATTACATCAGCTTGTTCTAAGAGCAGAGCAGAGTGGGTCACAAGCTGCTAAGCCAGGCTGCTAATGGATGTTGAGTGAGCTCAGAGCACTTAATTCATTGTCTGAGGTGTTAAGGCTGAATGCTCATAAATCCAATTCCAGGAAGGCGACAGAGGCAAAAGCTCACTTAAACTGATTAACTTGTCTCTTCCCGAGTGTCTGAGCAGGTGAACTGCCATTTCAGACTTGCACGTGCAGCTGGGATTCATCCCACTCTTGCTTTCCCTGCGGGCAGCGGTGTTACTGAGTCAGGCTGGGCAGGGCGCGTCTGGTAACGCGCGAGGATGCGCTGGGACTCTTCCCATCACAGCCTAACCTGAATTATGCTGGTAATGTCTTGCAAGCCATCAGAATAGGAAGGAATATTGTTTACAGACCTGTGTTTGCTTTGGAAGGAACCCAGTCTAGTGCAGTACTGCTGAGGCTGGGAGGTGTATTGTTAATGAGGAGGTAGGAAGCTTGTGCAGGATTCTCTCAGGCTGATGGCTCTGATTGCTGTTGGTATGGGGCTCTTGTTGGTTTTGCATTTTCTGTCTTCGGCACTGCTGCTGCTGGTGGATCTCAGCTGTTGCACACTAGTAAGATTCTGTGTTGTTTCTGAGTTGGTGGAGTAAAGCAGTGAACGTCAGGAGCATCTTCCAGACATTAAGACATGTAGTAACTGGGGGGCTTTTTGGATCTTCTTTTTGGCTCTGCTGCTTGCGATAGCATCGGGCAGAGCTGTGGCGCATCCACGTGAGGACTGCAGAGCTGCTCCCCATTGCTGCCAGTCCTGACCTGCAGCAAACCCATTGTTGCTGAACCAGCCTTTTCCAGACCCAGTCTTGCTAAACAAGGTGGTAAATGTGAAATTCAATCATATGCCCGACGGGTTTAGGCTGAGTTCTCCAGCACTTCTTACTCTGGACTCCTGCTTAGGGGTAGGAGCTGTTGAACCAGGTCTCATTGTGCCCCAATAGAGGCACAGGAACCGTAATGTTTAGCAGATACCATTTCTGGGAACATCTGTTCCTGTAAATCACGTCTTTTTGTTTTCTTGCTTCTCTGTAATTCAGGGCATCTGTAGGTATCACAGATCTAACGTGAATAGAAATGTTCCCATGGTGATTGTTCATTTTGATCTCAATATGATTTTATGTTTAATCTGTGGACCCCTTGTTAAGGCAGATTATCTTAATAGAAAATGATGTGAATGTGTTTTATAGTCAAAAGAAGTTACTTCCCCACCACAGGCTGATTGCAGTCTCAGGAGAGATGTTTGGGTGCTGAACCCTCATCTCCAGGTAGAGTTACATCAGTGAAGTAAACTGGAAATCACTGAGCTGATTACTGTGGGCCTTGTAAAACTGGTTATTCTGGGGAGCTGTTGTGGGAGAAGGCAGCGATTGTAGCTATTGGACTGCATCATCCGTGGGTCTGCCCTGATTGGTGCTGCCTGTGGGTGTGCAGTTGGTCCTTGGTCAGTAGGTGTTGACCGCGCAGTAGAAGATGGTTGTGACTTGTGATCTTAGAGATTGGAGTTTGGAAATGTGTGGTGAACAGGCCTAGGGCAAGGCTTACCTTCTTTCACAATGTTGGCCTCTAATTAAAGGAGACCAGCCCTTCTCCGAGATGCTGAGTTTTGAGGAGCCACAGACCAAGTCTGTGTCCTTGTCCAACCACTCATTGAGGCCTTTCTGTGCCTGAGGATGGAGGTGCTTGGGCAGGGCTGTGGTGAGCACTGCTTACCTTCCCTTCTGAAGCTCAAGGTGGGGCCAGAGGATCTACTGGAGCCTTTCCTAAGATAATAACCTCTTGCTGGTTTTTATCTTCCCCTGCTTTGCACTGCTGGGGTTTTCCACTGCTCTCTCTCCATGAACAGATAGTCTATGCGGAGCGGCCGCTGACTGACAACAACAGATCTTTGGCCTCCTATGGCTTGAAAGACGGGGATGTGGTGATCCTGCGACAGAAAGAGGCCGTGGAGCCGCGGCCCTCCATCCGCTTCCCAGGTGAGAAAGGATTTGTGCTAACATTTGCTCAGAGCATGCAAAGATCTCCATGTTTCTCAAACACCAGTTCCATGTCTTGTCAGTCTCCTTTAGCAATTCACTAAGCAAAACACCTTGGAAGGGAGGGTGGTTAGGGGTGAGGTGGGAGGCTTTGAAAATTACCCAGAGGGCTTGTTTTTAATGGGATTTTTTTCTTCCAAGGAAGCAAATATCATTTTACTGTTCTCCTGGGGGAATGCAGAGAGAGCAAGGAAGGGAACTGGTTCAGAACAGCAGGATTTGTAAAGGCCTGTGAATATTTATACAACCACCTGGTGTAATGACACAGTAATATGTGGTCTGCATGGCTCAGGTGCATTAAAAGGCTGCATTGATGTACTCTTTGAATCCATACATGACAGATACCCAGAGAAGCTGCATCTCAACAAACCCAGTTATGCAACTGTGCTACTCAGACTCCTCTGAGCAGAGCTCTGCTCCTCTGTCCTGTGTTCCGAAGCCATTCCCAGCAAATCCATGTCATAAAACATGGCTGGAAAAGAAGGTGCTGCTGGCTGAGAAGGGCATGGGAGCATTGTTTGAGGTCTTCATCCTCCTGCCTCAGCTGGAGGATGGGTACCTGCAATGCAGGTCTGCAGAAATGCCACTTCTCTTTTTTTCCCTGGTTGTTTTAATCCGTGAGATTCAGAAGCGCCTTAGATGTGAGGTTCAGCCTTGCAATCCCTCCGTGTGGAATTCACGTTGGTGAAGCTGGAAGTAACGAGTCTGTGATTCACTGAGTGTGTTTCAGGGGATAAGAAAACGGGCCAGATAGAAGGCTGGACGAGTTACGTCAAGCCATGCTGGCATCCCTAACCCAGTAACCTGCATGCGTGGCCATGCTTCCAAACTGCTCCTCCAGAATCTGGTCTAATACTGCAGCATTAAGAGCGGTTTTCGCAGTGTGAACGTGAAGCACCAACACCTCTGACCTCTTTCTCCCTCAAGGTCTGCCCAGGATAGACTTCAGCAGCATCGCCGTTCCGGGCACATCCACACAGCAGCAGCAGCAGCCGCCTCCAGCGCAGCGCCTACGCCCGTCACCTCCCGATGCCCCCTCGTTCCCCCAGGGGCTGGACAACCCTGCGCTGCTCCGGGAGATGCTGCTCGCAAACCCCCACGAGCTGTCGCTGCTGAAGGAGCGGAACCCGCCCTTGGCAGAGGCGCTGCTGAGCGGAGACCTCGGTGAGGTGGGGGTTAACCTCTGGGAGGTGGTTTGGAACTTGTTGGAGCTCCCTCCTAACAAAAGGCAGCTGCGGGTGTTTCACTGGGGTGTTTGCCGCCAACTCCTTGTTGGCGCTGATAAAAGGTGCCAGTTGGGAATACTCAAAGCAGGGTTCCTTTCTTATCAAGACCTTTCTGCTGAGTTGGGTGTATTTCTCCTGCTTGGCTGCTTTAATATCCTCAATCCCCTACTTTGAAATATCAGCTGCACAGATGAGTCGAGTTTCTGTGATCACAAGTGGCTCAGCATCTGATTTTTCATAGAGTCATAATTCCAGAGTGGTTTGGGTTGGAAGGGACCTTAAAGCTCATCCAGCTCCAACCCCTGCCACGGGCAGGGACACCTTCCACTAGAGCAGCTTGCTCCAAGCCCTATCCAACCTGGCCTTGAACACTGTGATTAATTTGGGTGCAATTGAAGCCTAGTATCATGTCCTTGATTTCCTCTGCAGTTGAGTCTGTGTTGGTCCTTCATCCTTCGTGTGATTAAAGGTGTGAGCTCTCATGTCCTTTCAGTATTTAAACAGAGTGGTGGTGTGGGCATCAGCAGTTGTGCTTTCTGAACTGCTGCAAGACAGTTAGGTAGGAAATAAATCCTGTTGAGTCTGGGAAAATGAATCATCAGATAGTTAGGGTTGGAAAGGACCTTAAGATCATCTAGTTCCACCCCCCCTTGCCATGGGCAGAGAATGAAATATCTTCTAGCAGGAGATTTTCTTCCCCACTTTCAAGGTTACATCCTTGTGATTTCTCGCTGTCAAATAAAGCTAGAAAGGAGCTTGCATGAATATTCTTGGTCTGTTTCATTTCCCAATTCTGACTTTATAGTCAGAGTTAAAACCACATCGCTTGTGCTCTTCTTGCAAGTGCTGTGCCTGTAGTGCCGTTGATTCTCCATCCCCTTGTCAAGATGTGCTGCTCCTGGCACAGAAAACGAGAGGTTAAGCCCTACACACCCAGAACTGGCAACAGCAAGCTGCTAGAAGGGTGGGGTTTGAGCTGGTCATGCTTGCCTTGTTCTCTACTGCTACTGTTAGTGTTTGGGCACAGATCCAGTCCAGCTCTGGCTCTCATGCCCCAGTACATGCATAGATGTGTACCGCAAGTGCTGTAGAAGGTACCTGCTATACAGAAGCCTAATTTAAAACATAAAAACCCAAACAAGTAAGAAAATACACCTAATACCTTCCTGAACAGTCTCTGAGCCAGTGACCTTCTTCATGGGAACTACATTTCTGGAAGCAAACCCACAACCTTCTATGTTTACAGAACCTCATTTATTGCCAAGTCCTTTTGGGAACGTACATGTTCACATCCAAGTCGTAAAAAGCAGCCAGAGGCTATCCAGAAAGTGGGGATCTTAAAACATGCACTTAAAACTTTGGGAAGTGGGTGTCCCAGCTAGGACCTCTTGATTGCAGTGGCAGGTATTCAGCTCTGGGGATGCTGGTCTTTGCCTGTGTTGCTTGGGTTTAAAATATGTTTTGTTGTTAGCCTTCATTTTGCCTTTGTTTTTTGCTGGGTGCACAGGCTGCTCTTTTACTGGGAATGCTGAATGTAAAATGTGGCACATTTTGCAAGCTGTTCTTGGGGATGGGCATCTTGCTGAGAGCTGTGAAACCTCCCTTCTATCTATCTCTGAAGCTGTTTCAAAATGCACGTGCACTTCAGCCTCTCAATTGAGTTGTGCAGATTCTTAGTCCTGATTTGTGCTTCGGGTCTCATTTATCTGCTGGTTTTGCAGCTGTTTGGGTATTTTTGGCATATTGTGTAGGCAATTCTTGCTGCAGTAGAAGAATGAATTTGTGGTTTAATGGCAGCTCTTTGGTTTAAATATTGTCTTTGTGTTTTTCTCCATATTTCATCCATATAAAAATGTATGTGCAGGGAAATCGAGTCTGATTGTGCTGAGTTTGGGTAGCAGACACAAGGAGAAAGAGTCCAGACAGTTTTTATCTTAGGGCGTTCCTAGGTTTGGTCCTTTGTGGTCCATCAGTGCTGTCTGCAGAGGAAGCCTTTTTTTTTGCATGTGCTGTTGACTCTAGCCCTGAGTGCGTGCTGGCATAGAAAGAAGAGTTTGCTGTGCCAGACCTTGATTTTAAGAGCGGTTTCCAGTAAAGAGCATTTCTGTGTCTCCCTGGTACTGCAGAGAAATTCACCAGGGTGTTGCTGGAGCAGCAGCAGGACCGAGCCCGCCGGGAGCAGGAGAGGATCCGGCTCTATTCAGCTGACCCTTTTGATCTTGAGGCACAGGCCAAGATAGAAGAAGACATAAGGTAGGAAACCAAAGTCACTTGCAGGCTTTGGAGGTCTTCACGGTGCCTCCATCCACGGTGTGTTTTCCATGGAAGATGCATGGAGCGTGTTTAGATCCTGCCTTAAGACATGCATTGGCTTGAAGGGCGATGCTCTGAGCCGCCTTTGCACATGGGAAGTTTGGGATTCAGGTACATGTGGGTGCACCTCGTCCTTCAGAGGTATCTATCTGAGCACGGATCATGAGGCAGCAGTATCACTGTCCATGCATGTGATGTCCCAGAGCTGCCTAAGCTGGTTCCCTTTGAAACAAGAGCTGAGATCCTCTGGCGAGGTGGTACTTGGGTGCCTCAGGTGTGTTTTGAACCTCGGGCTTGTGCTAGTCTCTAGGCTGATCTCTCTGCACAGCAACGTGGCGTCATTTCTCCCAGCTGCCTTCCAGACTGGGTTTTGTGTACTGCTAATTGGTTTGTGTCTCTGGCTAATTCCAGACCCGGAACATCGCTGCTGTCAGAAGAGATGTTCTGTAGAAATATGTTCTGTTCATCAGCACTCGCTCCCTCCCTCTTGCTGTCTTCCAAGTGTAATTGCATTGGGCTGGGGCTTGATTCTTACACTGAGTGATAAATCCTTGAGTCAGATCATGTCGGATGCTTTTTTCCTCAGCTCAGAAATGTCCTTTTGGTTCAGGCTCAGAGTTGACCATAACCAAAATTCAGTTGCAGTAAGAGTCATTCTTGTGTTGCAGCTGACAAGGTGTTGGTGCTGGATAAATGCTTTGCTTAGCAAAGCAGGAAAACACACATTTGTAGATAGCAAAACGTTGCTTGAGGCACAGGAAAGCTTTCCTGCTTCCATAGATGAGGGGACAGATAAAGGTGATGTGCCCGAGGCCATGCAGCTGTCCCCAGATTTCACACCTTGAACTCTTTGCTTCATTAGATGTGCTGTGCCCAGGATTGACAGGAGGCTGTGGCAAGTGTCCTGTTTGTTTTGAGACACATTTCTGCCCTTCAGAGTGTACCTTAGATGGAATGTCAGGCACAGAGAAAACAGAGTAATGGATTTGACAAGAGAACAAACTGAAGATTAACCACTGTGTATCCGATGTAAGCTTAAATAATAAAAGACAGGACAATATGATGCATGAATACATGAAGTGGGGCATGCTGGCAGTAGGGTGCTTTAGCTCCCAAGTGAACCAGGTATCAGGGGCCATTAACTATTTATCCTTCACCACCAAGAAACCTCATCTCCCCATTCTTGGGGGAAGGCTTACCACAGCACAGAAGATGGATAAGAGTGGAGGTTGAGGTTTTCCCCTTCCCCTACTGAGGAGTTAAAATGAAGTGGCATCAAAATTGGAAGCCCTTTTCCCTTTTTGGTAGATGAAGCTATTTCGGATACAGTTGCTGTGGAGGCCCATCACTTCCAAGATACTTCTTGGGCTGTGGTGGGCTTCTGAAAGCATGTTTCTTCTATAGGCTTGAAATTGCACCAGAGGTTTGTGCTCATGGTGGTGTTTCTCACTGCAGTTTTGCTCACCACCCTCCCTTCCTGTGCCGGGCAAAGAGAAGATACCAGGGAAACGTTGGAGGATTTGAACGTTCAGCTGCTGTGTGGGATTCCAGCATTGTAGCTACTGGCAACATTGTCATTGTGTGCCCTCAGTGCTTTATTTTAGAGTAATAAATACACAGGGTTTTTGCTCACAAGATCTCTAGGTTAACTCTGTGGTGATGGGTTTCTGTTGCAAACAGAAGGCTGTCGGGAGCTGTAGTGTGAGCTAGGCAGGGTGTTGGAAGGAGCAGTCTCCATGGCTCTGGATTAAGCCAAGGTCATTAATAGCAACTCCTTTTCTGGGAAGCCTGTGTGTAGCTAATGAAGCAGTCCCTGGTGTGCTCTGGGTGTGCTGTTTGTAAGGTGAGCTGCAGTGGGTGGGATTTCTGGGTCTGTTTGTAAATCAGAGGGATGCTTGTAAGGTTCAGCTGACAGAAGGGCTGATTCTTCTCTCTCTTCTCCATTAAAATCAGGCAACAAAACATTGAAGAAAATATGACGATAGCAATGGAAGAGGCCCCAGAGAGCTTTGGGCAGGTGGTGATGCTGTACATTAACTGCAAAGTCAACGGACATCCAGTGAAAGCCTTTGTTGACTCAGGTGAACTGGCTCTTATTCACCTCTCTGCTCTCCTTTGTCTCACTGAAGGAGACAGCAGTTGTTCCAGAATCATTGCCCAAAAATTCCATACTAAAGCACAGTGTTAGAAGATTCTGAAGCATCTCATTAAAGCCTGAGAGCAGCCTGGGCATTGCATAAGGCAAAACTGTTGAGAGAAGCAGCACACACGAGTGCTTGAGCCCCTCAGATCAAGGCTCCTGGGAGAATTTCTGGGCTTCAGTGCCAGAACGGTCACTGCCACGTGTCTGCCTTATCTCATTTTACAGATGGGGGGGATTACACGTTCCTTTAATGTAGTGCTTCCCAGCCACAGCCTTAAAGGGAAAGTACTTGGGGTTATTCCAGCTCTACAGTAACACTGCTGTGTGATTACAGTCCATTCAACATAGTGGGATTCACAGGAAACTTTTACACCCCAGTGCAGTTGCCTGATGCAGGCAGGTTGGTTTCCCAGCTGCTGAGTGCAAGATCTTAAGCCCTTCCAGGGGAGAATTTGCATCTGTGTTGAGCTCTCAGGTTTTAACACCAATTCTGTTGCTGGTAGGTGCCCAGATGACCATCATGAGCCAAGCTTGTGCTGAAAGGTGCAACATCATGAGGCTGGTAGATCGGCGATGGGCTGGCATTGCTAAAGGTGTAGGGACACAGAAAATCATTGGCAGAGTGCACTTAGGTAAGTGCTGGCATTCTGCACGGGGCAGCTTCAGCAGCAGTGTGACTGCATTTCCCGCACTCTTGGCACCAAGAGGATCTGGTTTAATGCTGTAATTGTTAGGAGGTCCCACAGAGTAAAATAAAAGTGCATCTGCAGAGTGTTTGCTTGTCTCAGGGAAAGCTTGTCTCGTTTAATGCTTTTTTAATGGAATTACCTTAACGCTTTTAGGTGCAGGAGTCCTCAGCTCCTGCAGACAGAGAGAGGATGCGTTCAGTCTGGCTGCAAAAAACAAGGCTAATGTCTTTGGGGTGGGACTGCTGGGCAGTATGATTTGCTCAGGAGGGCTCCAGTACAGTGGAGTGTGTTGTATTCCTTTGAGAAGAGAAGATTGGCTGTGCTTTTGTGCAGTTTTTCTGGATGAAAGAAGATTGTCCTTATTGTCTGAAAAATGATTGTCTTCACTGTACAGATCCTCAGGCTTGGAGGGTTAGATGAGCAGTAAGGGTCTACAGCAGTCAGCTCTTAACTAGCTTCTTGATACCAAGGCAGGCCTGGTAGTCCCTAAGGCTTGCACAGGGCTGGATGTGCAGTGACCAAAATGCTATGTCAGAGCTCTGGTTTCAGATTTGCCAGGAGCAGGCCTTGCCCAGGAGGTCAAAGAGCTGAGAGTAGATTTATTGCACTGTAGGTATTGCAAGGAGGTAAACTCTCTTCCTTATATTTCAGCTCAGGTCCAGATTGAAGGGGATTTCCTTGCGTGCTCCTTCTCAATCCTTGAAGAGCAGCCCATGGACATGCTTCTAGGACTGGATATGCTTAAAAGGCATCAGGTATCAGAACCTCATAGAAACATAAAATCCTAAAATGGTTTGTGTTGGAAGGGACCTTAAAGCTCACCCAGCTCCAACCCCTGCCACAGGCAGGGACCCCTTCCACTAGAGCAGCTTGCTCCAAGCCCCTGTGTCCAACCTGGCCTTGAACACTGCCAGGGATGGGGCAGCCACAGCTTCTCTGGGCACCCTGTGCCAGCGCCTCAGCACCCTCACAGGGAAGAGCTTCTGCCTAAGAGCTCATCTCAGTCTCCCCTTGGGCAGGTTAAAGCCATTCCCCTTGGCCTGTCCCTACAGGCCCTTGTCCCAAGCCCCTCTCCAGCTTTCCTGCAGCCCCTTCAGGCACTGGAGCTGCTCTCAGGTCTCCCCTTCAGGAGCCTTCTCTTCTCCAGGCTGCCCCAGCCCAGCTCTCTCAGCCTGGCTCCAGAGCAGAGCTGCTCCAGTTCCTGACCTCTTTTGAAGCAGTTACTGCTTCTTCCAAGTTCAGTGCTAAGTGCAACAGAAATGCTTTCCTTGTCTGGGAATGTCTTAGGATTTTTCTGGGGAGAGTTGCTGGTGGATTATCTTCCAGCCAGTTATGAAGTACATTACATATACTTCATGTATCGTGGATAGCTGGAGCACGTCTGGCAAGTTTTTTGCTCTGATTGAAGATGCTCAGAGCTTTCCAACTGAATGATTTGTCACAAAGCAGGTCATAAGAGCCCCTTTGTTCAGAGCTGATGCTCTTGGCTCACAATTGGCTGCTGTGAGCTCTTCCCATTGGAAGTGGATTGTTTAACCTTGTTTCTCCTTTTTCTCCGGGAATGGGCTGGCTCTTACCCAGGCCCCTGATGTCTTGATGCTCTTTCACAGTGCTCCATTGATCTCAAGAAGAATGTACTGGTGATTGGCACGACGGGCTCACAGACCACGTTCCTCCCAGAGGGCGAGCTCCCGGAGTGTGCCCGGTTGGCGTATGGGGCCGGGCGGGAGGACATCCGGCCAGAGGAGATCGCAGACCAGGAACTAGCAGAAGCAATACAGAAATCCGTAGAGGAAGCAGGTACCAGGAGCTGCCCCATTGAAATACTGATGTGCATAGTTCCCTTGCTGTGTGGCAGGATGTCACTCAGCAGTTCCCCCTTCTCAGCACCTAGGAGATGCAGTTTAATGCAGCACCAGCGAGTAAACAGTGGAGAGGAAGGGGCTTTATTCATGCTCATTGCCTCTAACTACACTTCTCTCTCCCTTTCTGTACAGCAAATTTGCATGAAGGCATTTGGGGATGCTTGCTGTTTATGTGTGCTCTCCTTGCAACTTCCTACCTGCTTTGGTTTCTTGGCCTTCAGAGGTGTGGAGATAAATGATTGTCTCTGGCACCAGTTGTAGTGCCTAGGCAGGGACGTGGCTCAATTGGGTGATATTTCAGCAGCCTCATGTAAAGACAGCTTTGTGGGGGCTTCCACAAGTACTCTCTTAATAGCTGCAGCATGTAAAAATAGAGGAGCTGAAGCAGTAAGAGCAAATTTCTGGACCAAAGATGACAATTCTTAGAACTAGCACTATTTCAGCATTTTTCCTTAGAGTGGTGCTTGTGCCCTTGGAAGGTGAAGTGCTTCTCTTACCGAGGCTGCTGGTGCTCTGAATTTCAAAAGCAGCAGCTGAAGTCACATCCTGGTGTGTATCTGCAAAGAGGATTTTCACCCTCCCCATAGTTCTGTTCCTTGTGCCTCTGGAATCCATGAGCTGCACAAATGAAGCCCTACTTTAGGCTATGGAAGAATTTGGTAGCTGCAAAATGCAAAGTGGAAATGCCAAAATAGCTGAAAGCTGTGACCTGAAGTGTCTGTTTAATTCCTCCCTTCACTCCAGCACAGGCTTTTGACTAGAGGAAAGCTTCATTATTTTTGTTCCATGAAGCTGTGAACACCTCACAAAGTGTATTCCTTGGGCCTTTTCCAAAACCTTTAAAGACAACATTTTACATGCAAGTGCTTTCTAGAGACTTCAAGTTTTACTGCTGATTGTCCCCCTGAAAGCACACAGTGAGATTCTGCTTCCCACACACATGCAAAACATGCTGGGTCATGTTTGAGCTGATAAATTTGATTTCTTCAACATTTTTATTGCTAATTTTTGAAGAGTCTAGCATGTGCATATGTACAATTGAAGTGTGATAACCAGATTTAACCATATATATATGGTTAAATATATATAAATATGCATTTATATATTGATTGTATGTGACGTATTATATATAATATAAATACATATTGTATATATATATAACCAGTTGTAATGCACTGACATTTTTCTTTAACACTTTCCAATTGCTGCTTGATAGTCCAAAGAGTAAGTAGTGACTTTCATGCAAATAATGAAGTTGTTCCATCAAGGGGAGCTCAGGACTGCACTTACTGGTCCCTTTGACCAGTCTGCTTCCATGCTAAGAATACAAGTTCTCCAGAGATGTAAAAACCTTGAGAGGAAGGCCTGGCTTTAATGAATAAGCAAGAAATGGTTTAGGAGTTTGACTTTTAAAGCCAAATTGGTGGGTTTCTTAAGTTGCAGCAAATAGAGAGAAACACAAACATAGATTTGACCTTGTCCCTCTCAGGTTTTGGCAGCGCTAAAGGTCAGACTCAGCAGCTTGAGCTCCTGTCTCCTCACATAACCTGCAGAGGAAACGTGCAGGTGTAAATATGAGTGCTTTTCCTGTTCAGATGTTGAGCTTGGTGAAGCCTGGGTTGTTTTTTGCAGTATCTCTCTATTTCAGAGAAGATTTTGCAGACATCGTAGTTGGTTGGGCTTAGTTCTCGACTGAAAGGGTCAAATAAAAAGCAAACCTCATCCCAAAATATGAGCCTTTACAACAAAGGTGTTGTAATTGAGTGCTTTAAAATGAAAAGTGCCTAAAAGGAGTTAAAGCTGCTTATGCAGCTGCAGTTCCAAAGGCCGTGTGGCTTTGTTCAGACTAATCAATCTGCAGTTCACCACTGCTGCTGAGCCTTAGAGATGTATGAGAACAGGAAATCATTTTGGGTATTCATTTAATGCTTGTAGAACACCAGTGCACAAAACTAAGATAGGTCTTGTTTAGACTGACTCTTAGTCTTAGATGTATTACAGGCCTCTGGCCCACAGGCATTTGTTGGCTATATCCAAAGATGCCAGAATATACCCTCTTCCCTTCTTCCCAAACTATTAGTTGCTGCCAGATGGTACCAGGAAATCCAAGTGAAACAACAGGAAGGTGAAGCAGGAGCGGATGTAATGCAGCACCAAGGAAGCTCGGCTCTCTACAAGGCCTGTGTTCTTTCATAACAGCTTGACTTTTTGCTGCCTTCTGGTAGATGGTACAACAGACACTGCTGCATACATCTGGGGGCTATTAAAGTTCTTGTTCTGAATGCACCTGGGTGATTCCTGAGCTTTACTTCATCCCCTGAAGCCCATGCTTCAACACCTGCAGAAGGGCAGCTGAGGTGGTCGTGGAGCCCCGTTGTGTTTTACTGTGATCTAGATCCTCCACGTCTGTTTATCTCTGAGAGCTTGCTCTTTTCTGCCTATACGAAGTGTTTCCCCTGCCACTGGGAGACTCGGTGACAATGGAGGATTTACAGAACTGGCAGCAGAACTGCAGTAGCTTTAGGAAGTGTATTCAGTAGTTTACCCCTTACACAGCTTTTCATCCTGACAGGCTCGATACAAGAAAGGCACTGTCACCACAAATGCAACTCAGGTTTTTCCTAATGTAGGGAGGAATTTATTCCTGCTGGTGCACTTTGTGGAGAAGAGTTTGTTCCCAGTGTTAGCTGGATCAATGCCCTTGACAGGGCTGGGATTCAGCTCCTGTAGATACCCGTGGAGCAGGATGACAATGGCTCTCGGAAGGCTGATGTGGAGGAGTGCTTGGCAGGCTACCAGCTACTTCTGCTGTCTAAATGACAGCAACTCCCTCGTGTCTGATCAGACCCTTTATTACCAACCCACTGAATCAAAAGACAGTTCAGCTTCCTCTCTGAAGGATTGCCTTGGGAGCAGAGAGTGTGAATGTAATCCTGCTGCTTAGAGACAGAAACAGATCCCCCTGGTGTTCATCCGTATCCTGTGTCTGAAGCCTCTTTGCCACCCGGATGAAAGCTGAGCAGTCTGCAGATCTGCAGGATAATTCTGGCTTTTTAATACTCCAGCATCTCCGAGTTGTTGTAGCTGCATTAAGACCAGACCAGATGTGCAGGCAGCAGAAGGGATTGCTGTGTGCAGCGGCTGCTGTTCTTTATACTAAAGCATATTGATCGGGGTGTGGTAGTGCAGCATCATTGCTGTTTAACAGAGAATAAAAGAAACAAGTAGCTGAAGTGAGAAAGGCAGATTTTTTCCATGTTGTGGACCTGAAGGAATTCTTAGCTGTGCCTGGGAATGGTTAGCTGTCCCCAGTACACCTGGGTATGTGCAAAGAGAAAGACTTCAGGTAAAACACTGAGTTTGGAGGCCTCTGGGAAGGGAAACTAAAGGAAACAAATCATGCAGCACAATCTGGATATCTGACACTGAACAGAGTAGGGCTTTAATGGAAGAACAGGTGCTGCTGTTGCAAAGGTCATGTTGGTGAATTACTGAGCGTGTGAGAGCCGATATATTAGCAAGATTAGACTATTAGCAAGATAAGTTCTCTTATTTAATCTCTCCTGATAACTAGAGCCAGTGTTTGGTGCTCCTGATAGAGATCTGCAGTCCATCTGTTCTCAGGGTGGAGAAGGAAGCAGTGAGCTGGGTTTGACTTCAGGCTGTCTCTTCCTTTGCTTCTCTCATGCCAGCCTTGGCCAGCAATTCTTTTTGGGGTTTCTGCCTTTCACCCTAGGATCTTTATGCTTCCCTTTTGCAGCAAGCTGGCGTTTTGGCACTGCTGGGAGCACAGCGCAGGGATTGTGTTGCCATCTCAGTTCTCATAGCCCTGAAACATGCTGCCTGAATATCTTCAGTCTTGCGGAGAACAAACCAGACATGTGCCTTGTGCTGTGTATATTTTACCCTATGTGTAGTATCACCCACGGACCACTCTGCAGCTTAGATAGTACAGAACAGCCTTAAAATGGTTCTCAGCAGAGTTATTTTTGACTTGACGTAAGGAATTTCCCAGGCAGAACTCCTGGAAGCAGTGAACAGGAGGAGCTCAAGCTGCTTCCACACTCTCCGGATGGACATTCGGGAGGGGAGCTGCGAGGTCGCAGGACTGTAACCATGCATGTGGTGTGCTCTGAATGCTAACACAAGTTTGGTGTGTTTGTTTCCTAATCCAAACAGAACGTCAGAAGCCTTGATGCATGTAGTGTGTGTTTACTGCAGCTGGAATGGGCCACAGACCAGGTATTTACAGCCACTGGTTTATAAGTTCTCTTTACTACAGTGAAAACACAGTTCTCCTGTGCCCTGACTACTTCTTTCTTTCTGTCTTCCGTTAGAGAATAGTGACAAAGAAACTACCTCACTGGAAATGCCCTCATTACCAGCTTCTGATGGGTTTCAAAATCCAGTCCAGTCTTCAGGACTAAATTCCAAGATCTGTAATCCCACAAATCAATTACTTGATCGTTCTGTCTCTGCCCCTGCTTCAGTTTGCTCATCCGAATCCAGCCTCACAGAGCCCATTGAGCCTAGAGCCGTCAAGTCTTTGGAGTCTTCAACTGAATGCCAGATAACCCCAGAAGAAGAACTTCCTCTATTATCACATCTTTCCAGTAACGCTTCCTTGACAAATAATGGCCCTTCTCCCCAGCCAGGGGAGGTGCCCTGTTGCAATCCAGCTTGCCTTTCACAGAAGACACTCGAAGAAACACGCACTGCAGACAGTCAAAAGGAATGTAAAGCTGAAGAACAAGACCGTGGTCAGGAACGTCCTCTGGTAGTGACAAAAGCAAATAGTTTGGCTGACACTGCTTCTGAACATGGGCAAAATCAAGATGTGTGTCTCTCTTCAGAACAGGAGGGGAAGCATGAGCTTCCCATAGTGCATCAGACACACAAAGAACCAGAGAAGGAACACCTGGAGGAGCAAGCTGAGACAACTGACCCAGAACCTCCTTGCCGTGTTGGCGAGGTTGAGAAACCTGTCGTGGAAGAAGCCAGCCAGATGGAAAATCCTCCTGTGGAAGTGAGAGGAGGTGGACTGGAGAAACCAGGTCTTTCCTGTGGGAAGGGGAGTATCCAAATGTCAGCCTCCTTCAGCTGTACACATACGGAAGCCTTAATGGAAGTAGATGTGGTTGAGCAGCCTGCAGCTGAAGCGCAGAGCTCAACAAGTGAGCAGAAGCAGCAGGCTGGGAACAGAAGTGGATCCAACCTGAACTCGGATGCCTTTTCCATGGAAGTGGAGTCGCTGAAGTCTGTATCCTCCTTGAGTGATCCGCGTTCCATTGGTGACGTTCCACAGTCTAAAAGCACTGGTGAGATTCCTGCAAAGTATACTGAGTTGTATAACCAGCTGGTGGCTGAAGGCAGCTCTTCCCCTTCCAGCATCCATCCACTGGACATGGATCCAGGAAGAACTTCTGAAGAGCGATGTTTCTCTCTTGCATCAGCCTTGAAAGAGCTTCACAAACTCTTGGTTGTCAGTCGGAAAGGAGAATGTAAAATCCTTGCCTCTGAAGAAGTCTCTCAGCTGGAAATGGCTCACACAGGGCCAGCAGCACAGCAGAAGGGGCTTTCTGAAGATAAGCAGAAAGGCTCGGATCCAGAACAGAGTTGTTCCTCCTATGAGGTGAGGTCTGAAGGTAGAAAAGCAGAGGGGAAGGAGCCTTGTGATTGTGGCATCAAAAACATCAGTGCTGGGTCTGGTGGTCACATACAGTCTGCTCTTGGAGAAGGTGCTTCTGAGGTTCAGGTTTCAGGTAAGAGTGATTTGGTCATGGTGAATTCTGCAGCCACATCTGACCAGCAGCAGAGCTCTGAGCAGGAGGAGGTTTTGGCAGGAGGTCATCGGAGTCCAGCTGGTCCCACTTTGGAGCAGAAGACATCTGTTTCCTCTGCACCCACTGTGGATGAGGGTGCACCTCAAGATACTCAGAGCCTGTGCACAGGAGCACCCAGGAGGAGCAGCAGTTGTGCTCCAGAAGGTCCATGCCTGGGTGGGTGTGAGGAGCCAGTGCAGAACCCACCATTGGCCGGTACTGGACTTGCCTTGGGAGCTTCTCCCCTCCCTGCCTTCCCTGCAGCTGATGTTGATCGGATCCTTGGTGCTGGTTTTACCATGCGGGAAGCTCTTGAGGCTTTGCAACAAGCAGATGGAAACACGGATCTTGCTCTTCTCATCTTGCTGGCTAAGAGTATCGTTGTTCCTACGTAACCACGGAAGAGGTAGCTGACTGGGGTGTCTTTTCTTTTAAAGGACATATCCAAATTACACACCATGATGTACAAGCTGAATGTGAGCCAGGTTTTAATTCTTTGCAGCCAAAGTAACTTGTCTCTTCTGTTTCACTCGTTAGATTTGGCCTTTGAAAAGAACAAAAGCGTCCTAGCATTGTGTGGACAGAATAGCTTTTAATGATGCATACTGGATGAAAATTCATGGGTTTGTTTCAATGTACAAGTTTAGAATAAGCTCCAATGTTATGAATAAAAAGCAGAAGCCATTCAGGTGCCTGCCCTGGCCGGTGCAGAGCAGGTTGTGAAGTGAATTGAGGGTGCCTATGTGCAGGACAGGAGCTGCACACTGAGCTCGGTGCGGCGCCGGCATGGCAGCACGTGTCCAAATGGACTCTGGGATCTGGCTTAGCTCTCCTGTGCTTCATAACCCAACGTCTGTGACACATGAAACTACTGTGGCAGCTACTAAAGGTCTGTAGATGCCCACAGACGTGTAGTGCTTTGCAGGAGGAGTACAGGGCATGGGGGGGTTGGATACGTGCGGTTTTGGGTGTGCACAGGGAAGGCTGATGCCTGTTTTTGCCAAACCCTTTTCTGCTCTTGGGCCCGTGTGTTCAAGTTTACAACATGGGGATAGAAGAAGGGAAGAGATAGAATTTGGTGCTACCAAAACTTAAAAGAGACGTTTTAACTTATTTGAAGATGTGCTGGTATTAATTGTAGGGGCGGGGATGGAAAAGGTGTGGTTTACATTTTCTTTCTAGCCTTGCCCAAACCGTGTTTCCCCCAGACAAAAGAAGAAGCTTAACCACTTTAAGGCAAAATGATTAAATTATAACAAACCATCCATGTGTTACAGCTCCCTCTGCCCGGGGAAGAACGAACTGTTGCAGTGGATGCATTCTCTATGCACCAAGCAGGGGGTGATCAGGAGGATGAAGAAATCTGCTTTGCACTAGTTTTATCTGGATGTTTGGGGATGATCAGCCTCTCAGCTGTGGAAATGCAAACTGTGGGGCACCAGCAGCAGCTGGTGGGTACTAATTTAATACCTCTTCAGAGAGCGAGGACTCCCCAATAGGGTTTATGAAACAAATGCACTGATGTGGCTTCTGCATTAACAATCGTGGCCTTCTGGGATGTCCCAGGTGAGTGAAGAGGACTCACCAAGGCTGTGCTGTAGGAAGCCCTTTCCAGATGTTGTTTTTGGGGGGATGAATTACTCTGTGATGTTCTGCAAAGCCCCACAACCATGTTGGGGCTGGGGAAGGGGAAGGAAAGTGTGGCTGAAAAATGGTACCAAATTTGAAGTAGGAACTTTTCACTTGGTCCCACTTGCAGATGGCAAAAGTGGCTTTGTGTCAAGTGTTCATCTGGAATCTTCTGCTTTGAGCTACACCTGAAGTGATGGGTCAGCAGCAGCTGGACACGTGTTTCTGTCATGGCTTTCATTTGTTGTCATCATTGTCTCTGGCCTGTGTTCCTGGTGTTTTGCTTTCCCTGTTGCTTGGCAGATTTGCTTCCATGTGTGCGAGGCTTGTTTTTGTGCAGGGTGGCATTGAAAAACCAGCACAAATTTGGTTTCATCTGTGAACTCGCAGGAGTCCGTGGTGTCAGTGAGCTGTGGTGGTCAGGTTTTTCTTAGATGTTTGGGCAGCCAGGAGGTCCTTTAAGAGGAGCCAACAGCTTTAAGGCATTCCTGTCTGTCAAATGGAGCTTTTGCACGCACTGTGAAGGTACCAGGTAGGCCTTGGGCTCCCAGATGTGTTTAGCTTATAGCCTGCTCCTTGTGATGCTGGCAGCAGGCAGTGCTCTGCTCTTTGGGAGCCCTTTGCCAGAGCAGCATTGAGTAATTCACTTGAGGCTCTGTTCAAAACGACTTACTGAGGCAAGAACACAGCTTTATCATCTTCACTGGGCAGGTGGTACGTGTTACCCTTGCTGAAGTATTATCTTTTTTTACATATTCTCCTTGCAGAGAGCACCTCAAATCAGCAAAAGCTCCCTCTGAAAAGGGTAACGCTTGGGCTGGTGCGGGAGTACAGTGTCATCAGATGTCCCTCTAGAAGCCTTAGGAAATAAGATATATTAGACCCGTCCCCATCTGCATCTGGTTCACTTGTCAAAAGCAGCAACAAGAATGAGGCTCTCAGATCAGAGCGTCCTCAGTCTAACCAGCTGAATCTGCTCCTGATTGACACCCTGGGGCTCAGTGAGGTGGTCCTAGGGGCAAACCCCCATCTGGTGCACAGACACCAGCTGCAGGTCAGCCCTCAGATGCATGAGAGCTGAATTTGCACCCTTAGCCTGCAGCCAGCTTCTGGAAGCATCAGATAGTGGCTGTTCAGTGGTATATACCCTTTTTGTATTTACACTTCATGGTTTTAGAAGCGATTGCTAATAGCTAGACAAAGTACTGCTGCATCGCACCAAGCTGGTTAAAGGCTCTAGTTTTATGGCCTCATTTACTCAGACTGCATATACAGAATTTATGCTAGAAAAGCTTTAGAGCAGCAGCCAATTTGCTTCAATGCTCAGATTTATTCTTTGTCAAATATCATTTCTGAAATCTGCCCTTCTGCCAAAGCTGTTACTGAAGCGTTTAGCAATAGTGCTAGAATTTCCTGGGTAGCTTTCTCTGGACTGCTGGAAACAGCCTGACCCCAACTTGTAAAACCTCTTCTGATCAAGTTAGTCCAAGCCTGGTGATTTAAATCTCTTCATTTCAGAGCCTTGCTTTGGGTGAATGGCTACGTGCTGCTAAATTAGAGAATCAGGTTTTTAGGAGCAAGATTTACGTTGGAGAAAATTGGGGCCGTGGTGAGTATTTAAGGTTAAAATAAAATGTAATAGAACTTGTATTTAGTGAACATTGTCTAAAAGTTGTCTTCTGTTTTAACGTGCATGTGTGTCCTCTCTGCTGTACACACACATCTTTTGCTCAGCCTTTAGCAATCTCTCAAGTGATCCCTGGCCCACAAAGTGGGAATAGCTCTGTGTAGGCTGCTACAGCTTGTTGGCTAGAGCAGGGGATCAAGGCAACACCAAAAGCTGTTCAGGTTTCCAATGAGCCATGTATCCTGGCCTCTCTTCACTCTCTTCCCCCTCTTCACCCTCCTCATTAATCACTGCTCCAATGTATTAATGTCACATCAGCTTAGCAAAACTATTTACAAGTCCATCTATAGAGAGTAAAGCAACACTCAAGAGGCTGCTTCCTAAAGATGCCAGCGCCTGTGGCATGCCCCAGTGGGTCTGCAGAGCTTGTTTCTGGGTGTTTGCTGGAGCCACTGTGGTCGTGTCTCTTGCTGTGGGTTTCTGGGATGTGTTCTTGAGGATGCCAAAGGAATTTGCTCAGCCTCTTGCTAAATGTGTTTCTGTACTTGAGGCTCTAGGTGAGCTGAGAGGTGATGTTCAGTGAAACACCCACATCTGAAAGTTTCTGGGCACAGATAATGGTGACAAGGGGAGGAAATGTTTCCTGGTGATGGTTTTACCTGCTGCTGGACAGAGCTGAGCTGCATTATTGTGACAATCTCTGCCTTCTTGTTATGTATGTTAAACTTCCTATGTAGACACTTGGTCTCCAGGACTGTTAACCTTGTACCTCCTCAGTATGTTCCCTTCTTCCTGTCTCCCCTCTTGGCATTCCCTTTCCTCAGAAGTAGCAATATTTAAGTGTACTTGCTGAATGCTTAACTTCCAGGCAAGTTTTCTTTAACACACTATGCCATTTACAAATTAGAGGAGGAACAGATCCTAGAGGTTTCTTCACCAGACTTGGACTTCTTGCTGGATGGCTCCCCAGAACTCTAACATGAATTTAAAGAGGGGAAATCCAGAGGTATATCCCTGCCTTTCTCAGAGTCAGCTTGGGAAGTGGGGTTGGTTTGGGGTACATCATTCCCTTCTGAAGCATTCGAGAGATTTCTTCCTGCACTGTGTAGACGAGGCTTAGTCCGTGATCCAAATGTGTAGCAGTTTGGGTTACTCTTTGATGCTTTTTAGCTTAAGAGTTTTACAGACTCACTTAAGGAGCTTGAGGGAATCAATACTCAGGAATCCTAAAGCTGGTTGCATTTGTGTCATTTACTCTTCTGGGCTGACCACTGCAGCAGTCCTCCCAGGAGGCTGGCAGGAGGAGTGGTTGTGGCAGCAGAGAATGGGATGTGGTTCTGCCCAAAGTAATACACACTTGATTCTCTTTTTGATTTTGATTATTTTTTTTTAATATTGGGGGACTGTTTATCAACAAAATGGATGTGTAAAAACATTTGATATTTAAAAAAAAAAAATAAACACTTTATCATAACGTTGCTTGATTGGTCTGTCTGTATTCCTGAGGTCAGCAGCTCTGCGCTTCCATCCCTCTCTGGCTTCTTTTCCAAATCCAGTAGAAGTTCCTTAACATAAATGTTGCCGTTTTGAACAGAATGAGTAGAAATCAGGGCCTGAGACCAGGCCTGGGAAATTCCTGTATTCCCCGTTGGCGGGGATGGGCTGCTGAATTGAATCCTTCAGACAGGACTTGGAAAAGCATTGGAGTACAACATAAACCAGCACTTGGCCAGAGCCTTGTCTGCTGGAAGAATGAGCGAGGCAGTCCTCGTGTTTCCTATCAAAACACCCCATTTCCAGCCAGATTAGGAGATGGGTTAATTCTTCTGGAGCTGGAAGCTCTTGGGACATCAAAGAAGAAAGAAAAAAGGCATTTATATGTCTGAGAGGCTCGTGCCAGTTTCAGTTAGAAATAACTGCTTCTAAAGTCCCTTTCTCTTAAGTGTCATGTAATAGAACAGCTTTTGGAAGAGGGGAGCATCTTCCTGTGTCACTTGTGTGCAGTCAGGCTTTGTCTCATGGAGCAGTAATTCCTTTCTCAGCTCTTGAAAAGCATGCATTTTTCCTCAAGGCAAGCACTGAGGTTTTAACCATATTGAAATCTCTGCTGTCCAAAGAGCAGTTGGTGTTCGTACCGTGTGAGCAGAGCCTCAGAAACAGGAGGGGTTGTGAATCAGTCGCTGTGACAAAGCACTTCTTGGACAGTGGCTTCCTCCTCACGTGCTCAGAGCTCTACACGTGATGCTGGTGTCAGCTAAGTTATGTCATTAAGGCAGATATTAATTATGAGGGTAAAACTACGTTTTGATTCTGGTCTTGGGGTGGGAAAAGGGAAGGCTTTAATGTGTGTGCTGCTGCAAGCCTGTTCATATGTTGTCCAAAACGTTGGTGATGGTTTCTTCTGCTGGGAAATGATCTAAGGACTGCATGCTTCCCCTTAAAAACTATTTGGAGCACTTGGGCCTTGTCCATTCTGCTTCAGAGCCCTGGATGACATGGTTTAGTGTGAGGTGTCCCTTCCCATGACAGGGGAATTGGAACTGCATGATCTTAAGGTCCTTTCCAACCCCAGCTGTTCTATGATTCTGTGAAGACGGTTTTCTCCTGGTGCTGTGTGTAAGTGCAGATTAACCACTGTCACAGTTGTTCCCATTTGGGATTGTTCCAGCCTGGCTGAATTGAGGCATTGGCACTTTTTAAATGCCCCTCACATGGCCAAGAGAGGTTCAGCCCCTATGTAATAAATGTAAAGGTTACTGCAAGGTGCTGTGCTTCCCTTGGTTGTCTTTCGTAGGCACTTTAGGAGTAGGGCAAGGGACTACCCCCAGAGTCCCCAGCACAAGAGGAACATGGAGCTTTTGGAATGAGGCCAGAGGAGGCCATGGAGATGCTGCAAGGGCTGGAGCAGCTCTGCTCTGGAGCCAGGCTGAGAGAGCTGGGCTGGGGCAGCCTGGAGAAGAGAAGGCTCCTGAAGGGGGGACCTGAGAGCAGCTCCAGTGCCTGAAGGGGCTGCAGGAAAGCTGGAGAGGGGCTTGGGACAAGGGATGTAGGGACAGGCCAAGGGGAATGGCTTTAACCTGCCAGAGGGGAGACTGAGATGAGCTCTTAGGCAGAAGCTCTTCCCTGTGAGGGTGCTGAGGCGCTGGCACAGGGTGCCCAGAGAAGCTGTGGCTGCCCCATCCCTGGCAGTGTTCAAGGCCAGGTTGGACACAGGGGCTTGGAGCAAGCTGCTCTAGTGGAAGGGGTCCCTGCCCGTGGCAGGGGCTGGAGCTGGAGGAGCTTTGAGGTCCCTTCCAACCCAAACTATCCTGTGATTCTGTGATGACAAACACAGGATTTTGGTTAGTCAGGTGGGCAGAGAGGCTGCGTTAAGAGCAGGAGCTGGATGCAGAGAGGTGATTGTTGTATCATTTGACTTCCTGCACCTGAGTATTTCAGAGAGAGAATGGTCAACAGGAGAAACGTGACTGAGCCATCGCTCACACATTCCTCAGTTGCTTCTCTTGTTCATAGCATGTGCCTGGTGCTGCTTTGCCAAATGAACCACTTTTGGGGGCGGGTTTGTCACTAGAATGGGATTTGGAAAATCCTGGCCAGCCTGGCTTTTGGTTCCCTCTTGGCCTTACGTCGATTATCTGCTCTGCCTCTTCTTTCTCTGGGGGTGAAGGAGCCCCTCAGAGGAGTAATCGCTGTGACCTAAGTGCCTTTAACAACCAAGTTTACTAATTACAGGGTGCTGTCATGGTTGCCCACACAAGCACTGAGTCATGCAGACAAGGTAAGGGGTTGGTGGCTGAAATCCCTCACAACAGCAACTGCCAAAGGAATCTGTTCTCAGTCCCTTTGCTTTCTTAGCCTGATAAGGCTATGGTTTCTTCCTTGCTTTTTCCTAATGCTGTTCATTTTTCCTGCCTACACCTGTGCTGCTACCTCCCAGAATGTTCCCTGTGCCTCTTTAATTTCCTTCTGGATCACTGACAACACCACTGCACTGCGCAGTCAAGTGTGGATCTCACGAGGATGGGATCTTGCACGTAACACACTGCTGCAGCGGATGAGATCCACCCCAGTGACTCCGAGTCCATTGCTATCCATTCGTGCCTTGATGGCTCCTCTCTTTGTGGGTCACCTTCCATGCTGACTTTGAGTTGTAGATACTGAGCGAAGAGTTAGACATCTCTTGGGATGAGGATAGGAAGCAGTAGCACGTGGTGGGGGTGGAATGGTGCCTCCTGTGCTTATCCAGGGAGGCTGGGAGCAGGGAATTTTCCATGTTGATCTGTAATTGTGTGGTGGGTGCTTTAAGGGATCACAAACAACTTGTTTTACTTGGGGCATTCAAAACATCCAGGAAAACTGTAGGAGACCAGGAAGTCTGGGATTATGGAGGTGGATACCCTGCATCTGGTGCCTCCAGAGCAATGGGGAACGCAAACAGATGCACCGACCTGCTGGCTGGTGCTGTGCAGCTTTTCTTTATATCCTGAGCATGCTTTAAATCCTAAAAGTCACCAGTGAAGAATAAACCAATGCATTGGATCTGATGGGCTTCTCTAAAAGGGGCTGACTTTGTCTCTCCAATGACTTGTTAGGGATGAGGCTTGAATGTTTCATGTAGTGGGGATGTTTCCTGCCCCCCAGCTCAGCAGCAGTTTTACCTTCTTGCCTTGGTGCCCAGACAAGCCCTGATGCTTGCTGGCAGCTCAGCACAACGCTCCTGCTTTTCCAGCTGCTGCTGAGGACAGGAGCAAAGAGGATATGAATGGTTTGGCTCAGTTTTAACCCAGGCACCAAGGAGCTGCGCTCATCCCTTCCCTGGGAGTTCCAACCCGGCTTTCCAAAGCTGTTGAACTGGCTGGGCCGTTCCTGCAGCTGCAGGGTGAGAGCAGGCTTGGTCTGGTGTGTTCTCTCCATCCAGGTCCTTGCTCAGCCCTTCCCTTTCAACAGGTTAGTTACAGAGGAAGGGGTGGGAATGGCACAGGGAACATTCCTGACAGCTCTTCCTGTTTGAATTGCTTTTACTTTCAGTTCCATTGTCAGTTGCAGCCCCAAGTCCCCACTGGGGGATTTCACATTGGGCGAGGAGGTGAGTTTATTTTAGTTCCTAAAACACCTCCATTAAGTCTCTGCACCACCTCCTGCCTGGTGATGCTCAGTGGGGTTTTAAGGACCTTTTCCCACCGTTGGAGGTTTGGGCTTGAGCCACACTTACCTACCCCATTGCTGGCTCCAAGGTGCTGTCCCACCAAGCACACAGAATCATAGAATGGTTAGGGTTGGAAAGAACCTTAAGCTCATCCAGTTCCAACCCCCTGCCATGGGCAAGGACACCTCACACTAAACCATGGCACCCAAGGCTCTGTCCAACCTGGCCTTGAGCACCACCAGGGATGGAGCATTCACAACCTCCCTGGGCAACCCATTCCAGTGCCTCAGCACCCTTACAGTAAAGAGCTTCCTCCTTATATCCAATCTAAACTTCCCCTGTTTCAGTTTGAACCCATTACCCCTTGTCCTGTCACTACATCCCTAATGAAGAGTCCCTCCCCAGCATCCCTATAGCCCCCCTTCAGACACTGGAAGCTGCTCTGAAGTCTCCACACTGCCTTCTCCTCTCACACAAACCTTAGCAGCCTCCAGCTCGAGATTGCTGCTGCCAGCACCCCCAAAGCCGTAGGAGGGCCCGGTGTCCTCTCAGCAACCATTGTTGTCCCTTTGTGTCCTCTCAGGGGAGCGTGAAGGACCCAGCGCCATGTCCCCTTGTGTGCGCTCGGTGGGCTATGAGTCCCAAATGATGTCTTCCATCGGACACTGATTCGGTTGGCATGGAAGGGACCTTAAAGCTCCTCCAGCTCCAACCCCTGCCGTAGGCAGGGGTTGGAGCTGGAGGAGCTTTAAGGTCCCTTCCACCCCAAACCAGGCTGCGGTTCATTGACATCAACGTCCCCTCAGGGACCCGCCGCCATTTTGGCCCCCCTTCCCCTCCCCTCAGTGTGTCCCCGCGGCCGCCATTAGTGGCGGGACGGGGCGGTCCCGGTGCCGGCTGCCGGGGGCGGGCAGCGCTGTTCCCGTTCCTATTCCCGTTCTTATTCCCGTTCCCGTTTTACCTCAGTTCCTGCCGGAGCGCGGCGGCGATCACGAGCTCGTCCCAGCTCTGCTCCCTCCTTCCCCGGAGGAGCGGCCATGGAGCGTTGAGCGGCGGCCACGGCCCCTACCCCGCAGCCGGGCGTGGGGCCGGGCGGGCCGGGCCAACCGGCAGCACGGAGCCGGCCGGCGGGGTACGGCGGCGGCGGGGAGGCGAAAGGGCCCGGCGCGGAGGGCGGCATTCGGCCTCCGCCGGCAGGGCGAGGCGGCGGGCGGGCGGCCCCGCCATGGAGCCGGCTGAGGTGAAGGATCGCATCCTGGAGAACATCTCCCTCTCCGTCAAGAAGGTGAGCGGCGGGGGGGGGCTGCGGGGCCATGGAGGAGCCTTCCCCCGGCTCCGAGGGGAGGCCGTGGGGCTGGGCCCCCCCCCGCCTTTGCTATGGTTGTGGGGCTGGGGACATCCCTTGGTCTCCTCTCTATGGGCGCTGGGGACTCTCCTCTGGTGGCGTTGTGGGGCTGGGAACACCCGGCTATGTGGGGCTGAAGGTGAGGACCTTGGGACCCCCCCCAGACCCCAAAGGTAGGGGGCTGGGGACACCCCAAGACACTGGGGGATGCTTCGGGACAGGAGCGTGGGGTCAAGGACACCCCTGCTAGAGGCTGGGGGAAGCTTCAGGGATGGAGGTTGGACGAGGCCTTGGGTGCCGTGGTTTGGTGTGAGGTGTCCCTGCTCGTGGCAGGGGGGGTGGAAGTGGATGAGCTTAAGGTCCTTTCCAACCCTAACTATTCTATGATTCAGTGCTGTGCCATGGGGTACCCCAAAATGTGGGGTCAGCCCCTGGGAGGGGGTGCTGCCTGAGGGACACTGCCAGGGTCGCCCCTGGGAGCCTCAGTCTCTGTTGGTTGGGATATCCTGGGGTTCCCCCTGGGGTTCCCCCTTGTCAATGGGTTTCTTTCTCCTGTGGCCGGGGCTGTGGGGTGCCACTGCACTCCCTTTGCCTGTTCATTGGGGGGAGGATCTGGACGAGTCCAGCCTGAAACCCTCTTCCAAGGGGTGCTCCCTCCAGTCACAGATGTGCCTTGGAGGAGCAGGACCTGGAATCTTTTCCCCATGGACACAGGGGATGTGCGGGTCATACCCATGGATTGGGCTGCGCCCTCAAAACAAGGGCTCTGAAGATGTGTTCTGTCGTACCCCATCGTACCATGTGCTACTTGTTCCACATTCCTCCTTGCCCCTCAGCATCTGCTGCTGGTGAGAGGGTTTCATGAAGCCCATCCCTTTGGTGGGAAGTGTCTGCATGCACGGAGGGGCCCAGGACGCTGCAGTCTCTTTGGGTGGTTGCAGGAGTGAGTTGTAGGGGCACGCTGAAAGGTCTGGGTTGGAGCACGTGTCCTGCCTGGTCCGTGTGTGAGCTCCAGCATTCCTGGAGAAGGGATTCAAGCTCCGCTGGAGGAGGTAAATGGGGGGGGGGGGGGGTCTTGTTTGTTTTCATCCCAAGTTTTTGGAGCAGGGAAGTTTCTCTGGACTCACTGACATTTGTGCACTTGTTGGGTTTCCACCGCCTTATGGAATAGGAGTTTTCCTGTGGTCTGCAGCGTGTCCTGACACAGGTTTCATCCATGAAAATTTGTCTTTATGAAGACCATCACCAGTGGATTCCCAGCACTGTTATGAAAGGGATGGCCTGACATCGCCTCTGGGGTGCAGGATGGATGTGCCATGTGCAAACCTCTCCCAGCCGCCTTCTTTTCTTCCATGGGTGACTCTGCCTTCTGCTCTCTCACCTTTCTGTCCTCTGGAAACCCAGGATACTCTTTCATCTACCTGGAAATGAGTGGATGTTCAGCCTGCTCCAAGCTCTGTTACAGTGCTCTGCAGAGCTACTGCCTCAGTTTCCCCATCTGTATAAAAACATACAACAAGCATATAGGATTCGTTGCACATCACTTCCTTCCATTCAGAAAATCCTTGGAGGATCCCTGTTGGAAATGCTGTAGAAGCAGTGTGTTATTTTAATGATTACTGTACTTGAACAGGACTCCACAACTAGCTCTGCCAGCACTCCTCTGCCTCGATCCCTGCCACCTCCTACCTTGGTCCAGTGGGGAAGAGGGATCTGGGGCTTTTCCAGTCCTACCTCTTTGGCTTTCTTCTTCAGAGCAAGGAAGCTCAGGGAAATGAAGGAACCTCTGTGAAGCTTCATGCTGATGGACTTCCTTACGCCATCCCAGTGGAACTCAAGCACATGGTGAAAGTCCAGTGCTGGCACATTCCTGGTTTTACCCCAGGATGCAGTTCTTCCTCAGGGACATTGCCTCTCTTCAGCTCTGGAGCCACTGATTTTCCACAGCACTTGCCTCTAGGCTCAGCCCCCAAGACCCTGGTGTTTCTCTATTCATTCCATGTCATTGGGAACAGTAAGGCAGTAGGTGAGAGGAGCAGGTACACACACGTGCTGGGAAAATCCTGTTCTCATTCATCCTCCTCTCTGTACCTCTGGGTCCCTCTTGAGTAACTCCTTGTGGCTGGGATTGCACCATGGGGCATGGAGGAGGTTTCAGAGTATCTCTGCTCTCATTTCAGAAGCTTCCTTGCTGTGTAGGTTGCTCACTCCTTACTTTCACCACTGTTACAGGTTGGAGTGGTGCAGCGGAGGGTTTGGGTGTGTTTGTGGTGATGGGCACGCCTCTCCACACCACTTTTTGGCTGGATGATAATAGGGTCAGAGGAGTTTGTGGACTCTCAGCCTGTGGGCTACAAGTTAGATGTTACTTTAGAAGTCAGCCAGGACTAAACCCCACCTTGAGACTGGTTAAACTGGGACAAGCCCTCAGTGAAGGCTGAGGTTCCTGGTTATGGTGTCAGGCTCTGAGTAGCAGCCACAGAAAAAATGCCTCATTTGAGTGAGTGGCCCAGGGAAAGCCATCCAGACACTGGTCAGCTTCCCTCTGCCTCAGACTGGGAAGGCAATGAGCAGCAGGGTCTGTGCCATAGAGCTGTGACTTTACCTGGGTGCAGCTTCAGTTTCCACAGAGCGCCTCTGAATTCAGGAGTGGGCTCAGAGCACAAGCACTGGGTGAGTTCTGTCTGAATCAACAGCAGCAAAAGTGCTTTCATTCCAAGTGAACCCCTCGAGCCTCAGTAAACAGGACTGTTTCTCTCTTATCTTCCTAGAAATAGCTGAGGGATGGAACCCAGCTAGAAGAGGTGGGGTCACAAACCTGCTTGGAGAGGGAAGTTACAAACCAGAGGGGGGTGTCTGTGGTACCCAAGATCTGGACCGTTCCTGTACTTCACCTGTACCTCAGAGATCAGTGGTAAGGATGCTGCTGACTGTAGAGGTGTGAGAGCAGAGGTCTGAGATCAGGGCTCTGCAAAGAGAGAGGCAAAACATCCAATTGGACAAAATTTGCCCCTCCAGCTGGAGACCTGTCAGAGGCTTCTGCTTTTGGTTTCAGGAGAGGTCAGGAAACACTGGCACTGGTGAGGGGCGTCCCTGCATCAATTCCAACATGCATCCAAGGGCACTGTGAGCATGGTGTTGATTTCCCATCCAGAGCTTGTCCTCTCTGGCAGATGTAAGTTAATTCAGAGGGTTTTGCTTTCTGCCCACATGGACTGTGGTGCTGCGGGCTCATTCCTTTTGCTTACGACTGCTTCTTTTCCCCTTTCCCGTCCAGTGCTCCCTCACACTGCTTCCTGCCCTGGGCTGTGCTCCACCACAAGTTACTGAGCAAATTGGTGCCTAACCCTTAAGGTTTTTAAAGGATTAGGGCTTTATTGAGGCAGAAGGCTGGAGATGGACAAGTTATGACTCATTGTGGATTCACCCCTTTCTGTGCATCCTCTGCCTTGTTCACTCAAGTGCTTGTTTTCTTCTAGGAGATGCTACTGTGTGGCAGCAGTGGGGTGAGAACTGCCTCCTAGTGCCTCCCAGCTGAGCTCTTACCTTGATTGATAAGCATGTGAGAAATGCCAACAGCTTCATACCCATCCCTGGCCACCCATCTCCTGATAGCTAGAACCTATCACAGGTGACTTGGTCCATCCTAAAGCTGGTAGTGTCAATGTTTTGTATTCTAGAGAGGTTTACTGCTGTCCTGCCTGTGATTAGGTAGGGAAAATGCGACTTCCTCAAACAATGCTTATTGTTGGCTACTCAAGAGCTCAATATAAGACCAGAGGAGATCAGAATCCAGGATTCTGGGGCTCTCCTCTGTTTTTCAGGCTTTCCTGCTGGCTTTGAAGGACACACATTCCCATGAACCCTAGAGCAGCTCATCCCTGGTGCATGCCAATTAGGTGGAGCCATGGTTTTTGCTGATGTTGCAGGACTTCTTGCCAAAATCCCTGGCTCTGCTGCGTTTGTGCATGACTTAGGGAAGGTTTCCACTTCCCTCTCAGTGAATTAATGCTGTGCCTTCTCTGCCTGTCTCCGGCTCAGATTTGTACCATTGAAATGCCTTTGCAGTCTGCCCTGCTGCCTGAGCGACACCTGTGCAACATCTCTGCTTCTCCTGCGTGGTGAGGGAGGATAGATTTGGGGATGGTTTAGTGCCCCCATGTCCTGGAGAGGAGCAGGTAGCACTGGAATGGAGCATCCCTCCTCAAGTCTCACAGGGAATGTGCTCACCTCTGGCTGGGTGGATTTATCCAGCCCAGCTGCCATGACACAGAGGTGGCAGTTCTGGAGATGTGAAAATAGCCAAGCAGTGACTTGTCTCCTGCTTCCCACTGAGGGACACCTCGCTGGCTCTGGGACTGCAGGGGGTTTATCTCTGCCCAGGGTGTTTCCCCTCGTTTGTGCTTGCTCCAGGCCACATCCGTTGTTGCTGGGGGGAGCACATAGCAGGGATTAACTTCAGAAGTCCTGCCATGCCCTTTCACCACATGGACCAGGTTTGCCAGCTGCCAGAAGCCTGTGCCTGAAGCCAGCAGCCACCTCACACAGCTCAGAAGTCAGCCATGAAGACACAAGGATCTCTCAGGTGCTTTAAGAAGCCTGTGAACGCTTGCAGCTCCTACACTGTGTGTTTTGGTGGTCCTCTAAGAGCTTTGCCACTATCTGGTGAGGGAATGAAGCCGCTTGCTGTGGTTCTGCTGAGAGCACAGCTGTGTATTCCCTGAGTTGCTTGAGGATCTCAAAGTTTCTGTCTTTGGAAATTCCTGTTGCCTCATCCTGGGACAGGTCTGGTGATGATAGGAGGCTCATCACCCACGCCTGCAAGGGGATTAGATTCTGCAGGTGCCTAAAGTGATGCTTGTGTCATACCCAGGGGAGGCATTTCTCAAAATGAGCTCTGTTTCTGTTGGTGGACAAGGCTATGATAGCCTTTTGGGGAGAAAACATCCCACTTGTTTTACCACTAACACAAAGCCTTTCACTGGAGAGCAGTTGGTTTAGGAGGCTCAATTTTGGTAGGGAGTTTATACAAGGAGCTGAAGCAATGCCTCTGAGCCTCTCTGCCTCTGATTGCACAACTGCTGTTGGGTGATTTCAGCTTTCCCTACTGCTGATAACCTGGTCCAAGAGGAGTAACTGAAATAACTGCAGAGGACTTGGATGATGGGGAGAGATTTATAGCAGCAAGTGCCCAGGGTGTGAGTAAACAGCAGCTCTCTGGAGAGCAGCACCTTTACAAGGACTTGCAGGGCACAAGCAAGAGGAGCAGGATGCTCCCTGTGACTTGGAAGCAAGGGTCACCCCTGGAAAAGATCCTATCCTTTGCTGAGCCATGCATGGGTCCAGCCTGCTGCAAGGTTTGCTGCTTAGAAGCAATGAAGGAAAGCCCTGGAAAAGCCTTGGGGCTGTGGGAGATGACAAGTGTATGTGTCCCATGAGGTGACAGCCTTCCTGGCGCTGGATTGCAAATGCTTCAGAGCTCTGTGTCTCCAGCCACGGAGCATCTTTGCTGTGGGTTTCAGCTTCACCTCTTTCAGGCTCCTGTCTGTGCACATTAAGAGCACACTCTGTTTCTCTCCAGGCTGCTGCAGCATCACTTGTGGTGCCTTCAATGTGCTGACACTCTGAGTGTGATGATGTATTTCATTGGGAAAGCCACAAGATCCAGGTGAGATGTCCTGAGTCCGGGATGGACACTGGGCACTGAGACCCACGCTGGTTTGGAAGCTTGTTGTAAGAAATGTTGAGTCAGATCGTGTATGCAAGCTGCAAAACTGAAGCTTTAGGGTTTGTGTTCTGCAAGTGTGAAAGAGAGAGTAACATCCCTGCCTCAAAATTCAGCCTGCTTTTAGGGAAGACCAGAAGGTTTCCAAGCAGAGTAGTTCAGTCTCTTTATGCACTTGTCATTGTATGGTTGTACTCCCCTGAGCAGGTATGAGAGTGCTTTCTCTCATACCTTTATGTGTCTGTCCTATCCCTTCCTGTTGCCACTTCCCTTGGGGTTGGGCTACCATCACTTGCTTGGGACAAGGTCAGTCACCCACCACCTTTTTTGGTGCTTCCTGGAGATCCAGGCTTGCTCCTGAGGGTGCGGCCCCAGACTGAGAGCCCAGAGCTGGTTCTTAATCAGCGCGTTCTTAATCACCGTGTTAACTTTGCAGGCTGCCTTCACAGGAAACCATATGGGCTTGCTCTTGCAGAGCGTTCTGTGTGTGCAGTGTGGTAGGTAACATGCCACCATCCTTGTCCAGTTGGTGGAAGAATGAGGTCCTGGGAGCAGGCTTTGGGGTTTGGGTCTTGTTTGCATCTCCAGCTGCCTGCCTGGATGGCTCCTGAAATACTGCCCTCAAAGAAAAACCCTACCTGGTAGCTTGGAGGAGGTGTCTTTCAGCTGCTGGGGAAGATGGTGAGAGAACAAGAACTGAGGCAGAGAAAAGGCTTCTGTTAGGTTTTGGCTGCCCACTTGCTGCTCTGTGGTGGCTGCTTTTGTTTTGCATTCCTGCAGCTGAGGAAACCCCCTCAGCAGCCCATGTGCAGTGGGTTTCAGAGCACCCCTCACCTTCCCCCTGCAGCAAGCACAGTGCCTGGGGATATAAAGGAGTGCAGGGGGTGGGGGGGTTACTTTTCTTTTGCTGTGTCTGTCCTGTCAGGGACAAGCAGAACAAGGGAGATGGAGTTGGTGTCAGAAAACTGCCGGTGAAACATCTGCAGGCTGGATTTATGGAGTGGAGATGGAGATTTGGTTGGGTTGTGGCCAGCCGTGATCAGGGTAAGGAGGCTCTATATTTCAATAAGGTTTTAGAACCCTGGAATGATTTCAAAGGAGCACCATGAGAATGATTGGATTCGGGGAACGGACGTCACAGCATGTTTGTTGGCAGCCCTTGCAACACCAGGAGCTCTGTGAATGGGCCTGGAGAGCTTCACGCTCTGAGAACCGGTGCGATTAGGAGGTTCTAAAATTGGGCAAGGAATGATTCTTTCTGGTGCGTGCCAGCACAGGGTGTGGTGGTCATTGCACAAAGTCAGCTCGTGATGGATAAACAGCAATTAAATTCACCTTCTCCTCAATGGGAGCAAGGTGGGATGGAAGGAGCGCAAGCCCCGTGCTCCCCCCCTGCAAACCAGCTCTGTTCCCTTTGGACAAACACCCTCTACTCTGCTTCCCTCTCAGGAGTGGTTAATTCACCTGCCTCAAGTGTTTGGGCTTTCGTAACCAGGTCACCCAAGTGGGTTTGTCCCACGGTGCAGGGACCCAGCCAGCTGCAGCGTGCTCTCGGTGTCAGATGCCTCCTGCACGCCAACAGCGCTTATTTTGGCCCCAGGAATGCCTATAAATAGCCCTGGGACAGGGCTAGAGGCATTCACCATGCCCCAGATGAGTCCATGTCTGAGCCAGCCTTCAACCCTTCCCTCTGGAGTGCAGAGGAGAGGAGGGAAAAAGCATCTCTCAGGACAACCCAGCAGTGACCAGTGTCACGTTTGGGTCATGTTTTTAACCTGGTTCCTTGGCTCCATCCTCATTCTCCCTGGTTCCAGCCTGGCTCGCTGCCCAGGCGTGGCAGGGAGCTGCTTTGTGGATGCTTCATAACGTTTGGTCACCACCTCCCAAACAGGTCCATCTGCTGTAATTGGGGAGAGGTTGGTTTCAGATTGTTCATTTGTGGTTTATAGTGATTTAGGGAATTAAATGCTGCATGGAAATGCCTTTTTGTCAGGGCAGTGCCCCATGGCTCCTGCCTGTGCTGCACAGTCAGGATCCACCAAGATGCTCGTGTTCATAGTTCCTACAAAATTCCAGCTAGGTGGATCTGGGAGCAGGCCAGCTCCAGGCCTGTTCTGGGAAATGATGCAACTGGATTTTGTTCCCCAAGTGGGACACCTGTTTCACTTCACCTTTCCTCTTCATCCTTCTTCCCAAGCCAAAAATGCCTCCCCATCAACTTTGGCAATTCTCAGCCTCTCCCCACCCTTGCTGTAGGGATGACTCAACCCAGGAGACCCTGAGGCTTCTTCTGTTGTTTCCTCCCTGGACACGTGGTGCCTTGGCAGGGATTTGTCTGGCCAAACTCATTTTAGGGCTGTTGCAAGCTGTGCATATCCTTTGCTGGACTGTAAGCTGTTGGATGATGGGATGCTGGAAACAGCACTGTCTCTCGACACAGCACCATATAGGAATGTGGCAGCACAACTTAGTGCCTATGGATAGGACGAGCCCTCGGTGCACATCCCTGTGACTGACAACTTCTAAAATGCCATGACTTGGAGTGCCCAGATCCAGATCTGAAACTGCTGAGTGCGGTTCCCCCTTGCAGGGTCCCATGTGCACAGGGCTGGTTTGATCCCATGATTGAGCAACGCACAGTCACACCAGCTCGTCCTCTGCCTCCTGATGTTGCAGAGGGACAGACTTGAGTCTTTTGGGGTAGGTTTGCTGTGCACATCGCTATGGGGCTGGGTTTTCCAGCAGCGTCCCCAGGAAGAGGGGGCAGTGCAGGGGTGGCTGGTTTGTGTGGAGCAGGAGGCTGTGTGCTGCCAGCAGAGCAGCTAAAAGTGACAGCAAGCCTTAATATAACACAGATTGAGCCCTTCAAACCCTAGATCCCTTCATGGGAGAAGATTCGGCTTTTCAAGGGAAGACAAATCTGGTTATAGGAATTCCTGGTTACATCTCAGTGCTTGGAGATGTTGAGATGAGACAACCAGTGCTTGCTAATGGTTTGCATCCTCCGATGAGGGGAGCAGGTCGGTCTGTGTAGCAGTGAAGAGGGTTGGGAGCTGTGAACTGCCTGGGGGAAGGACTGTAACAAAGATGTAGGTTATTTGTGGGGAAGGAAGGAAAGGAAAAAGAGGAAATGTTTCTATTTGCTCATCTCTTTTGCTGCTCAGGCTCGGAGTGTCTCTGTCACGGGGAATTCCTCTAGTCAGTGGCACAGACAGGCTCCAAGTTCCTCCAGGATGCCCTCACCAAGCTGTGTGCTGAGGGTCTGCTTGGGTTTAGTGTAAGCTAGTGGAGGGCCTGGTTTAGTTCTGTTTCCTCCTTGCTGTCCTCAAACCAGCACAGAGCCTGCAGAAACACCCAGGACAGGAACCCTTCTCCAGGGGTGCCCAAGCTCTCTGCAGAGGCAACAGCCTGGTTGGGACAAGCCAGGTATTGCTGCCTTCAAATCCTGCCTGTATAGCAGGGGCTTTGCTTCCTGCCTCAGTTTCCCCAAAAATGGGATATTTTAGTGAGCTCCAGGGAGAGCATCCCCTGGAGTTTAATCTATCCATCACTTGAGGGATACAGCTCTGAATCATGACTTAGCTTCTTCCTCTGCTGTCCTTGCTACAGTTTAAAACACAGGTTCCAGGTAGCTCCTGAAATAGATCTTGAATAGTGGGATTTTAGGGCATTCTCCTCCCTGTCTGTGTCTGGGCTGCCTGTTAATAGTGTAAATCCTCTGGGACAGTTTCCTCCCAGGAAGAGGTAAGAGCTGCTGGGCTGCAATGCTTCGGGTCTCACCTGGGTGTTGAGAGAATATCTGTGCATCACCAGAGCACCCAGTGGCTCTGCAACTGAAACACTGCTGCCTGTTTCCTTCCACAGGGGATTTACCTTCTGGATTAGTTGGGACGGGACAGGTTCATGTGCGCTGTGCGATGGGATGTGGGAATTTGGCCATGATTCTTCGGGCTCAGCAGTTCTTTCCCACGTAAGGGCTGGGACCAGCTCCATGCAGGAACACGCCTGGCTCTCCCATCTTAGCTCAGAGCTCTAGAGGGATTCACCCTTCAAGCAGGGAGCGTGTTGGAGTTAGATCTATTCCTGTTTTCAAGAGTGTTGTTGGGAACAGTTTTCCAGGGGCCATGGGGTGTTCTATGTCCCTTGGATAACTTTTATATGGAGACTGGATGGTGTTTCTAAAGCAGCTTCTCTGCCTCTAGTAATAACTGAAGAGGAGAAAGCAGTTTTCTGGGGACAAATCAGACTCAACCAGCACAAGTTCTTGTTTTTTCAATGTACCATGAAACCGGAGAAGTTTGGCAAAGAAGTATCAGGTCACTAAAACACTGTACTTGTGGCTGTGTTGTTGTGTTTCAGCTTGTCACCAGCCAGACAAATAAAGGTAGTGTATAGAGATGAGATTACAACCCTCGTGAGTAATCTCCCTGCCTGAATGCCAAGTATGTGTGAGACGGGGACCTAAATAGATCTGTAAGCTGTAGGGGCAGGCAGAGGCCGGTGGGTCAGCTGGGAAAGGGATATAGGATTTGGGGGTAAGGGGATTTCTGGCAGCTTTTGCAGCAGCACGTGGCTTTGTCTGTATCCAGTGCCTTCTGCACCCTCTGAGTCCCTGCGCTGTGTGGCCAGGCAATTCCTACCAGCCTGTGTCTGAAAGTCTGGGGCGGCTCTCAGCTGCCTGGCATCAGTACCCAGCATCGTGGTGCTCCCTCAGGTCACCTGCAGCAAGCAAACCTCTGTGTCTTCTCAGGATGCTGAGATTTCACACAGATTTAGCTGCTGGATTTGGAGCATCTTTTTTACCTGGAAGCAACGTCTCTCCCCAGCCAGGTTTTTCCCATGGCAAGGCCCTGAGACTGAGGAGAGGACTTGTCTATGCAGAGCCAAAAACATTGCTCAGAGGTCTGGGTTATTTCTGTTCTGAACGGCTTTGTGATGGCTGCACCACTGCAGAAGGACCACCAAACCCCCACTGCAGCATTGGCTGTAAAGGAGCAAGTTGTGCAGCACAGCAGGTTCTGAGCCTGCTCACCGCACAGGGAAGTTGGTTGTGCAGCCACAGCCACAGCTGGCTTGTCTCTGAAATGTGGATGAGTCTTTATGGGTGAGGCTCTCCCTATGAGTTACTGCCTTTAGGGTACTCTTAAACCCAATGCTACACCCTGTAAGTAACCTGCATCAAGGTTTAGTGAGCTGAGGGATTAAAGAAAGCTAGTTAATGCTGCCTGTGAGTGCATTGGCATGTCCATCTGCTTCCTCAGTGGGCTGTAGAAGGGTGTTTCAGCTGTCTCATCTCTTCCTTTTGCAGCTGCAGAGCTACTTTGCTGCCTGTGAAGATGAGACACCGGCCATCAGGAACCATGACAAGGTCCTGCAGCGTCTCTGTGAACATCTAGACCATGCTCTGCTCTATGGGTAAGTGTGGAGCTGCTGGCGTGCTTTTCACCCAGTGTGTAGCCTCAGTTTGGGGAAGCCATCTGGGCAGTCACTGGGACGGAGGTAACAAAGCCCTTCCTTAACCTTCCTCTGGGTTTCTTTCTTCTTCCAGCCTGCAAGATCTTTCTTCAGGCTACTGGGTGCTGGTTGTTCACTTCACCCGCCGAGAAGCCATCAAACAGATAGAGGTGCTTCAGCACGTGGCCACCAACCTGGGGCGCAGTAAGTGCTCACAGACACTGCCCCTGCTCAGAGGGCAAACAAGTCTGGGCACATCTGACAGGAGGCCCAGGCAGGTTGTGCTGATGTGGTCGAGGGCTGGGGCTGCAGCAGAGTGAGGGAGGCAGCAGGCAGCTCAGGGCCAAGGAGGTGGGAGTCCTGCCTTAACCATGTGCACCGTGCCTCAGGATCAGGTGCCTGATGCTGCTTCTCCCCTGCTGCAAGTTGTCTGTAGTGGATGTTTGGGACCATCGAGGCTGCTTTTGACACAGGACGGTGCCCAGAGACCTCCTCTCTGCCTGATTATCCCAACACCTTTCGTCTCCCAAGCCCATACTGGTGAGAGCGGAGCTGAGCACAGACTCCCCCATCACCTCTCTCTGCACCAGAATGTGTGTAATGTCTCAGACTGCTCCTGTGCTGATTTAGAGTGATTCTTTCCTCATCTCTCCTGTCTCCTGATCCCTGGAGATGCCCACAGGGCTCCCATCTCACTAGAGACACACAATTGTGTGTCTGCTTCTCGACCAGCTACCACACAGGCTCTTATTCCCATTCCCACTCCAAATCACAAATCTGCCCCTTCACTTCCCACTGGCATTTTTCCCCCAGATTTCCCCAGTGGTCAGTTGCTTCCCTGGAATGATACCAATGTGAACGGATGATCTGACATGTTTTAACTGATTCATGGTTATTTCTGGGCTTGCTTCACTTCTCAGGTATTTCTCCACAAATGAATCTCTCTGCTGCTTTGTTTTCAGGCCGGGCATGGCTGTACTTAGCCCTCAATGAGAACTCCTTGGAGAGCTATTTGAGGCTGTTCCAGGAGAACCTAAGCCTGCTGCATAAGTACTATGTCAAGTGAGTATCCCTGCTCCTTGTCTGGGTATTGGTGGGCATCCCTTCTCAGAAGCCAGCCCTAATTTGTCAGTGGGGAGCAAGCAGTTGATCAGGGTCTGATTTTTCCTTTGTGGGTTTTGCATGATTAATTTAAAGGTCCCAGTTGCGAGCATTCTGTGCTATAACAGAGCCTTCAAGCGTCTCTTCTAGTGACTGCTTTTACTCCCCGTCCCAGATGTACTGTTTATATTCTTCCATGTTTTCCAAGGAGCTGCTGAGCTCTTGGGACCCAGCTCTGGCGGACACCTGGAAATCTGCCTGCAGCCTGGCTGGGGACAGCACACAGTGAGTGTGTGACTGCTCCGAGCTGCACACATCTGCCTTTAAGCTTTGGCACTGCTCTTAGGAGGCAGACAGCAGGGTCACAGCTCGAGGGCACTTTATAGGGCAGCTCAGAGACACACCACCAAGAAAACAGAAGGGCACTTGTAGCTGTTTCTTCTCGTTCTCACATCTCTAAAGCTCTTTTGTTCAATCCACGCTGCAGGAACGCCCTGGTTTGCAGTCATGATCATCTGACCTTGTTCTTAACACTGGTGTCTGGGCTGGAGTTCATCCGCTTTGACTTGGATCTGGTGAGTGTTTTACCTGTTTGTCTTGGCTCTGGGAGCAGGTATGGGGGCCAGGGGGAGGCCTGGATGTAACAGGTCCCACTGCTTGCTCCAGGTTGTACCTTCTTGTTGGCCTTCAGCTGAGAACGTGAAGGTGCCACTTTTAGACAAGGCTTTAGGCTGGGGTCTTTGGGGATCCAGCAGTGGGATTTATCCCTATTGCTCTGCGCAGTGCAGGAGAGGAACAAGGCAGCTGCAGGGCAGCGTGGTGGGGGTAGAGGAGCTGAGCTCTGCAAGTGGGGCATGAAATGCTGGGGTCCCTCCAGGTGAACACAAAGCCACTGGCAAACCCTCTGTGTCCCTGCTGGGTTTTCTTTGAAAGGCAGAAATGGGCACTCAGAGGACGTTCAAGGACAGTTCGATCATTTCAAGTGCTAATAACTGTGTGGTGACTCAGAGCCTCACTCACCCTGTGCTCTCCTCTCTGCAGGATGCTCCTTACCTGGATCTAGCCCCATACATGCCAGATTACTACAAGCCTCAGTACCTGCTAGACTTTGAGGACCGTCTGCCCAGCTCCATGCATGGCTCAGACAGCCTGTCCCTTAACTCCTTCAACTCAGTCACCTCCACCAACCTGGAATGGGATGACAGTGCCATTGCTCCATCCAGTGAAGGTCAGTGGTTGTTTGGAGATGGGATGTGCTCCCACATCCCCTTTGGCTGAGCTGTCAGAGTGGATGAGGCAGCAAATGATGGGCTGGAAAAGACCAAAGCAAGAGACCCAGAAGTTAGGCTGTGAGTGTCTCCTGCCTTGCCTTGGGAGGTGCTGGGACTTAGACTGTGGACAGCCCCTTTGCCTCAGACTGGGAGAGGAGGACGTTCCCTGCTAGTCACCTCAGGCCACCTCTCCATCCTGCGGCTCTTTTAGCAAGACCTGGAGAAAATTGCCCATGGAGGAGTGAAAGCCAAGCCCCTATCTGAATGTGCCTTCCAGTTCGGAGCAGGCACACAGAGCTGCAGAGGACCTTTTTTAACTGCTTGTTTTGCAGTCCAGAGACCCACATACGATGGAGGTGGTGGGGAATAGTTTGCAGGGACTTTTCTCCATGTCTGCAGTCTGAGGAAAAGGCAGCCAGTGGGCTCAGAGGTGCTGGTTTTCCCTTTATGCATCTTAACTTGAGCAGCGTGATAAGTTGTCCTACTCATCCCCTCATCCCTATCAGAGGGGGCTGGATGTTCTTCATGGATGTTGGACGTACTTTGTGCCTGTGCCCTTAACCTGCTTCAGGCTGGAGCAGGGAGCTCTTGCCCTGCATGAAGCATGTTCCCATGAAGGAGCAGCTCCAAAATACATTACCCCTGTTTCCTTTTTGATGTCAGTCTGGATAAAGCGAGATCAGGTGATTCTGGAAGGAATAGATGGGGTGATGAGTGCTGTGAACGGGGTGCAGTGGATTCAGGACTGAGTCCATGTACGAGTGGGTTCCCTCTCAGACAAGGGTCCCCCAGCTGCCTTTAATGTGTAAGATAGAAACAGCAGACATTAAAGATGCTGGGAAGGAGCAGCCTGGGGTGGGTGTTAGCATCCTTTAGCAAAAGACTTTGAAGCGCAGCCCTGGTTTGGGCTCACCTGTGATATCTGCACTTGTGCTGTAAGTGTGGAAGGCTTTGCTTCCCAGGACTTGCTTATGCCAAACCTCCAGGATCCCAGGTGGAGACAGCAAGAGGAGCCTTGCAATGAAAGTCTCAGGAGGAAGCTTCTCTGTCCCCAGGGGTTTGACATAAGCAGCAGTTTTAGTTCTTGCAGCGTGCCCTGGGCTTGTGTTCCTGTTCCTCCCTCAGCAGAACATGTCTTGGTGCCAGCAAGTCTCCTGCCTGTTCCTATTGACTGGGCAAGGGGTGTCACTTGGGATAGGCCATGCTCTCTGGCCGCTGTGGTGGATGGAAGCTTAATGCTCATGAGAAGAGGGGTTTGGAATAGAGATCCAAGAGATTTTGGAGCTAGGTTTTGGATTTGGCATCATCATAAGCTATCCTGTGCGCCTGGGCAGCGGCTGTGATCTGCATCTCAGTTTCCCTGTGCATAGAAAGGTTCAGTGGTGATGCAGAAATGCCGTCCCCTGTGGAAGGACCAGGACAGTGGAGGTGCCTGAGCCCAGGCAGTGCCATTGTTCCTCCTGCTTGGAGGAGCTGAACTTCAGTAACTGTTTCACTGCTCATCATTTCAACAGGAGCATCTCCCTACCCTGTGAGTGTAGGTGGAGTTGGGGATTTTAGGATCAGCGGACAAGTTTTTCCCTTTAATCACACTTCGCAAACGTTAATGAGTCAAACATCAGAGTATCCATGGGAGGTAGGTGTGAAGAGGGAAAGCTGAGGCACAGATTGACTAAATTGCTTCCCAGAAGGGATCCCAGCCATGACATGACCATGTTTCTGTTTTAGCTTTCCTTCATACCTCGCTGGTAGCTCCCATAACACAGACATCCCACAGGAACAACCAGTGGTGCGGCTGGTTTCCATTTGCATCCATGTTCCCTAACTATTTTCTCAGGAGTTTCAGATAGCAGTGGAAAATTGTTTTGTTTCTCTCCTTTCCCATCTCCCTCCCCAGATCCCCCTCACACTCTCCCCTGTCCCTTCTCCCTCCCCACTACTCGCATTTCTAATCCTGAGTTTTATCCCTCGTTTTTGTAGATTATGATTTTGGAGATGTCTTTCCAGCAATGCAGACCATGCCCAGCAGAGACTGGGAAGGTGGGACATACTCATCTGTTACAACCTTTTGGTTTTCTCTCTGCATTGCTGCCACCTGAAGCTTGCTGCATGCTTCCCAGTTCAGTTCTTTAACAAGCAACCACTGCATCTTGATGGAATTCAGTAGAGGCAGAAAGGAGCAGAAAAGATCCCCCAAAGTGGGAGGTTGTGTGTCTTATCTGTGAGGCCACGTGCAAAGCTTTCCCCAGCTCCTGGTGCATGCAGGCACGCTCACCTGGTGTGTATCCTGGAGCAGAGGGATGTTTTCCTGCCTCTGATGATGCCTCTGTGTCTTCTAGACCAGGTTACAAAAGAAGAGCTTCAAAATCACTGTCCAAAATGAGCATGACATGCCAGCTGACCTTCCTGTAGATCTCCTCTTTGGGATAAAGCACACAGGGTGCTGATGGAAAAGCTGATCCAGTCGTTGATTTCCTGAAAGCCCTGGAAAGCAGCTGAATTAATTCTGCTTTCTTTAACTGGGGGCCTTTTGCAGGGATTGGTTTGGGAGGTTTTGTTTCCCTTGCACCCTGCTGTGCTGTGTCAAAACAGCTTTTGAAGCCACAACATCCAGCACATGGCTCTGCTCAGTTTGGGTCTCTATGCTTTTTATTTTACCACTTTTAAACCCAATTTGTTAACTATGTCTGGCCTTTATGCACAAGAGCATGTGCCCATTTTAGAGGAACTTGTTCTCCTTCCTCCACATGCACTCCCTGTGCATAACCTTTACATACCACAAGAGTAGGAGATTTCTCTGCTTTACCCCTGGAGGAAATACACCCATGCTCTGTCCTTTGCAGCTCAAAGTTGGATGGAGCCTTGGGTCCAAATTGACTTGGCTGGTACCACCTCATTATTTGGGGAAAGTCTGCCTGAATTCCATGTGGATTGCTCTTGGGCTCTTAACACGCTCCTTCTCATCTTCTTTCTTACCACATGGAGATGGTTTAATGTGTCCCTGAAGCCTGAGTGTCCATGTAGAGGGTACAAACCACGTTCCCAAACCCAACACCCAGCAAACAGCTTAACTGTGAGTGTTGGTTGCAGGCTGGGAGAAGCCAATGGATGCCGGGGGCAAATCCCTCTGGCTTTTGTGTGAGCTTCCCTGTGCAGGTCCTGGTTGCAAGGTGGTGCCAGTGTGAGCCACCACAGCTCTGGAATGGGTGAGCCGAGCAAACCTTGGCTGTAGCAAAGCTTCCATTATAACCCCTGCCAGGTCAGTGTCCTGATGCATTCCTTGCTCTTTGTACACAGAGCTAGAAGAATTAGGTTAAGAAGGTTAAGAAAACTGGGGCAGATCCCTGTTTTCAACACATTTTGGGGTAAAATTCTGTATTTTGGTCAAAGATTGTTTTGTCTCAACAGAACCAACAAGTGACATTCATTGTGGTGATGCAGGCTTGAAGCCTGGGGCTGAAATAGCTTCTAAATGGTTTATTTCCCCTTTACCATGGGATTTACGTCCCCTGATGGAGTTTCAACCCCCCCATGTTCAGGGCAGGCATTTCAGCAGGAGCAAAGCAGTGTTTCGAAATCAGCCATCACACAACTGCCTTTATCAGCTGTTTAGAAGAGGTTTCATTTTCCTACTCAAACCCTGCACCCCAAACCAGTCCATAGGGCTGTGGTTTCCTTTAGACAGGCTCTCCCTGCCTAGCAGGAGGTTTCTACTGGCTTTGGATATGAAGGGTGCTGGGGAAGAGAAGGGCATGGATAACCTTCCCTTAACCATGAGTTTGTGGATGGATAACTCTGAGCATGACTCCTGCAGCCCTTCTCCACTGCTCCTTTTCCCTCTGAAGACTAACATGGGTAAAGCTGGTTGTGCTATGACCTGTCTGTGCAGCCTGCTGTCCTCAGACCTTGGTGAATGCTGTGTCCTGCCCTCCAGCACACTTCCAGCTTGTGTATGTCTCATGCAAGCAGGCAGCTCTGTAAGGATCACTGCTCTATGGGGTGGCTTCATTTCTGCCCTTTTACTGAGTGAGCATCTTCCTAAGACCCCATTGCAGAGGAGAAGCAGCAGTGTGGGGCAGCAGCTTCGTTGGCTCGCTGGCATCTTACTAAGGAGCACCATGCCCCCAAGACCCCTCCAGTTCCTTCCCAAGGATGCTACTTCTTAATCCAGGTGCTGGCTCCTGGGGACCAAGCTGTTATTTCCAGCTAAATGTCTAAATCCCAGCTTAATGTCTGTGTTGTCTAAATTGCAGTGGGTGCAAAGCACAGAGTGATGCTGGTGGCACGCTGGCCTCTGTCCTTCCTCACGAGCAGCCTGCTGCCTGCAGCAATCTCTGAACTAAGCGGGTGTGACGATGCTCTGCGGGTACCTGGGGTGGTGTCACTGCCAGCAGTGTGGTGACCTTATAACGCCCCAAGCCCCCAGCACACCGCTTTGCTTGATTTGATTTGATCTGGTGCCTGAGCTGATGTTCATCCAGCTCTTCCCTTCCTGTCTTTGCAGATGGAGACCTCACAGACACGCTGAGCTGCCCGCGCTCCACTGCCTCGGAGGCGAACGGCAGCAAAGGCTCCGTGAAGAGCCCAACGCAGCGCCACAACCCCTTCAATGAGGAGAAGTCGGACGTGACGTCCTCCACTGAGACCACACCGGTGCACACGGCTTCCCGGGAGAAGGCAGAAGCCACCCCTGAAGGGACGGACCAGTCTGAGAGCTGCACGGAGCTGGAGGTCATCAGGTGGGGACAGAGCTGCCTGGCCTGGAGACATGGCTCCAAGTGTCATCTGTCACCACCACAGGTTGATGATGTGCTACCCCTTGTAGCCCAATGGAGACAGCATCTGTGGGGTAGCCTTTATACAATCCTGAAAAGGTGGTTTTATACCTCTAGACACCAACTGATGCCCTGTAGGTGTCAACAGAGCTGGTCCCTTGGGTCTGTAGAGCTACAGGCTGGCTCAACATAAACACCTTTGCCTGACACTATCAGAGAGCTCAGAGGAAGCCAGGGGCTTTTAGTTGTGGTTTTCTCCAGCTGGTGGCAGGTTTGCAGCAACTCCAGGTCTTGGATCTTCTCTCCCATCCTTCCTCTTGTTTGTCCATGAGCTGTGGCTAAACCTGTTGAGGGAGATGCCTCCTGCATCCTGTGTTTGACTCTTCCAGAGGAGGTCCCCAGGGGACCCTTGGAGCCTTTAACCCAGACAGAGCTCAATGCTCCATCTGCTCACAGCCCAGGACAGGGGCACCCCAGAACCGGCCCAGCAGGCCTGTGCTTTGTTCTCACACCCTGTTCTTCCTGAGAGGAGCTGGGTTATGGCACAGACACACCAGAAGGAGAGCACTGCACTCACCAAGAGTGGCCTGACAGCAGTTTTGGTGGCCATGGCAGGCCTGAACACTTCCACAGCTGGAATCTCGGAGTGCCGTTCCCTCCAGCCTGCATCTCCCTCTTCTGGCAGGCAGGGACACGGCATTCCCATGTCCTCTTGAAACCTCCCGAGATGCTCTGAGAGCATCTTGCTCTCAGACAGGGATTTCTCTCACCTCACTTTAGCTCCACGTCCATTTGTGATCCCCTTCACAGTCAAAAGAAGCCCCAGATGCTGCATCTGGCAGCTGGAGCCTCTGTTCTTTTTGGATGGGTAGGAAACAGTGTCCATAACCTGCTTTCCTTGTGGTGGCTGGCATGGACACAGGGCTCTGTGTGGCTACAGTGTTCTCTGCAATAGGGAAAGTTGCAAAGGAAGGTTTCTGGGAAAGACCTTTAAACTGGAGCTGAGGAACAATTCCTTCCCCAAAGGGTGCTCAGGCATTGGAACAGGCTGCCCAGGGCAGGGCTGGAGCCACCGGCCCTGCAAGCATTCAAACACCGTGTAGCTGAGGCCCTCAGTGCCGTGGGTTAGTGGTGGGAGAACAGTTGGATTTGATGTTCTTAAAGGTCTTTTCCAACCTGGTTGATCCTATGTTTCCATGGACGGGATCCCTCTCTACGCCACAAAAGCCTAAGCAGGCACAGATGATGAACATCTCTCCTTGTCTCTCACCACCAGGTTGGCCAAGAAGAAGAAAACGGGCAAGAAGAAGAAAGCAAAGCACGAGGAGCCTGTAAACACCCCAGCGCCCACAGCACCCGAGGCCAGCGGCGACAGCGGCGTCAACGGGCTGAGCGACAGAGAGGACCCTCAGAGAGGTGACGGCCCCGGCGCTGAGCCCAGCCCCGGCAGGCAGGAGGAGGGTGCTGAGCACTCTGCCCTCAGCCAGCTGGCGCTGCGCATCCCCGAGATGAAGGACACGTCCATGGAGAGCGTGGGGCAGCCGCTGAGCAAGGTGATGGACAGGCTCAACGGGCAGCTGGACCCCGGCGGTGCCTGGAGCGTGCCCCTCGAGCCCCCCGGGCAGTCCTTTCGGACTGGCACGCCAGGGGAGACCCCGGATGGATCGTCCTCTGGCGACTTTAGTGAGGGGATTTCAGCCCCCATGGACTTCTACCGCTTTACCATCGAGAGTCCAAACGCTGCTGCACCAGGTGGTGGCCACCATGACGCTCCAGGGCCTGGCCAACCGCCACATGTTTCTGGTAGCCCTGAGGCTCCTGAAGAAGAAAGCGGAGAAGGAGAAGCAGTTGGGGCAGTAGAGGAGTCTGGAGGGGCGAGTGATGAGCCCCAAACTGGCCAGACAGGCACCACCAAGCCCCAGGTTCTCTGTGAGCCCAAGAAGGAGCAGCCCAGCCCTTCCCCAAGCAGCGCTGAAGACTCTGGTGTGGAGGAAGGACAGGGCAGCCCCTCAGAGCTGACCCATCCCTCCGAGTTCAGGTGAGGCTGGGTTTGCTCAGCAGGGAGAGCATCTTCCAACCAATCTTGAGCTCAGGCTGTCACTTTTCCCTTTGTCTTTGGTTTGGGGGGCAAAGCCTATCCTTTTCCGGGAGGAAGAGGAGGCACAAGGGGTCAGGAGGGAAAGGTCCTAGGGGGTAAAGGTTCCCAAATCAAGGACAAGTTCAGTGAGGAAGGGCATTGTCCTTCCTGGACTCATCCCATGCCATGACTATGTCCATCCTCTCCCATCTCTCTGCTCAGAGTGGATAACAACCATCTTCTCCTGCTGATGATCCATGTCTTTCGGGAGAATGAGGAGCAGTTGTTCAGGGTAAGGCGGCCACCACTGATCTCCCCCAAGGGACCAGCTCTGTGCCTGCATCCACTGAGAGCTCTTTTCCCTCCACACAGATGATCCGGATGAGCACTGGGCACATGGAGGGGAACCTGCAGCTGATCTACGTCCTGCTGACGGATTGCTACGTGTACCTGATCCGGAAAGGTAGATCCCATCCTGACAGTCTCTGCTCGGCTGCAGGGAGGGAGGCTTGCCCGTAAATGAGGGTACCATAGCTCAGTACCTTCACTGCCAGCTCCTGCCAGTTCCCTCGTGTCCCCCGGTGCAGTGGCACAGTAGGGAGCTCAGGTTGACTTGTCCCCCGAGCAGCCCTGGGACACGTGGCCCACAGCTCCGTGCTGCCTGGGACACAGCTTGGTTTGTGGGTCCATCACTGCTGCTGAGCCGCAGCCCGGATCCGGGTGGTGCCAGGCTCCTCTGCCCCAGTTCATGTGGCTCTTTGTGTCTGTGCTAGGGGCTGCAGAGAAGCCGTACATGGTGGAGGAGGCTGTTTCCTACAATGAGCTGGACTACATCTCGGTGAGTGCAGCCCCCAGGGAGAGGAGCAGGAGGTGGGGTGGTGGGGTCAGTCCTCACCCCTCCGGCCACAGGGGTGTCGGGACCATCGCAGTGGGGTGGTTTTGAGGGTACTTTGTCTGTGGGGACTGTTCTGACAATGAATCGTTGAGACTGGGAGAGTTGGAAGTGATCCTCCCTCCGGGCTGAGAACATTGGGGCTGTTCCACCTGGAGAAGAGAAGCTGCGTGGAGACCTCAGAGCAGCTTCCAGTGTCTGAAGGGGGCTGCAAGGATGCTGGCGAGGGACTCTTCATCAGGGACTGGAGCGACAGGACAAGGGGTGATGGGTTCAAACTGAAACGGGAGATTTAAGATGCACATAAGGCAGAAGCTCTTCCCTGTGAGGGTGCTGAGGCGCTGGCACAGGGTGCCCAGAGAAGCTGTGGCTGCCCCATCCCTGGCAGTGTTCAAGGCCAGGTTGGACACAGGGGCTTGGAGCAAGCTGCTCTAGTGGAAGGGGTCCCTGTCCATGGCAGGGGTTGGAGCTGGATGAACTTTAAGGTCCCTTCCAACCCAACCCATTCCATGGTTCTTAAATCCCACCTCTGCGGGTGCTCGTATCTTCACATGGGCAGCAGAGCAACTGCTGCCTTTCTCCCGTGGGGCCAGAAGCCAGGTTCAGCCCTGCTTTGTTGCTGCTCATCTCCCTCCTGGCTTCCTGAACCCGTCCTATGTGGCACAGGTTGGGCTGGATCAGCAGACGGTGACTCTGGTGTGCACCAACCGGAGGAAGCAGTTCCTGCTTGACACCGCGGACGTGGCTCTCACCGAGTAAGCAGGGGCCGGGCGGTGAGCTGTGGTGCTTGCTCCTGGGTGACTTGGGGCATGCAGGAGACTGGTGACAGCCCTTCAACAACAAAGTGCTGCCATCGGGGGCATTTGGGGTTTGGTTTGATGCCACCGGTTAAACCCTGCAGGCAACTGGGAATGCCTTGAGCATGGATAAGGCTGACAGCCTCGGGGCTCTGGGCCATGCAGACTGTGTGTTCTTTGTGCCCCTTTGGATGAGTAGGGACGAGGTCTTGAGTTTCAGGGCACGTCCCCAGGTCTGTCTGCATGTTGTCAGCTCAGGGAGGTGATCTCTTCAGGGCCTGGATCTGTGTTGGGATGAGTGTCCCATCTCCCACTCACCCATCTCCTTCCTGGAGTTCAGACTTTGCACCCTTGGTTGATTTTGGGATCCTTTGGTCTGGAAAACCAGAGGCTCACATTGAAGGGAAGTGCCTGTGGCATCAAAGCTTGTGAGGGAGATGAATCCTCTCTGCCCTGGCCTCATCAGAGATCTCTCTCTCCCTCTCAGATTCTTCCTGCTCTCCTTGAAGTCAGCCATGATCAAAGGGTGCCGGGAGCCACCGTACCCCAGTATCCTCACTGATGCCACCATGGAGAAACTGGCACTTGCAAAGTTTGTGGCCCAGGAGTCCAAGTGCGAGGTGAGTTCGGGCCTTGCAGCCATCATTACACAGGAGATTCCCACAGGAGGTTCCCTCCCATTGACTTCTCCTGATTCCTGCAGGCCTGCAACGTGGTTGTGCGTTTCTATGGCCTTGTCCACTGGGAAGACCCCATGGACGAGGCGCTGGGACCTGCCAGCAACAGCTATGCCTCCACTGAAAACGCAGTCACCAAGGATGGCATCCTACACTACAAGGCAGGGACCTCCTACCTGGGCAAGGAGCAGTGGAAGACCTGCTTCGTGGTGCTCAGGTTGGTGCCAGGGCTGTGGGTCAGGACTGGGGTCAGCCAGGGCTCATTGGAGAAGGTGCTGGGACCAGTTTGCTGCCCAGGAGCTCTTTGGGTGATGGCAAGGACTCATCCTGTCGGCTGGGAGGATGAAACCACCAGTTGTGGCTGTCCAGCAGCAGGAATGCAACCCCATGGGGCTGCATGGGTGGAGGGCAGGGCAGAAGTGGCAGTGGGACCAGAGGCAGAGGGAGTTTGTGCAGTTGCCAGAGCTGAGCTGATTCCAGTTCCCATCTTCATCTTCCCAACTGGCAGCAATGGGATCTTGTACCAGTACCCGGACCGCACGGACGTCACCCCTCTGCTCTCCATCAACATGGGGTAAGCAGCTGGCAGGATGTAGCACCCAGACCCAGTGGGGATCAGGAGCTCCTTGGGGTGTTCAGAGAGGTGTTTGGGGGCACATCACGATCCAGACCATGCTGCAGCACTCCCTGCTTGCTCCTGGCTGGGTGCAGATGCCTGTTTGCTCAGGCTCCGGTACAAGCAGTTGGAGATAGGCTCATTTCCCCCTGGGTTTAGCACACCCTTTGATGGGGAATTGGCCTCTGAAGGTCTGATGGAGCCCTCCACTGCTCTCACCTCCAGCTCTACGCAAGGTGCAGAGACCAAGGCCATCCTTGGAGCATCCTCAGGGGCTGTCTCCTGTGGGGAGCAGGCGCCGCGCAGCGCCGGGAGGGCAGGCGGAGGCTGCTTTGAGGCCGCCCCGGCGCTGATCTCCATCCTCCCCCCTCTCTCCCAGCGGTGAGCAGTGCGGGGGATGCCGGCGCTCCAACACCACCGACCGGCCCCACTCCTTCCAGGTGATCCTGACGGACCGGCCCTCCCTGGAGCTCAGCGCCGACAACGAGGAGGACATGGCCGACTGGATGCAGTACTTCTGCCAGGCTGTCTCCAAAGGGGTGAGCCGGGGACAGGCCCCAAGGGTGGGTGCATCAACACCCTCCATCGCCCGGAGCCCCTGTGGGGCACAGCTCTGTCAACGTGGAGCTGCCCAGGGATGTCTGGCAGGGATGGAGGAGGCAGTTTTCTTCCTGCTCAGCAGGGTTTTCCTCAGGAAGCACCCTATGGAGACACATCTCCTTCATGCCAGATTCAAACCCCCCTTTTCCCACCCCGTGCAGGTGATCCCCCAGGGTGTTGCCCCCACGCCGTGCGTCCCGTGCTGCCTCGTGCTGACGGATGAGAAGGCTTTCACATGCCATGAGGACTGCCAGACAAGCTTCTTCCGCTCCTTGGGCACCGTGGAGCTCACGGACATCACCGCTGTCTCCACAGAGGCAGGCAAGGAGTACTGCATCCTGGTGAGTGTGGTGCTTTGGGAATGCCTGTCCCAGGGCTGGGCAAGGACCCCAGTGGTAACACCTGGCCTCTCTCTTGGTGTTTAGGAGTTTGCTCAGGACAGCAAGCAGTTCCTGCCCCCCTGGGTCCTCTATTTTAGTTGCACTACAGAACTGGAGAGGTTTCTCTCGGCACTGAACGCTGCTTGGAGGAACATCTACCAGGTGAGTGGGTGAGGCTGTGGCACACTCTTCCTCTGGTGAGGAAGGGCCAACAGGACCCTCTGAGGAAGGTGGGATGGAATTTTCATGTGGGGTGAACCCAGCTTCCCCACAAAGGCAGGAGAGCCAGAGAGCATCTGTATAGGCAAGACAGGCTATGAGCATCCAGAGCCAGTGAGGGGAATGACTTGGTTCAGCCCTGTCCCCCTCTGTCACCCGTATTTATGACACAGCGACTTTGCCATCTGGTTTTGGGGTGGTTTGACACCAAGGGCTGGGGTCCGTTCCCCTCCTGACTGCCCCACACGTGTGTTTCAGGTTGACCTCCTGCACAAAGCCACTCTGGATGCTGCCATCAAGAAGAAGTGCGAGGACGCTCAGAGCCTCATTGACAGCGCGTGGCAGCGCAGCGACAGCCTCTGCCGCGGGCGAGCGGAGCGGGACCCCTGGTGCTAACCCTGCCCGGGGGAGGACGGATGCCGGGGGCCCGTTTTGGGAGAGCAGGGTCTGTACCCAGCTGCCCTGCAGCCAACCGGCTCCCCAAACCCTCCTGCCATCGCTCACTCCCCACCAGGATCGTGCCTGCAGGCGTGGACCCTGCATCCCGTCCCCACCACGCTGGGGACATCCAGCACGTTTTGGGGAGCAACCGGACACTTCTCCATGCAGGAGGCGAGGCTGAGCCCGGCCGCTTTCCCTCTCCAGCCGTGCAGCCTCCACCTTCCTCATCCAGTGGCCACGGGGCAAAATCATTTGCCTTTCATGGAATAATATCCCACAAATAGTGTGGGAGAGGGGAGGGCTGGGGATGAGCATCCCCCCATCGCAGCAGGGAGCAGAGGACTTGTTCATTTTAGAACAGGGATGGGGCATGGAGGCGGAGAGGGGAACACACATCGCTGCCGTGCATGTTTTCTCCTGGCTAATGCAATCACCGAGTGCGGCACCGCTTCACCTCCTGGATCACCCCGTGCCGGGCTTCCGGACATCACCAAACCACTCCCCAGCCTGTCCATGAGGTTTGAGGCTAAAGGAAGAAGGACCAGGGCCAAAAATCAGCCTTAACTCCTCCCAGCATGGTTTTAGATCTCAGAAGCTGCTTTGAGGTTTGGATGCTGGCCCCGTGTGCTGGGGGAGAGAAGAGAGCGAGTCCCATGTTCTTCAGGTGTTGTAAGGGATGTTGTCACAAGGCTGTCACCAACCACGTCCCCATCTCGCTGCACCTGAGGCCAGTGAGGACCCATCGCTGCTTGCTCTCTACAGTGAGCCCTTGGGGCACAGCCCCAGCTTTTAAATGATAATAATAATGATCCAGAGACCTTCTGTAATATATGTTCATGGGGCCTTTTCGGGGAGGAAACGTACGTGACTGAATGTGTATGTACATACATCTGCTTCCTTACCTCCTCCCCAAATAAATACTCATTGGTAAGTCAGACCCCAGCACCAGGGGGTGCTCTTCCTCCTCCTCCCGTCCTCAGCTTCGCTTTGGGGCAGGGAGAAGCAGTAGTTTTAGGATAGAGAGATGAGGATGTGCACCCCATCGGTGTTAACCCTGAGTTATCCATCTTGATCTCCTGTGATGCAGGAGATAGTCCCAGTCTAGACAAGGAAAGAAACAGCCACAGGGCCAGCCTCCAGCATCCCATAAATCCTCCCTTGCCTTTCAGAAGCAAAGCAGGGAGGGTTGGGAGGATTCCAGTATCTGAAGGGGGGCTGTAAGGATGCTGGGGAGGGACTCTTCATTAGGGATGTAGTGACAGGACAAGGGGTAACGGGTTAAAACTGAAACAGGGGAAGTTTAGATTGGATATAAGGAAGAAGTTCTTTACTGTGAGGGTGGTGAGGCACTGGAATGGGTTGCCCAGGGAGGTTGTGAATGCCCCATCCCTGGTGGTGCTCAAGGCCAGGTTGGACAGAGCCTTGGGTGCCATGGTTTAGTGTGAGGTGTCCCTGCCCATGGCAGAGGGTTGGAACTGGATGAGCTTAAGGCCTTTCCAACCCAAACTGTTCTATGCTTCTATGGGGCAGCCACGGGGAGGGTTTCCTTCCCCACCATCCCCAGTGATCCCTGGAGCAGGTTGCCCCAGAGACGGGAATGTGGGGCACTGATGGACAACAGCGACCCCCCCCCTGCCACCCCGTTGCTTTTTGTCCTTGGAAGCTGATTTCAGACCACTGCGA